>NC_140998.1:215463897-215741397 GCF_052327205.1 Somniosus microcephalus | reverse complement strand
CCTAAGGTGTGGGGCCCAGAACTGCTCCCAGTGCTCCAGGTGTGGTCTATCCTGGGCTTTGTGTAGCTGCATCATATCTTCTACCCCCTTGTATTCTGGTCCTCTCGATATAAAGGCCAGCGTTCCATTAGCCTTTTCGATTATTTTCTGCACCTGTCCGTGAGATTTTAATGATCTCTGTACCTGGACCGCCCACCCCACCCAAGTCTCTCTGGACCTCCACTGTTTGTGTGGAGAGCAGGAAAGTCCCAGGCTTCAGGCCCGGCCGCTATTGAGCTGGGCCGACCTCATCCAGAGTTCCCACGTTTTTGTTAGCGAGTCCTGTTGGAAGGTAAGCACAGGCGGGCAAGCAAGTGTAGACTGGCGACCACGGTGTCCCCTCGCCTCCACCACCCACTGAACAACAACAATGCATTTATATAGCGCCTTTAACGTAGTAAAACGTCCCAAGGTGCTTCACAGGAGTGTAAATCAGACAAACATCTGACCCGTAGAACACATCAGGAGATATTAGGACAGGCGACCAAAAGCTTGGTCAAAGAGGTCGGTTTTAAGGAGCGTCTTAAAGGAGGAGAGAGAGGCGGAGAGGTTTAGGGAGGGAATTCCAGAGCTCGGGGCCCAGGCGGCTGAAGGCACGGCCGGCAATGGTGGAGCGATGGAAATCGGGGGGATGTTCAAGAGGCCGGAACTGGAGGAGCGAATAGATCTGGGAGGGTTGTAGGGGCTGGAGGAGGTTACAGAGATAGGGAGGGTTGTAGGGGCTGGAGGAGGTTACAGAGCTAGAGAGGGTTGTAGGGGCTGGAGGAGGTTACAGAGATAGGGAGGGTTGTGGGGCTGGAGGAGGTTACAGAGATAGGGAGGGTTGTAGGGGCTGGAGGAGGTTACAGAGATAGGGAGGGTTGTAGGGGACTGGAGGAGGTTACAGATATAGGGAGGGTTGTGGGGCTGGAGGAGGTTACAGATATAGGGAGGGTTGTGGGGCTGGAGGAGGTTACAGAGATAGGGAGGAGGCCAAGGAGAGGAGAGGAGAGGAGGGGAGGGGAAGAAGACTCAGTGAATGGCTGAGTTTCTGGCGTGGCCGGGTGGCCATTTGCATTGCGTAGCCACGGATACTTACCTTCCTGAAGCTGTACACTTTCGTCTGTCTCCTGACCTTTCTCGTGGCTGAAAGAAAAGGAACAAAGAAGAGCATGAGACTGGAATCTTAGGAGGGGCAGTACTGAGGGAGCGCCGCACTGTCGGAGGGGCAGTACTGAGGGAGCGCCGCACTGTCGGCGGGGCAGTACTGAGGGAGCGCCGCACTGTCGGAGGGGCAGTACTGAGGGAGCGCCGTACTGTCAGAGGGGCAGTACTGAGGGAGCGCTGCACTGTCAGAGGGGCGGTACCGAGGGAGTGCCGCACTGTTGGAGGGGCAGTACTGAGGGAGCATCGCACTGTCGGAGGGTCAGTACTGAGGGAGCACCGCACTGTCGGAGGGGTAGTACTGAGGGAGCACCGCACTGTCGGAGGGGCAGTACTGAGGGAGCGCCGCACTGTCGGAGGGGCAGTACTGAGGGAGCACCGCACTGTCGGAGGGGCGGTACTGAGGGAGCGCCGCACTGTCGGAGGGGCGGTACTGAGGGAGCACCGCACTGTCGGAGGGGCAGTACTGAGGGAGCACCGCACTGTCGGAGGGGCAGTACTGAGGGAGCGCCGCACTGTCGGAGGGGTAGTACTGAGGGAGCACCGCACTGTCGGAGGGGCAGTACTGAGGGAGCACCGCACTGTCGGAGGGGCAGTACTGAGGGAGTCCTGCACTGTCAGAGGGGCAGTACTGAGGGAGCGCCGCACTGTCGAAGGGGCAGTACGGAGGGAGTGCAGCACTGTCGGAGGGTCAGTACTGAAGGAGTGCAGCACTGTCAGAGGGTCAGTACTGAGGGAGCGCCGCACTGTCGGAGGGGCGGTACTGAGGGAGCGCCGCACTGTCGGAGGGGCAGTAATGAGGGAGCGCCGCACTGTCGGAGGGGCAGTACTGAGGGAGCGCCGCACTGTCGGAGGGGCAGTACTGAGGGAGCGCCGCACTGTCGGAGGGGCGGTACTGAGGGAGCGCCGCACTGTCGGAGGGGCGGGTACTGAGGGAGCGCCGCACTGTCGGAGGGGCAGTACTGAGGTAGCGCCGCACTGTCGGAGGGGCAGTACTGAGGGAGCACCGCACTGTCGGAGGGGCAGTACTGAGGGAGCGCCGCACTGTCGGAGGGGCAGTACTGAGGGAGCACCGGACTGTCGGAGGGGCAGTACTGAGGGAGTGCCGCACCGTCGGAGGGGCAGTACTGAGGGAGTGCCGCACCGTCGGAGGGGCAGTCTTTCGGATGAGACGTTAAACCAAGGCCCCGTTTGCCTTCCCCGATTTCCATCGCTCCACCACTGGCGGCCGTGCCTTCAGCTGCCTGGGCCCCGAGCTCTGGAATTCCCTCCCTAAACCTCTCCGCCTCTCTCTCCTCCTATAAGACGCTCCTTAATACCGACCTCTTTGTCCCAGCTCATGTGGCTCGGTGTCAGATGTTTGTCTGATTTACTCTCCTGTGAAGCGCCTCGGGACGTTTTACGTTCAAGGCGCTATATAAATGCACGTAGTCGTTTGTTGATCTATCTCTACAATGCCTCCCTTTTAATTTAATTCGTTCAAGGATGATAACCCCGGGTCTCATCAGAAATTCCCGATAGCTCGGCCCCACACACCAGGGACCTCCGAGCTCCTCTCCGCACTGCCTCCTCACACCAGGGACCTCCCAGCTCCTCTCCGCACTGCCTCCTCACACCAGGGACCTCCCAGCTCCTCTCCGCACTGCCTCCTCACACCAGGGACCTCCCAGCTCCTCTCTGCACTGCCTCCTCACACCAGGGACCTCCCAGCTCCTCTCCGCACTGCCTCCTCACACCAGGGACCTCCCAGCTCCTCTCCGCACTGCCCCCTCACACCAGGGACCTCCCAGCTCCTCTCCGCACTGCCTCCTCACACCAGGGACCTCCCAGCTCCTCTCCGCACTGCCTCCTCACACCAGGGACCTCCCAGCTCCTCTCCGCACTGCCTCCTCACACCAGGGACCTCCCAGCTCCTCTCCGCACTGCCTCCTCACACCAGGGACCTCCCAGCTCCTCTCCGCACTGCCTCCTCACACCAGGGACCTCCCAGCTCCTCTCCGCACTGCCTCCTCACACCAGGGACCTCCCAGCTCCTCTCCGCACTGCCTCCTCACACCAGGGACCACCCAGCTCCTCTCTGCACTGCCCCCTCACACCAGGGACCTCCCAGCTCCTCTCTGCACTGCCTCCTCACACCAGGGGCCTCCCAGCTCCTCTCCGCACTGCCTCCTCACACCAGGGACCTCCGAGCTCCTCTCCGCACTGCCTCCTCACACCAGGGACCTCCCAGCTCCTCTCCGCACTGCCTCCTCACACCAGGGACCTCCCAGCTCCTCTCCGCACTGCCCCCTCACACCAGGGACCTCCCAGCTCCTCTCCGCACTGCCTCCTCACACCAGGGACCTCACAGCTCCTCTCCGCACTGCCCCCTCACACCAGGGACCTCCCAGCTCCTCTCCGCACTGCCCCCTCACACCAGGGACCTCCCAGCTCCTCTCCGCACTGCCCCCTCACACCAGGGACCTCACAGCTCCTCTCCGCACTGCCCCCTCACACCAGGGACCTCACAGCTCCTCTCCGCACTGCCCCCTCACACCAGGGACCTCACAGCTCCTCTCCGCACTGCCCCCTCACACCAGGGACCTCACAGCTCCTCTCCGCACTGCCCCCTCACACCAGGGACCTCACAGCTCCTCTCCGCACTGCCCCCTCACACCAGGGACCTCACAGCTCCTCTCCGCACTGCCCCCTCACACCAGGGACCTCCGAGCTCCTCTCCGCACTGCCTCCTCACACCAGGGACCTCCCAGCTCCTCTCTGCACTGCCCCCTCACACCAGGGACCTCACAGCTCCTCTCTGCACTGCCCCCTCACACCAGGGACCTCCCAGCTCCTCTCCGCACTGCCTCCGGTAGTAGAATATCTCCCTCGTGTCTTATTGACCAAAACCAAAGTCTGGCCTCCTCGAACGCTGGTATTGGACCTGGTACCTCAGTCTCTGATTGGACCAGGTACCTCAGTCTCTGATTGGACCTGGTACCTCAGTCTCTGATTGGACCAGGTACCCCAGTCTCTGATTGGACCAGGTACCTCAGTCTCTGATTGGACCAGGTACCCCAGTCTCCTATTGGACCTGGTACCTCAGTCTCTGATTGGACCAGGTACCTCAGTCTCTGATTGGACCAGGTACCTCAGTCTCCTATTGGACCAGGTACCCCAGTCTCCTATTGGACCAGGTACCCCAGTCTCCTATTGGACCAGGTACCTCAGTCTCCTATTGGACCAGGTACCTCAGTCTCCTATTGGACCAGGTACCTCAGTCTCCGATTGGACCAGGTACCTCAGTCTCCTATTGGACCTGGTACCCCAGTCTCCTATTGGACCAGGTACCTCAGTCTCCTATTGGACCAGGTACCTCAGTCTCCTATTGGACCAGGTACCTCAGTCTCCGATTGGACCAGGTACCTCAGTCTCCTATTGGACCAGGTACCTCAGTCTCTGATTGGACCAGGTACCTCAGTCTCCTATTGGACCAGGTACCTCAGTCTCCCATTGGACCAGGTACCTCAGTCTCCTATTGGACCAGGTACCCCAGTCTCCTATTGGACCAGGTACCTCAGTCTCCTATTGGACCTGGTACCTCAGTCTCCTATTGGACCAGGTACCCCAGTCTCTGATTGGACCAGGTACCTCAGTCTCCTATTGGACCAGGTACCCCAGTCTCTGATTGGACCAGGTACCCCAGTCTCCTATTGGACCTGGTACCCCAGTCTCCTATTGGACCAGGTACCCCAGTCTCTGATTGGACCAAGTACCTCAGTCTCCTATTGGACCAGGTACCCCAGTCTCCGATTGGACCAGGTACCCCAGTCTCTGATTGGACCAGGTACCCCAGTCTCCTATTGGACCTGGTACCCCAGTCTCCTATTGGACCAGGTACCCCAGTCTCTGATTGGACCAAGTACCTCAGTCTCCTATTGGACCTGGTACCCCAGTCTCCTATTGGACCAGGTACCCCAGTCTCTGATTGGACCAAGTACCTCAGTCTCCTATTGGACCAGGTACCTCAGTCTCCGATTGGACCAGGTACCCCAGTCTCTGATTGGACCAGGTACCTCAGTCTCCTATTGGACCTGGTACCTCAGTCTCCTATTGGACCAGGTACCTCAGTCTCCTATTGGACCAGGTACCTCAGTCTCTGATTGGACCAGGTACCTCAGTCTCCTATTGGACCAGGTACCTCAGTCTCCGATTGGACCTGGTACCTCAGTCTCCTATTGGACCAGGTACCTCAGTCTCCTATTGGACCAGGTACCCCAGTCTCCTATTGGACCAGGTACCCCAGTCTTCTATTGGACCAGGTACCTCAGTCTCTGATTGGACCAGGTACCTCAGTCTCCTATTGGACCAGGTACCTCAGTCTCTGATTGGACCAGGTACCTCAGTCTCCTATTGGACCAGGTACCCCAGTCTTCTATTGGACCAGGTACCCCAGTCTTCTATTGGACCAGGTACCTCAGTCTCTGATTGGACCAGGTACCTCAGTCTTCTATTGGACCAGGTACCTCAGTCTCCTATTGGACCGCGCACCCCAGTCTCCGATTGGACCAGGTACCCCAGTCTTCTATTGGACCAGGTACCCCAGTCTTCTATTGGACCAGGTACCTCAGTCTCTGATTGGACCAGGTACCCCAGTCTTCTATTGGACCAGGTACCTCAGTCTCTGATTGGACCAGGCACCCCAGTCTCCTATTGGACCAGGTACCCCAGTCTCTGATTGGACCAGGTACCTCAGTCTCCGATTGGACCAGGTACCTCAGTCTCCTATTGGACCAGGTACCTCAGTCTCCGATTGGACCAGGTACCTCAGTCTCTGATTGGACCAGGTACCTCAGTCTTCTATTGGACCAGGTACCTCAGTCTCCTATTGGACCGCGCACCCCAGTCTCCGATTGGACCAGGTACCTCAGTCTCCTATTGGACCGCGCACCCCAGTCTCCGATTGGACCAGGTACCTCAGTCTCCGATTGGACCAGGTACCTCAGTCTCCTATTGGACCAGGTACCCCAGTCTCCGATTGGACCAGGTACCTCAGTCTCCGATTGGACCTGGTACCTCAGTCTCCTATTGGACCGCGCACCCCAGTCTCCGATTGGACCAGGTACCTCAGTCTCCTATTGGACCAGGCACCCCAGTCTCCGATTGGACCAGGTACCTCAGTCTCCGATTGGACCTGGTACCTCAGTCTCCGATTGGACCAGGTACCCCAGTCTCTGATTGGACCAGGTACCTCAGTCTTCTATTGGACCAGGTACCTCAGTCTCCTATTGGACCAGGTACCTCAGTCTTCTATTGGACCTGGTACCTCAGTCTCCTATTGGACCGCGCACCCCAGTCTCCGATTGGACCAGGTACCTCAGTCTCCGATTGGACCAGGTACCTCAGTCTCCTATTGGACCAGGTACCCCAGTCTCCTATTGGACCAGGTACCCCAGTCTCTGATTGGACCAGGTACCCCAGTCTCCTATTGGACCAGGTACCTCAGTCTCCTATTGGACCAGGTACCTCAGTCTCCTATTGGACCAGGTACCCCAGTCTCCTATTGGACCAGGTACCCCAGTCTCTGATTGGACCAGGTACCTCAGTCTTCTATTGGACCAGGTACCTCAGTCTCCTATTGGACCAGGTACCTCAGTCTTCTATTGGACCTGGTACCTCAGTCTCCTATTGGACCGCGCACCCCAGTCTCCGATTGGACCAGGTACCTCAGTCTCCTATTGGACCGCGCACCCCAGTCTCCGATTGGACCAGGTACCTCAGTCTCCGATTGGACCAGGTACCTCAGTCTCCTATTGGACCAGGTACCCCAGTCTCCTATTGGACCAGGTACCCCAGTCTCTGATTGGACCAGGTACCCCAGTCTCCTATTGGACCAGGTACCTCAGTCTCCTATTGGACCAGGTACCTCAGTCTCCTATTGGACCAGGTACCCCAGTCTTCTATTGGACCAGGTACCCCAGTCTCTGATTGGACCAGGTACCTCAGTCTCCTATTGGACCAGGTACCCCAGTCTTCTATTGGACCAGGTACCTCAGTCTCCTATTGGACCTGGTACCTCAGTCTCCTATTGGACCTGGTACCTCAGTCTCCTATTGGACCAGGTACCTCAGTCTCCTATTGGACCTGGTACCTCAGTCTCCTATTGGACCAGGTACCCCAGTCTCCTATTGGACCAAGTACCCCAGTCTTCTATTGGACCAAGTACCCCAGTCTCCTATTGGACCAGGTACCCCAGTCTTCTATTGGACCAAGTACCCCAGTCTCCTATTGGACCAGGTACCCCAGTCTCTGATTGGACCAGGTACCCCAGTCTTCTATTGGACCAGGTACCCCAGTCTTCTATTGGACCAAGTACCCCAGTCTCCTATTGGACCTGGTACCTCAGTCTCCTATTGGACCAGGTACCCCAGTCTCTGATTGGACCAGGTACCCCAGTCTCCTATTGGACCAGGTACCCCAGTCTCTGATTGGACCAGGTACCCCAGTCTTCTATTGGACCAGGTACCCCAGTCTTCTATTGGACCAAGTACCCCAGTCTCCTATTGGACCTGGTACCTCAGTCTCCTATTGGACCAGGTACCCCAGTCTCTGATTGGACCAGGTACCCCAGTCTCCTATTGGACCAGGTACCCCAGTCTCTGATTGGACCAGGTACCCCAGTCTCCTATTGGACCAGGTACCCCAGTCTTCTATTGGACCAAGTACCCCAGTCTCCTATTGGACCTGGTACCTCAGTCTCCTATTGGACCGCGCACCCCAGTCGCCGAGTGGTTTACTGACCGCTGCCCTGCAGTGATTGGACATGTGTGAGCGTTCGGAGTCTGATAAAATCCCCTGCTCTTCTTCAAACCTCATCCCCAGATACTTCTACACCAAGGTTCTTGGAGAAGGTGTCTCGCCCAGGTTAGCTCTGCCTATCTACAGGGGAGCATCAGGAACAGGAGGAGGCCCAGTCAGCCCCTCGAGCCTGCTCCTCCATTCAATCAGATCAGGGCTGATCTGCACCTCAAAAGCATCTGCCTGCCTTTGCTCCATGACCCTTAATACCCTTACCCAACAAAAATCTCAGTCTGGAAATTTCCAATTCACCCCCCCAGCCTCGACAGCTTTCTGGGGGAGAGAGTTCCAGATTTCCACCACCCTTTGTGTGAAGAAGTGCTTCCTGACATCACCCCTGAACGGCCTGGCTCTAATTTTAAGGTTCTGCCCCCTTGTTCTGGACTCCCCCCACCAGAGGAAATAGTTTCTCTCTCTCGACCCGATCGAATCCTTTGATCATCTCAAACACCTCGATTGGATCACCCCTTAATCTTCTAAACTCGAGGGAATACAAGCAGCCCGCTTGATTGGCACCCCATCCACCGCCTTAAACATTCACTCCCTCCACCACCGGCGCACCGTGGCTGCAGTGTGGACCATCTACAAGATGCACTGCCGCAACTCGCCAAGGCTTCTTCGGCAGCACCTCCCAAACCCGCCACCTCATCCACCTAGAAGGACAAGGGCAGCAGGCGCATGGGAACACCACCACCTCCAAGTTCCCCTCCAAATCACACACCATCCTGACTTGGAAATATATCACCCGTTCCTGGAGTCCAGAACCAGGGGTTACAGTCTTAAGGATAAGGGGTAAGCCATTTAGGACTGAGATGAGGAGGAATCTCTTCACCCAGAGAGTGGTGAACCTGTGGAATTCTCTACCACAGAAGGCAGTTGAGGCCAATTCATTAAATATATTCAAGAAGGAGTTAGATACATTTCTTAAGGCTAAAGGGATATGGGGAGAAAGCAGGGACAGGGTACTGAATTTGGATGATCAGCCATGATCTCATTAAATGGCGGAGCAGGCTCGAGGGGCCGAATGGCCTACTCCTGCTCCTATCGTCTATGTTTCTATGTTCATCGTCGCTGGGTCAAAATCCCGGATCTCCCTCCCTAACAGCACTGTGGGAGCACCTTCACCACACGGACTGCAGCGGTTCAAGAAGGCGGCTCACCGCCTCCTTCCTCGAGGGGCGACTAGGGATGGGCAATAAATGCCGGGCCTTGCCGGCGACGCTCACACCCCAGGAAGGAATAAAATTAAAAGTCTGTCCTCGTGATTTAACCCTTTCAGCTCCCCCCCCCCTCCCGGCCGGGTATCGTTCTGGTGAATCTCTGCTGCTCCCCCCTCCAAGGCCGAGATACCCTTCCCGAGGTGCGGAGCCCAGAACTGACCGCAGCGACTCCGGATGGGGGGGTCTGACCGGGGCTTTGTACAGTGGTCGCACCACTCCCGGCCCTCGGTGTTCCGTCCCCCTCTCGAGATACAGGCCAACATTCCAAGCGCCTTTTTAATTCATTGTTCCTGCACTTTCACAGAATCACAGAAACCTCACAATGCAGATAGAGGCCATTTCGGCCCATCGAGCCTGCACCGACACATATCCCACCCGATCCCTGTAACCCCTACACCAACACATATCCCACCCTATCCCCGTAACCCCACGTATTTAATCCCCCTAACACTAAGGGTCAATTTATCATAGCCAATCAACCTAACCCGCACATCTTTTCTTCTGAAAAGAGGGGCGGCGGAGTGGCGATTTTGTTACTGGACTAAAAGCTGCTCTCGGGGGGGGGGGGGGCGGGCGGGGGAGTGGGGAGAGGAGGGGGGAGTGACCGTGAAGCTGTGGGATTGTCATTAAAAAAAAACAAATCCCAAGCGGTTGACCGATGTCCCTTCAGAGAAGGAATCCTGCCCTCCGTACCCGGTCTGGGGGCCTACAGGCGACTCCAGTCCCGCACACCCACCCCCTCTGAAGCGGCCACTCGTGGTCGGGCCAAACCCCCTGCCGGAGGTCCAAGAGAAGGCAGCGGCCCACCCATCGCCACCCACCGCCACGGGCGACTCGGGCCTGGGCGATGAATGCCAAGAAGGAAAAACAAATTTACCGAGATTACCGCAGGGACGGAAGATAAAGGGTCGTTATGGCACAGGAGGAGGCCATTTGGCACATCGAGTCCATGCCGGCCCCCTGCACAGCGATCCAGTCAGTCCCATTCCCCCCGCTCTATCCCCGTAACCCTGCAAGTTTATTTCCCTCAAGTGCCTATCCAGTCTCCCCTTGAAAACATCGAGTGTCTCCGCTTTCAACACTTCCGTCGGCAGCGAGTTCCAGGTCCTCACCACTCGCTGCGTAAGAAACTTTTTCCTCACTTCCCCCCTGTATATCTTGCCCAAAACCTTAAATCTGTGTCCCCGAGTCCTTGTACAATCAACTAGTGGAAACAGTCTTTCCCCGTCTAGCCTATCCAAACCCGTCCTAATCTTCTACACCTCGATCAAATCACCCCTCAACCTCCTTTGCTCTAATGAAAACAAATCCAGCTTCTCCAACCTGTCCTTGTAGCTAAGATCCCCCATCCCCGGAACCATTCTGGTAAATCTCCTCTGCACCCTCTCAAGGGCCTTCACATCCTTCTTAAAGTGTGGTGACCAGAACTGGACGCAATACTCCAGCTGTGGCCTAACCAGCGCTTTATAAAGGTTCAGCATAACTTCTCTATTTTTGCACTCGATTTATGAAGCCCAAGATCTCAAATGCTTTGCGAACCACTCTCTCAATATGTCCCGCCACCTTCAGGGACCTATGCACATTAACTCCCAGGTCCCTCTGTCCCTGCACACTCTTTAAAAGTGAACATTAGAAATAGGAGCAGGAGTCAGCCATTCGGCCCTTTGAGCCTGCCGTCCGCCATCCAATGAGATCATGGCTGATCTTCGACCTCATCTCCACTTTCCCACCCGATCCCCATATCCCTTGATTCCCTTAATATTCAAAAATCTAAGGATCTCTGTCTTGAATATACCCAACGACTGAGCCTCCACAGCCCTCTGGGGCAGAGAATTCCAAAGATTCACCGCCCTCGGAGTGAAGAAATTCCTCCTCATCTCAGTCCTCAATGGCCGACCCCTTATTCTGAGACTGTGACCCCTGGTTCTAGACTCCCCAGCCCAGGGGGAAAACATCCTCTCGGCCTAGAGTTGTGTTTATTGTTAAAGCAAGTGACCATGATTCTAAATCTCGTGGTGCAACATTAATAATTAGAAGCAATGTTCCATTAACTGAGGGAACGGTTCAGAAACTCTTACCCACCTTTCCCAAATACTCTCCCGCCCCCAACCCCTTCCTCAAGGTGCTGAGATACGGTCCCCTCGCCCCATTCCTGGTCAGCCTCCCTCCCCTCCCCAACACCCAACTGGCACAGCTGGGCTATTCATCCAAGGGCTGCATCACAGTCAAGCCCGATCCCACGTACACGCAAACAATTACAAATTTCCGGACACTCTTTCCAACACTCTCGCCTCCGAGCCAGAAGGTCGTGGATTCGAGTCCCCACTCCACAGTCTCGAGCCCCATTATCCGGTCTGATACTCCCCAGCGCCAGTACTGCGGGAGGACCGCACTGTCGGAGTGGCATTACTTTGGGAGCGCCGCACTGTCGGAGGGGCAGTACTGACGGAGCGTCGCACTGTCGGAGGGGCAGTACTGTCGGAGAATCAGTACTGAGGGAGCACCGCACTGTCGGAGGGGCAGTACTGAGGGAGCGCTGCACCGTCGGAGGGGCAGTACTGAGGGAGCGCTGCACTGTCGGAGGGGCAGTACTGAGGGAGCGTCGCACTGTCGGAGGGGCAGTACTGTCGGAGAATCAGTACTGAGGGAGCACCGCACTGTCGGAGGGGCAGTACTGAGGGAGCGCTGCACCGTCGGAGGGGCAGTACTGAGGGAGCGCTGCACTGTCGGAGGGGCAGTACTGAGGGAGCGTCGCACTGTCGGAGGGGCAGTACTGTCGGAGAATCAGTGCTGAGGGAGCACCGCACTGTCGGAGGGGCAGTACTGAGGGAGCGCTGCACCGTCGGAGGGGCAGTACTGAGGGAGCGCTGCACCGTCGGAGGGGCAGTACTGAGGGAGCGTCGCACTGTCGGAGGGGCCGCACTGTCAGAGGGGCAGTACTGAGGGAGCATCGCACTGTTGGAGGGGCAATACTGAGGGAGCGCCGCACTGTTGGAGGGTCAGTACTGAGGGAGCGTCGCACTGTCGGAGGGGCAGTACTGAGGGAGCGCCGCACTGTCGGAGGGGCACTACTGAGGGAGCGCCGCACTGTCAGAGGGGAACTACTGAGGGAGCGCCGCACTGTCGGTGGGGCAGTACTGAGGGAGCGCCGCACTGTCGGAGGGGCATTACTGAGGGAGCGCTGCACTGTCGGAGGGGCAGTACTGAGGGAGCGCCGCACTGTCGGAGGGGCATTACTGAGGGAGCGCTGCACTGTCGGGGGGGCAGTACTGAGGGAGCGTCGCACTGTTGGAGGGGCAGTACTGAGGGAGCGCCGCACTGTCGGAGGGGCACTACTGAGGGAGCGCCGCACTGTCGGTGGGGCAGTACTGAGGGAGCGCCGCACTGTCGGAGGGGCATTACTGAGGGAGCGCTGCACTGTCGGAGGGGCAGTAATGAGGGAGTGCCACACTGTCGGAGGGGCAGTACTGAGGGAGCGCCGCACTGTCGGAGGGGCAGTACTGAGGGAGTGCCGCACTGTCGGAGGGGCAGTACTGAGGGAGCGCCGCACTGTTGGAGGGGCAGTACTGAGGGAGCCCCGCACTGTCGGAGGGGCAGTACTGAGGGAGCACCGCAATGTCGGAGGGGCAGTACTGAGTGAGCGCCACACTTTCAGAGGGGCAGTACTGAGGGAGCGCCGCACTGTCAGAGGGGCAGTACTGAGGGAGCGCCGCACTGTCGGAGGGGCAGTACTGAGGGAGCACCGCACTGTCGGAGGGGCAGTACTGAGGGAGCGCCGCACTGTCGGAGGGGCAGTACTGAGGGAGCGCCGCACTGTCGGAGGGGCAGTACTGAGTGAGCGCCGCACTTTCAGAGGGGCAGTACTGAGGGAGCGCCGCACTGTCGGAGGGGCAGTACTGAGGGAGCGCCGCACTGTCGGAGGGGCAGTACTGAGGGAGCGCCGCACTGTCGGAGGTGCCGTCTTTCAGATGAGACGTTAATCTCAGGTGGATGTAAAAGATCCCACGGCCACTATTTGGAAGAAGAGCAGGGGGGAGTTCTCCCCGGTGTCCTGGGGCCAATATTTATCCCTCAACCAACATCACTAAAACAGATGATCTGGTCATTATCACATTGCTGTTTGTGGGAGCTTGCTGTGCGCAAATTGTCTGCTGCGTTTCCTACATTACAACAATGACCACACTTCAAAAAAAGTCCTTCATTGGCTGTGAAGCGCTTTGGGACGTCCCGAGGTGGTGAAAGGCGCTGGAGAAATGGGAGTCTGTCTTTCTTTCCCATTGGATGGCAGAGGCAAATCCTAACCGACTTGCAAATTACTCCATCCCCCTCCCCCAATCTAGGGGATGGTACTGAGGCAAACTGAAGCATGGCCCATCACGACACAATCTCAAAACTGTAGGCGGACATACAAAGGATACTTGGCCTGTGGAAAATCGCAAGCTGTTAGGATCATGGCAACAGGAGGAGGCCCATTCAGCCCCTCGAGCCTGTTACCATAGGAACAGGAGGAGGCCTGTTCAGCCCCTCGAGCCTGTTACCATAGGAACAGGAGGAGGCCCATTCAGCCCCTCGAGCCTGTTACACAGGAACAGGAGGAGGCCCATTCAGCCCCTCGAGCCTGTTACCATAGGAACAGGAGGAGGCCTGTTCAGCCCCTCGAGCCTGTTACACAGGAACAGGAGGAGGCCATTCAGCCCCTCGAGCCTGTTACACAGGAACAGGAGGAGGTCCATTCAGCCCCTCGAGCCTGTTACACAGGAACAGGAGGAGGCCATTCAGCCCCTCGAGCCTGTTACACAGGAACAGGAGGAGGTCCATTCAGCCCCCTCGAGCCTGTTACACAGGAACAGGAGGAGGCCCATTCAGCCCCTCGAGCCTGTTACACAGGAACAGGAGGAGGCCCATTCAGCCCCTCAAGCCTGTTACACAGGAACAGGAGGAGGCCCATTCAGCCCCTCGAGCCTGTTACACAGGAACAGGAGGAGGACCATTCAGCCCCTCGAGCCTGTTACACAGGAACAGGAGGAGGCCAATTCAGCCCCTCGAGCCTGTTACATAGGAACAGGAGGAGGCCCATTCAGCCCCTCGGGCCTGTTACATAGGAACAGGAGGAGGCCCATTCAGCCCCTCGAGCCTGTTACCATAGGAACAGGAGGAGGCCCATTCAGCCCCTCGAGCCTGTTACACAGGAACAGGAGGAGGCCCATTCAGCCCCCTGGAGCCTGTTACACAGGAACAGGAGGAGGCCCATTCAGCCCCTCGAGCCTGTTACACAGGAGCAGGAGGAGGCCCATTCAGCCCCTCGAGCCTGTTACCATAGGAACAGGAGGAGGCCCATTCAGCCCCTCGAGCCTGTTACACAGGAACAGGAGGAGGCCCGTTCAGCCTGTCGAGCCTGTTACACAGGAACAGGAGGAGGCCCATTCAGCCTGTCGAGCCTGTTACACAGGAACAGGACGAGGCCCATTCAGCCCCTCGAGCCTGTTACACAGGAACAGGAGGAGGCCCATTCAGCCCCTCGAGCCTGTTACACAGGAACAGGAGAAGGACCATTCAGCCCCTCGAGCCTGTTGCACAGGAACAGGAGGAGGCCCATTCAGCCCCTCGAGTCTGTTACACAGGAACAGGAGGAGGCCCATTCAGCCCCTCGAGCCTGTTACACAGGAACAGGAGGAGGCCCATTCAGCCCCTCGAGCCTGTTACACAGGAACAGGAGGATCATGGGATCATGGCTGATCTGTACCACAATTCCATCTACCCGCCACGGTTCCGTAACCCTCAATACCCTTACCCAACACAAATCTATCTGTCTTGAAAGCTCAACAGCTTTTTTGGGGGAGAGAGTTCCAGATTTCCACCCCCCTTTGTGTGAAGATGTGCTTCCTGACATCACCCCTGAACGACCTGGCTCTAATTTTAAGGTTCTGCCCCCTTGTTCTGGACTCCCCCCACCAGAGGAAATAGTTTCTCTCTCTACCCTGTCGAATCCTTTAATCATCTCAAACACCTCGATTAGATCACCCCTTAATCTTCTAAACTCGAGGGAATACAAGCCCAGTCTGGGCCAACCTGTCTGCTCGTGATTTAACCCCTTTAGCCTCGGGGTATCATTCTGGTGAATCCGCTCCGCACCCTCTCCAAGGCCGAGATATATCCTTCCCGAGGGGCAGGGCCCAGAACTGATCACCGTTGGGGTGTCTCGGAGCAGAGCAGACCCGACCCCCAAGATGGTGTCTCGGGACGTCAAGCGAGAGCTTTTCGAAATCTGGATGTCGTTTCCCTCCCAAAACATAGAAACATAGAAGATCGGAGCAGGAGTAGGCCATTCAGCCCCTCAAGCCTGCGCCGCCATTCAATGCGATCATGGCTGATCATCCAAATTCAGTTCCCTGTCCCTGCTTTCTACCCATATCCCTTGATCCCTTTAGCCTTAAGAAATATATCCAACTCCTTCTTGAATATATTTAATGAATTGGCCTCAACTGCCTTGTGTGGTAGAGAATTCCACAGGTTCACAACTCTCTGGGTGAAGAAATTCCTCCTCATCTCTGTCCTAAATGGCTTACCCCTTATCCTTAGACTGTGACCCCTGGTTCTGGACTCCCCTGCCATCGGGAACATCCTTCCTGCATCTAGTCTCTCTAGTCCTGTCAGAATTTTATAAGTTTCAATGAGATCCCCTCTTATTCTTCTAAACTCCAGCGAGTATAAGGCCAATCGTCCCAATCTCTCCTCATACGTCATTCCTGCCATCCCAGGTATCAGTCTGGGGAATCTTCGCTGCACTCTCTCCATGGCAAGAACATCCTTCCTCAGATAAGGCGACCAAAACTGCACACCTCGCTCTCCCTTTCCCCTATCCCACCACCACCACCTGTTAAGACCTCGGTAGCTGTCCCGGTTGCAAGCAATTCAGCTGATCCCGTCTCTCTCTCTCTCTCTCCCTGTTGTTGGGGTTGTACACTGGACGAGGCAAGCTCGTCGTAATTCCGACCGACAAGTCTCGCCCGTTCGAGAAGAGAGCGTCAAGATTTAACGTGGAAACTTCAAAAAGTTGAGACACACACGACAGCACACGAGTGGGATCGCAAAGGAGAGACTCACTGGGATCCGTGGTGACCCCAACTAATTCAGAAACTGGGGTGCACGAGAGACGGTCCCCTTTAAAACAGACCGTCCCCGTTGCCTTTCGGGCATTTCGACTAATCGATCACAAACAGAAACAGCATTTATTCATTTTTTTTTGACAAACCAATGGAATAAATCTTTTCATTCTTAAATGAGGACAACTTACAACTCCCTAACCCATTCCCAAAAAGCAAAATTAAAACCCCTTTCTCCCCCCACTTGCTGCCACCGCTCCCCCTAAAAACACCCCCAATGATGTCCCTCTAAATATTAATTGCAATTGGAACTGAAAGCAAATGTTAAAAATCCTTATTTCCACCCCACACACACACACAAACCCTCTCCTTCCTTACCCCGTCTGCAAATTATCAAATGCAAAAAGGGGAAAAGTGAATTGTATTTGCAATCATTTTTTTAAAAAGGAAAAATAGACGCCTTAGCTTATTTTTTTTTTGGCAAAATTTTTTTTTCCCCATTTCTTTCCAGCTCTTTTTGCAATGGTTGGAGTTCTTTTTTTGCAAAGTTGCAGTCGGGCATCTCTCTTTGCCTGTTGCAATCTTGTTTTTCTGGTGGGCAGGGAGGGTCCCTTTTAATTCTTTTTGTTTGCAAACTGCCCTGCACCCACCTGGTATCCAGTGCTTGATCTAATATATCCATGTGGCCAGTCAAAGCTGCAAAATTTCGAATTTCGAAGTAGATTTGATCACGGGGCCAAACAACAGGGTCATGTGAGATCCCAAAATGGACACGTGAGAGGAGCCAGGGACGGGTCTGTCTCCTTCCCCCCAGCCCAGACACACACACACAGGCACAGCGAGCAGGGGAGGGTGCATAGCAAGCGCTGGCGAGCCATCCGCGGCCCAGCTCCGGCTCCGGGCAACACCCGGACCGGAGTCTGCACACAATGCAGGACTGCACTCACTGCAACATGGCACAGACTGCAGGATTGTACTCAGTGTAGGATTGTACTCACTGCAGGATTGTACTCAGTGCAACATGGCACAGACTGCAGGATTGTACTCACTGCAGGATTGTACTCAGTGCAACATGGCACAGACTGCAGGATTGTACTCAGTGTAGGATTGTACTCACTGCAGGATTGTACTCAGTGCAACATGGCACAGACTGCAGGATTGTACTCAGTGTAGGATTGTACTCACTGCAGGATTGTACACACTGCAACATGGCACAGACTGCAGGATTGTACTCAGTGTAGGATTGTACTCACTGCAGGATTGTACTCAGTGCAACATGGAACAGACTGCAGGATTGTACTCAGTGTAGGATTGTACACACTGCAGGATTGTACTCAGTGCAACATGGCACAGACTGCAGGATTGTACTCAGTGTAGGATTGTACTCACTGCAGGATTGTACACACTGCAGGATTGTACTCAGTGCAACATGGCACAGACTGCAGGATTGTACTCAGTGTAGGATTGTACTCACTGCAGGACTGCACTCAGTGCAACATGGCACAGACTGCAGGATTGTACTCAGTGTAGGATTGTACTCAGTGTAGGATTGTACACACTGCAGGATTGTACACACTGCAGGACTGCACTCACTGCAACATGGCACAGACTGCAGGATTGTACTCAGTGTAGGATTGTACTTAATGTAGGATTGTACTTAATGCAACATGGCACAGACTGCAGGATTGTACTCACTGCAGGATTGTACTCAATGTAGGATTGTACTCAATGTAGGACTGCACTCACTGCAACATGGCACAGACTGCAGGATTGTACTCAGTGTAGGATTGTACTCACTGCAGGATTGCACTCAGTGTAGGATTGTACACACTGTAGGATTGTACACAATGCAGGATTGCACTCAGTGTAGGATTGTACACACTGTAGGATTGTACACACTGCAGGATTGTACTCACTGCAACATGGCACAGACTGCAGGATTGTACTCAGTGTAGGATTGTACTCAATGTAGGATTGTACACACTGCAGGATTGTACACAATGCAGGATTGTACTCAATGTAGGATTGTACTCAATGTAGGACTGCACTCACTGCAACATGGCACAGACTGCAGGATTGTACTCAGTGTAGGATTGTACACACTGCAGGATTGTATACAATGCAGGATTGTACACAATGTAGGATTGTACACACTGCAGGATTGTACTCAATGTAGGATTGTACACACTGCAGGATTGTACACACTGTAGGATTGTACTCAATGTAGGATTGTACACAATGTAGGATTGTACACACTGCAGGATTGTACACACTGCAGGATTGTACACAATGTAGGATTGTACTCACTGCAGGATTGTACTCAATGTAGGATTGTACTCAATGTAGGATTGTACACACTGCAGGATTGTACACACTGCAGGATTGTAAACAATGCAGGATTGTACACAATGTAGGATTGTACACACTGCAGGATTGTACTCAATGTAGGATTGTACACACTGCAGGATTGCACACACTGCAGGATTGTACTCAATGTAGGATTGTACTCACTGCAGGATTGCACTCAGTGTAGGATTGTACACACTGTAGGATTGTACACAATGCAGGATTGCACTCAATGTAGGATTGTACTCAATGGATTGTACACACTGCAGGATTGTACTCAGTGTAGGATTGTACACACTAGGATTGTACACAATGCAGGATTGTACACAATGCAGGATTGCACTCAATGTAGGATTGTACTCAATGTAGGATTGTACTCAATGTAGGATTGTACTCAATGTAGGATTGCACACAATGCAGGATTGTACTCAATGTAGGATTGTACTCACTGCAGGATTGTACTCAGTGTAGGATTGTACTCACTGCAGGATTGTACACAATGTAGGATTGTACACAATGTAGGATTGCACTCAATGTAGGATTGTACTCAATGTAGGATTGCACACAATGCAGGATTGTACACACTGCAGGATTGTACTCACTGCAGGATTGTACTCAATGTAGGATTGTACACAATGTAGGATTGTACACAATGCAGGATTGCACACAATGTAGGATTGTACACAATGTAGGATTGTACTCACTGCAGGATTGTACTCAATGTAGGATTGTACACAATGTAGGATTGTACTCAATGTAGGATTGTACACAATGTAGGATTGTACTCAATGTAGGATTGTACACACTGCAGGATTGTACACACTGCAGGATTGTACTCACTGCAGGATTGCACTCAATGTAGGATTGTACACAATGTAGGATTGCACTCAATGTAGAACTGTACACAATGCAGGATTGTACTCAATGCAGGATTGTACACAATGTAGGATTGTACTCAATGTAGGATTGTACACACTGCAGGATTGCAGTCAATGCAGGATTGTACACAATGTAGGATTGCACTCAGTGTAGGATTGTACACAATGCAGGATTGTACTCAATGCAGGATTGTACACAATGTAGGATTGTACTCAATGTAGGATTGCACTCACTGCAGGATTGCAGTCAATGTAGGATTGTACTCAATGTAGGATTGCACTCACTGCAGGATTGCAGTCAATGCAGGATTGTACACAATGTAGGAGTGCACTCAATGTAGAACTGTACACACTGCAGGATTGCACACAATGTAGGATTGTACACACTGCAGGATTGTACACAAAGTAGGATTGTACACAAAGTAGGATTGTACACAAAGTAGGATTGTACACACTGCAGGATTGTACACAAAGTAGGATTGTACACAATGTAGGATTGTACACACTGCAGGATTGCACACAATGCAGGATTGCACTCAATGTAGGATTGTACTCAATGTAGGATTGTACACACTGCAGGATTGCACACAATGCAGGATTGTACACAATGCAGGATTGCACTCAATGTAGGATTGCACTCAATGCAGGATTGCACTCAATGTAGGATTGTACACAATGCAGGATTGCACTCACTGCAGGATTGCAGTCACTGCAGGATTGCACTCAATGTAGAATTGTACTCAATGCAGGATTGCACTCAATGTAGGATTGTACACACTGCAGGATTGTACACACTGCAAGATTGCACACTGCAACATGGCACAGACTGCAGGATTGCACTCAGTGCAGGATTGGACTCAATGTAGGATTGTACTCAATGTAGGATTGTACACACTGTAGAATTGCACTCAATGTAGGATTGTACACACTGCAGGATTGCACAGACTGCAGGATTGCACTCAATGCAGAATTGTACTCAATGCGGGATTGTACTCAATGCGGGATTGCACTCAATGCAGGATTGTACTCAATGCAGGATTGTACTCAATGCGGGATTGCACTCAATGTAGGATTGTACACAATGTAGGATTGTACTCAATGTAGGATTGTACACAGTGCAGGATTGCACTCAATGTAGGATTGTACACAATGCAGGATTGCACTCAATGTAGGATTGTACTCACTAGGATTGCACTCAATGTAGGATTGTACTCACTGTAGGATTGCACTCAATGTAGAATTGTACACAATGCAGGATTGCACTCAATGTAGGATTGCACACAATGCAGGATTGCACTCAATGCAGGATTGTACACAATGCAGGAGTGCACTCAATGCAGGATTGTACACAATGCAGGATGGCACTCAATGTAGGATTGTACACACTGCAGGATTGTACACACTTCAAGATTGCACACTGCAACATGGCACAGACTGCAGGATTGCACTCAGTGCAGGATTGCACTCAATGTAGGATTGTACTCAATGTAGGATTGTACACACTGCAGGATTGCACACACTGCAGAATTGCACTCAATGTAGGATTGTACACACTGCAGGATTGCACACACTGCAGGATTGCACTCAATGTAGGATTGCACTCAATGCAGAATTGCACTCAATGTAGGATTGTACTCAATGTAGGATTGTACTCAATGTAGGATTACACTCACTGCAGGATTGCACTCAATGTAGAATTGTACTCAATGTAGGATTGTACTCAATGCAGGATTGCACTCACTGCAGGATTGCACTCAATGTAGAATTGTACTCAATGCAGGATTGCACTCAATGCAGGATTGTACTCAATGTAGGATTGCACTCAATGTAGGATTGTACTCAATGCAGGATTGTACACAATGTAGGATTGTACTCAATGTAGGATTGTACTCACTGCAGGATTGCACTCAATGCAGGATTGCATTCACTGCAGGATTGTACTCAATGCAGGATTGCACTCAATGTAGAATTGTACTCAATGCAGGATTGCATTCACTGCAGGATTGCATTCACTGCAGGATTGTACTCAATGCAGGATTGCACTCAATGCAGGATTGTACTCACTGCAGGATTGCACTCAATGTAGGATTGCACTCAATGTAGAATTGTACTCAATGCAGGATTGCACTCACTGCAGGATTGTACTCACTGCAGGATTGCACTCAATGCAGGATTGCACTCAATGCAGGGTTGTACTCAATGTAGGATTGCACTTGAAAGGGTTAAAAGCAAACCCTCTCAGTGTTTAAAATGCAGAGCAAACAAATTACTTTAGCCAAAGGAAAGAGAAAGGGGTTATGTGCGAAATCACTAAGAGTTGAGGAGAAGCCAGGTGACGATAAAATGTCTGCCTAGCTCAAGGACTTTATACAATGGAGCCTTACAAGAATAAGATAAGGCATAGCCACCAAGCTACACACAGCTAATGCTGAACTGTGAGAAAGATTTAATAAACTTAAACTAGTAACATAAAGAAACAAAATGGCTTGCGTAGATTATTAAAGAAACCTCAGCCTAGCAACGATGGTCTGGCAGCCTGTAGAACCAGACGTCATAACACAGGTGGCAGAGATAAGGAACAGAACAGAAAGAATGGGCTCAGTTACAAACGAGTTGTTGATAACCTATGACCTGCAGCCCAGTATTGCAGACCAAGAAGGGTCACGAGGGCCTAACTGCCAGAATCATTGCAGGGGAGGATTAATTAGCTACTATATTGAAGGGGTTAAATTGAACCCTCTCAGAATTCGGACAGCCGAGGTGACCACTAATTAAGTGATGCCAGCAAAATTAAACTCAGAACAAAGGAGTGGGGTGATGTGAAAGTGAATAAGATAAGAAATATCACAATAAAAATTGACTTACGTAAAGAGGCGAAACTAAACAAAGAACAATGTGAGAAGCTTCGAAAAACCAAGATAAGACGCAGTTGTGGGACCAGACAGAATATGTGCGTTTTGTGTAAGCTATGAGGAATATGCTGCTTTAGCTAAAAATTGTAGACACTGCAGAATATAGGGGTCATGGGAATTTGACCTGTGACCAAAGGCATAGTAAGATGTAACTAACCTTTATTAATACTGAAAAGAATCCATATGTGATCAGGTGATTATTGTAATACAATGTGATTGGATGAAAATAGAATAAAAAACTGTACCAACCAAGACAGAACGAGAAGGTGCTCACACAGACCGCGGGGTCTGAGACTCTTCTCCCAGAGCTCTGATAATAAACTGCATCTTTTTACTTTTACACGGTTTAGATGTGAATTTATTTTCACCACAACACACTCAATGCAGGATTGCACTCGCTGCAGGATTGCACTCAATGCAGGATTGTACACACTGCCGGATTGCACTCAATGCCGGATTGTACACACTGCCGGATTGCACTCAATGCAGGATTGTAGACACTGCAGCATTGTACACACACTGCAACATGGCACTGACTGCAAGATTGCACACTCTGTAGGATTGTACTCACTGCAGGATTGCACTCAATGCAGGATTGTACTCACTGCAGGATTGCACTCAATGTAGGATTGTACACAATGTAGGATTGCACTCAATGCAGGATTGTACACACTGCAGGATTGCACTCAATGTAGGATTGCACACTGCAGGATTGCACACTCTCTCTCACACACACATTGCCAACATGGCACTGACTGCAGGATTGCACACACTGCAGGATTGCACACATTGTAGGATTGCACTCAATGCAGGATTGTACACACTGCAGCATTGCACACTCTCTCACACATACACTGCCAACATGGCACTGACTGCAGGATTGTACACACTGCAGGATTGCACACTCTCTCACACTCACTGCCAACATGGCACTCACTGCAGGATTGCACACACTGCAACATGGCACTCACTGCAGGATTGCACACACTGCAACATGGCACTCACTGCAGGATTGCATTCAATGCAGGATTGCACACTCTCTCACACACACACTGCCAACATGGCACTGACTGTAGGATTGCACACACACTGCCAACGTGGCACTGACTGTAGGATTGCACACACACTGCCAACATGGCACTGACTGCAGGATTGCACACACACTGCCAACGTGGCACTGACTGCAGGATTGCACACACACTGCCAACGTGGCACTGACTGTAGGATTGCACACACACTGCCAACATGGCACTGACTGCAGGATTGCACACACACTGCCAACATGGCACTGACTGCAGGATTGCACACACACTGCCAACATGGCACTGACTGTAGGATTGCACACACACTGCCAACATGGCACTGACTGCAGGATTGCACACACACTGCCAACATGGCACTGACTGCAGGATTGCACACACACTGCCAACATGGCACTGACTGTATGATTGCACACACACTGCCAACATGGCACTCACTGCAGGATTGCACACACACTGCCAACATGGCACTGACTGCAGGATTGCACACACACTGCCAACATGGCACTGACTGCAGGATTGCACACACACTGCCAACATGGCACTGACTGTAGGATTGCACACACACTGCCAACATGGCACTGACTGCAGGATTGCACACACACTGCCAACATGGCACTGACTGCAGGATTGCACACACACTGCCAACATGGCACTGACTGCAGGATTGCACACACACTGCCAACATGGCACTGACTGCAGGATTGCACACACACTGCCAACATGGCACTGACTGCAGGATTGCACACACACTGCCAACATGGCACTGACTGCAGGATTGCACACACTGTAGGATTGCACACACAATGCAACATTGCACTGACTGTAGGATTCCACACACAATGCAAGATTGCACTGACTGCAGGATTGCACATACTGTAGGATTGCACTCACTGCAGGTTTGCACACACAATGCAACATGGCACTGACTGCGGGATTGCCGCCAGCCCCTAGCAGCAAGAGTGCACAGTTTATTGTAGGAGGTGGGTACAGACATCATATGGCGGGGGGAGGGGGGGGGGGACAGCTGTGTGCAGGAGATGGGACAGGAACAGAAGAACATAGAGTCGGCCATACGGCCCCTCGAGCCTGCTCCGCCATTCAATAAGATCATGGCTGATCATCGACTTCATCTCCACTTTCCCCCCGATCCCCATATCCCTTGATTCCCTTAATATCCAACGATCTATCGATCTCTCTCTTGAATATACTCAACGACTGAGCCTCCACAGCCCCCTGGGGCAGAGAATTCCAAAGATTCACCGCCCTCCGAGTGAAGAAATTCCTCCTCATCTCAGTCCTCAATGGCCGAGCCCTTATTCTGAGACTGTGACCCCTGGTTCTAGACTCCCCCGCCAGGGGGAAACAGCCTCTCAGCATCTACCCTGTCAATCCCTGTAAAAATTTGATACGTTTCATAGAGATCACCTCTCATTCTTCTAAACTCCAGGCAACAGGAGACTAGGACAATATTGTACAGGATATGCGACAAGTGTAGATGAGGCCAGGACTGCAATTTAAAATAAAACACATTTCAACAAATCATTTAGTTTAAAACACACTTCATTTTAAGCCTATTAAACTGCATTCTTAAATGCATTAAAATGCATTTTAAATGTATTAAATTAAAAAATGTTTTTAAATGCTTTATTAAATTATTAAAATGCATTTTGTTTTAAAATTTATTTACCGCTTAATTTAAAATGTAATTTATATCATTTAAATAGAGTTTAGTAAATTTGAAAATGAATTTAAAATCTCACTCACCAGGTTAATTGAAAAGCCAATTATATCGATTAAACACAGTTCAGGAAATTGAAAGACGAAATCCAGTTTAAAATGGATTTTAATATATTTTTAAAATTCCAATTAATCAATTTAATACTTGGCTCAGTGGGCAGAACTCTCGCCCCTGAGTCAGAACGTTGTGAGTTCGAGTCCCACTTCAGAGACTTCAACACATAAACCAGGCCGACACTCCCAGTGCAGTACTGAGGGAGCTCAGCACTGTCGGAGGGGCAGTGCTGAGGGAGCGCCGCACTGTGGGAGGGGCAGTACTGAGGGAGCTCCACACTGTCGGAGGGGCAGTACTGAGGGAGCTCCGCACTGTCGGAGGGGCAGTACTGAGGGAGCTCCGCACTGTCGGAGGGGCGGTACTGAGGGAGCGCCGCACTGTCGGAGGGGTGGTACTGAGGGAGCGCCGCACTGTCGGAGGGGCAGTACTGAGGGAGCGCCGCACTGTCGGAGGGGCGGTACTGAGGGAGCGCCGCACTGTCGGAGGGGTGGTACTGAGGGAGCGCCGCACTGTCGGAGGGGCGGTACTGAGGGAGCGCCGCACTGTCGGAGAGGCGGTACTGAGGGAGCGCCGTACTGTCGGAGGGGCGGTACTGAGGGAGCGCCGCACTGTCGGAGGGGCGGTACTGAGGGAGCGCCGCACTGTCGGAGGGGCGGTACTGAGGGAGCGCCGCACTGTCGGAGGGGCGGTACTGAGGGAGCGCCGCACTGTCGGAGGGGCGGTACTGAGGGAGCGCCGCACTGTCGGAGGGGCGGTACTGAGGGAGCGCCGCACTGTCGGAGGGGCGGTACTGAGGGAGCGCCGCACTGTCGGAGGGGCGGTACTGAGGGCGCGCCGCACTGTCGGAGGGGCGGTACTGAGGGAGCGCCGCACTGTCGGAGGGGCGGTAATGAGGGAGAGCCGCACTGTCGGAGGGGCGGTACTGAGGGAGCGCCGCACAGTCGGAGGGGCAGTACTGAGGGAGCGCCGCACTGTCGGAGGGGGCGTACTGAGGGAGCGCCGCACTGTCGGAGGGGCAGTACTGAGGGAGCGCCGCACTGTCGGAGGGGCAGTACTGAGGGAGCGCCGCACTGTCGGAGGGGGCGTACTGAGGGTGCGCCGCACTGTCGGAGCGGCGGTACTGAGGGAGCGCCGCAATGTCGGAGGGGCAGTACTGAGGGAGCGCCGCACTGTCGGAGGGGCAGTACTGAGGGAGCGCCGCACTGTCGGAGGGGCGGTACTGAGGGAGCGCCGCACTGTCAGAGGGGCAGTACTGAGGGAGCGCTGCACAGTCGGAGGGGCAGTACTGAGGGAGCGCCGCACTGTCGGAGGGGCAGTACTGAGGGAGCGCCGCACTGTCGGAGGGACAGTACTGAGGGAGCGCCGCACTGTCGGAGGGGCAGTACTGAGGGAGCGCCGCACTGTCGGAGGGGCAGTACTGAGGGAGCGCCGCACAGTCGGAGCTGCCGTCCATCGGATGAGACAGTAAAACCGAGGCCCCCTCTGCTCTCTCAGGTGGACTTAAAAGATCCCATGACACTATATCGAAGAATTTATCCCTCAACCAACATCACTAAAACAGATGATCTGGGTCATTATCACATTGCTGTTTGTGGGAGCTTGCTGTGCACAAATTGGCCACTGCGTTTCCTACATTACAACAGTGACCGCACTTCCAAAAAAGAACTTCATTGCCTGTGTAGCGCTTTGAGACATCCGGTGGTGGTGAAAGGCGCTATATGAATGCAAGTCTTTCTATATAATTGCAGTAAATAAATAAATCCAAGTTGTTGTCATATAACAATCGGTGCTAGGACCCCAGCTATTCACAATATATATTAATGATCTAGACGAGGGAACTAGATGTAATATCTCCAAGTTTGCAGACGACACAAAGCTGGGTGGGCGTGTGTGCTGTGAGGAGGATGCCGAGAAACTCCAGTATGATTTGGACAGGTTGGGTGATTGGGCAGATGCATGGCAGATGCAGTATAATGTGGATAAATGCGAAGTTATCCACTTTGGTGTCAAAAACAGAAAGGCAGATTATTATCTGAACGGCAATAGATTGGGAGAAGGGGAAGTGCAACGAGACCTGGGTGTCCTTGTGCACCAGTCGCTGAAGGTAAGCATGCAGGTGCAGCAGGCGGTTAAGAAGGCAAATGGCATGTTGGCCTTCGTAGCGAGAGGGTTCGAGTACAGGAACAAGGATGTCTTGCTGCAGTTGTACAGGGCCTTGGTGAGACCACACCTTGAGTATTGTGTGCAGTTTTGGTCGCCTTATCTGCGGAAGGATGTTCTTGCCATGGAGAGAGTGCAGCGAAGATTCACCAGACTGATACCTGGGATGGCAGGTATGACGTATGAGGAGAGATTGGGTCGATTGGGCTTATAGTCGCTGGAGTTTAGAAGAATGAGAGGGGATCTCATTGAAACTTATAAAATTCTAACAGGACTGGACAGACTAGATGCAGGAAGAATGTTCCTGATGGCAGGGGAGTCCAGAACCAGGGGTCACAGTCTAAGGATAAGGGGTAAGCCATTTAGGACAGAGATGAGGAGGAATTTCTTCACCCAGAGAGTGGTGAACTTGTGGAATTCTCTACCACAGAAGGCAGTAGAGGCCAATTCATTAAATATATTCAAGAAGGAGTTGGATATATTTCTTAAGGCTAAAGGGATCAAGGGATATGGGGAGAAGGCAGGGACAGGGTACTGAATTTGGATGATCAGCCATGATCTCATTGAATGGCGGAGCAGGCTCGAGGGGCCGCATGGCCGACTCCTGCTCCTATCTTCTATGTTTCTATGTTTCATCATGACATTGCTGTTTGTGGGAGCTTGCTGTGTGCAAATTGGCCGCCACGTTTCCTACATTACAACAGTGACCACACCTCAGAAAAAGTACTTTATTGCCTGTGTGGCGCTTTGAGACATCCGGTGGTGGTGAAAGGCGCTATATGAATGCAAGTCTTTCTCTATAATGGCAGTGAATAAATAAATCCCAGGTTGTTGTTATATCAATGCAAGTCTTTGAAATGTGATTTTGAGCAAATTTGAAATTGTCATGCAATTGCAGAATGGATTTGAACGTGTTAAGTGCCACTTAAACATCTGGAATTAAAAATTTGCAATCACAGCTTGCAAATGCAATGACTGCAATTGGCAGCTCCGGTTCAGGGACGGTGGGGAATGCAGTGCCAGGTTTTTTGCACGTATTTTGCAGCCACCAGCGTTTGCAGCAAGAGTCAAGGACGGAGCAAGAGCATGTGCCTGCGCCGCGCACTGTAGTTCCTGGCGATAAGCGTGCAAATATTTCAACCAGCACAAAAAAAAAGCGTGCAATGCAAATGCAAAAAGTGCAAGGGGCTGGAGGGGAACAATGCAATGCAATGGCTGACCTTGTGCATTTAAAGCAAAGAAAAAGGAAATATTATCAACTTTTTTTTGCATCCGGCTTCCTGCTGGGGCTGGGCTTTGCAGGAAGGTGACGCGGCTCCTTTTTGGGGAACGTTGCAACCTAATGCAAGATGGGGCCGGGGGGGAGGGGAGGGACGATTTAGATCATGAAAAAAAAATTGCAAATTGGTTTTTGCCCGATTGCAAGGTTCAAATCTGCGAATGCATCGATTGCACAAGTGCCGGCAGGTCGGCCACTTTGCATTGCGGCCGCCCTGTTTTGCTGCATTTACCTCCCCAAGCCTGCAAATGCAAAAAAAAAACTAAACAGTGGGCACGGCCGCCGGAAGTTGTAGTCCGCAACGCCGCCCGCCTCCGTCCGCTAACCTGGCACCGGAAGTGCCAGCGAACTACAACTCCCGGTCGGCGCCGCGCCGCCGGCGCATGCGCAGCGACCGTTTTCGTCTTTTTTCCGATTCCCAGCGGTTATTCGAGGCCCGAAAGCCCCGCAGCTCGATTCTACAGGCGCCGGCCATTGCACGTAAGAAGATGCGCCCGCTTTGGGTGGACTGGGGGGTCGGGGGAGGGGAGTAATTTGGGTTTTGCCACTGCGCAGACGCAGTGAGGTCTGCCACACATACGAGAGGGTTTCTGCGCACGCGCGCCACTCCAACCTGCAGCTCACAGGGGGAGGGGGTTCAGGGGTCAGGGGTCGGTGGGGTCAGCTGAATGGTCAAGTATTGACACACTCCTGGGGAATCCCCCTGTAAATACTGACACACTCCCGGGGAACCCCTGTAAATACTGACACACTCCCGGGGACCCCCTGTAAATACTGACACACTCCCGGGGACACCCTGTAAATACTGACACACTCCCGGGGAACCCCTGTAAATACTGACACACTCCCAGGGACTCCCTGTAAATACTGACACACTCCCGGCGACCCCCCTGTTAATACTGACACACTCCCGGGGACCCCCTGTAAATACTGACACACTCCCGGGGAACCCCTGTAAATACTGACACACTCCCGGGGACCCCCTGTAAATACTGACACACTCCCGGGGACACCCTGTAAATACTGACACACTCCCGGCGACCCCCTGTTAATACTGACACACTCCCGGGGACCCTCTGTAAATATTGACACACTCCCGGGGACCCCCTGTAAATACTGACACACTCCCGGGGACCCCCTGTTAATACTGACACACTCCCGGGGACCCTCTGTAAATATTGACACACTCCCGGGGATCCCCTGTAAATACTGACACACTCCCGGGGACTCCCTGTAAATACTGACACACTCCCTGGGACTCCCTGTAAATACTGACACACTCCCGGGGACCCCCTGTAAATACTGACACACTCCCGGGGACTCCCTGTAAATACTGACACACTCCCGGGGACACCCTGTAAATACTGACACACTCCCGGGGACTCCCTGTAAATACTGACACACTCCCGGGGACTCCCTGTAAATACTGACACACTCCCAGGGACTCCCTGTAAATACTGACACACTCCCGGGGACTCCCTGTAAATACTGACACACTCCTGGGGATCCCCTGTAAATACTGACACACTCCCGGGGACTCCCTGTAAATACTGACACACTCCCGGGGACCCCCTGTAAATACTGACACACTCCCGGGGACTCCCTGTAAATACTGACACACTCCTGGGGATCCCCTGTAAATACTGACACACTCCCGGGGACACCCTGTAAATAGTGACACACTCCTTGGGACCCCCTGTAAATACTGACACACTCCCGGGGACCCCCTGTAAATACTGACACACTCCCGGGGACACCCTGTAAATTGTGACACACTCCCGGGGACCCCCTGTAAATAATGACACACTCCCGGGGACCCCCTGTAAATACTGACACACTCCCGGGAACCCCCTGTAAATAGTGACACACTCCCGGGGACTCCCTGTAAATACTGACACACTCCCGGGGACCCCCTGTAAATACTGCCACACTCCCGGGAACCCCCTGTAAATACTGACACACTCCCGGGAACCCCCTGTAAACACTGACACACTCCCGGGGACCCCCTGTAAATACTGACACACTCCCGGGAACCCCCTATAAATAGTGACACACTCCCGGGGACTCCCTGTAAATACTGACACACTCCCGGGAACCCCCTGTAAATAGTGACACACTCCCGGGGGCTCCCTGTAAATACCAATACACTCCCCGGGACCCCCTGTAAATACTGACACTCTCCCGGGGACCCCCTGTAAATACTGACACACTCCTGGGGACCCCCTGTAAATACTGACACACTCCCGGGGACCCCCTGTAAATACTGACACTCTCCCGGGGACTCCCTGTAAATACTGACACACTCCCGGGGACCCCCTGTAAATACTGACACACTCCCGGGGACCCCCTGTAAATACTGACACACTCTAGGGGACCCCCTGTAAATACCAACACACTCCCGGGGACTCCCTGTAAATACTGACACACTCCCGGTGACTCCCTGTAAATACTGACACACTCCCGGGGACCCCCTGTAAATACTGACACACTATTTACAGGGGTTTAAGTTTACTTAGAGAATTTAAGTGAAGGGAAAATTTAATTTTTTGAAGTAAGTTTAATTTATTGAAGTAAATTAAATTGTTGGGGAGTTTAAACCGGAAGTAGAAAGGGGCAGGCCGAGTGCGGCAGCGCGAGTGAGGTCGGCGTTGAGTGTAAACGAGAGTTTGGTAAGTGAGAGAGTTCGGGCAAGTGGGAGGTGAGGGGGTGTTTTTGCCCTGTTTTGTTTCCCACTCTCAGGCTTAGCCAGCACTGCGGAAGCGAAGCAGTGAGGCGACTCAACCTAACAGGCCCCACAGACAGCATTCAAAAGGGAGGTAGGTGATCAGCTGGTTGGTAGGTCCTCTTCTCTTTTATACCTTTATAAGTTGGTAAGTCCTATTAAACAGTGGTGTGATATTATCATCTATATCGGGGCAGAGGGTCTTCATAACTAATAATAAGAAATTTAATTAATTATGTAGAATGGGTGAGCAGGTGATGTGTTACTGCTGCAATATGTGGGAGCCGGTGGACACCATTGATGCTCACGGTGATTACATTTGCAGTAAGTGTTTGCTGCTCGAGGAACTCCGGCACCGTGTTGATGTGCTTGAGACCGAGCTTCAGACACTGCGACACATCAGGGAGGGGGAGAAGTACCTGGACTCCATGTTTCAGGAGGTAGTCACACCTATGAAATTAATTAATTCAGATGTAGTCCGTGGTCAGGGACAGGATGGTGTGACTATGAGTGAGGCAGGTACGGGGATCCAGGAGGTAGTGTTGAAGGAGCCGCAGCCCTTGCTCTTGTCAAACAGGTTCGAGGCTCTTACTCCCTGTGAGGACAGGAGCAGGGACTGCAGGGAGGATGAGCAACCTGGCCACAGCACCGTGGAATGGGGGGCCATTCAAGAGGGGGGAGTAAATAGAAATGTTGTAGTGGTAGGGGATAGTGTAGCGGTACCACCGAGTGTCTCTTACTTATTGTACATAATTCCCTTTAACTATGTTTGTATAGAGTTTGCATGTACGGGGCGTTGCCCCTTTAAGAAATATAGAGTTTGCATGTACGGGGCGTTGCCCCTTTAAGAACGTGACCAAACGCGATGACGTCACGTCGCACGTCACGTGACCGCCCTAAGCGTGGGCAAACGCGATGACGTCACGTCGCACATCATGTGACCGCCCCAAGCACGGGCAAACGCGATGACGTCACGTCGCACATCACGTGATCTCCCCAAGCGCGGGAAAACGCGATGACATCACGACGCAATCCACGGGACTGCCTACTCAGTCCTCGTGGCGTCCCCGCTGGGGAAAGACCTGTTCCATGGCTCTCCTGCATTGATCTCCGTTGTTTGCTGTATTTCATCTAATCCAACATTAAAGTCCTGTTTGTTGTTCTTCCGAGTCAAGCTCCGTTATTTGTTAGGAATACGACAATTCCTACATTGGTGACCCCGTCTCTGTGAACGTTTTCACAGAAGAATGGCACGACGAACAACAACCGACGAACAACAACCGACGAACACCAATTCCTACATTGGTGACCCCGTCTTTGCGAACGTATTCGCAAAGGAAGCGCAGCCTGGAGGTGATCCCGTTTTTCGTGACTGTTTTTCACGAACGAAACGCAGTCGGACCCCGATTTTTGTGAACGTTTTTTCACAAAAGAAGCACGCCATGGAAGCAACAGCCGTTTCGCCGATGCTACCGCAATACAGGGAGCAGCAACCACCCTCGTGCTTTATTCTGGTAGAAGCCCCGTTCGCCCAGTGCAACATCGATGCGGCGCAGACCACGTACCTGTTTACGGTCTCTGTATTCGACAGCTCTGCCGCCTCTCGGGTCGTCTGCCTTCTCGACATCTCCCAACGGAACAGCAAGTATGAAACCCCTCAAGGCGCGGGTCCTGCAGGTTTTCGGGCCCACGAGATCGGAGCACGCCCCCGCGGAGATGCCACGAGGACTCAGTCCTCGCAAACCACGCCTCGCAACCCACGAGGACTCGCCCCTTGCAACCTACGAGGACTCGCTCCTCACGAATCACAAGGACGCACTCCTCGCGACCCACGAGGACCCATCCTTCGCGAACCATGAGGACTTTTCCCTCGCAAACCATGAGGACCCATCCCTCGCGAAACACAAAGACTCATCCCCCGCAGACGCCGCCCCAGCTCGTCAGCCTGCTGGGTTGTGTAATCTACCGCGCGCAGTTCTGCGCGAAAGCGAAGCGTTGCCACCCTCCCGGCAGTTTCCCCCAAGAACAAAATAACAACCGCCGCAGCGACCAACGAGGTACGGGTCTACGGGCATCCCACGGCCGCGATCGGCCACGCGGGACTATTGCTGACTATACCTGATCACTGATCAACGCAGCAACTGTTAACTCGCTTCAGTGTTACCATTGTAACACTACGTCGCGCACCGTCTCCAGTGCATTTTCGACTTTCGATGAGTTCGCTCGCCTGCTCGGCGAGTTACCCGACCGGCAAGACCCACGTTAATTTCCTCCTGGATCGCCCGTTTTGGCGTTCCCACCGATATTTCGTTCAAATGGGGACTTCCTAACAACACCGACAGGGCAATGGTCCGCATCTACCCAGTCTGCCAGTCATTAAAAAACGGCCAGATTTTTCGCACCAGCGCCCGCTTCGAACCACGGGCTGCAGAGGTCACACGTTTCTACGATCCTTCACGAGTTTGAATACGTTTTATTCACCACGACACGCGTAAGGATCCACTCACGACCAGCACATTTAGACCGTCAGCTGCCCGGCAGCCTCCGCTTCGAGACTACAGGAGTCGTTTGGACAGGCTTGTCAGACCACCTCACCATTTGACTTTGTCCGTTAAAGCGAATTCTGGGGGGGCGTATGTAGCGGTACCACCGAGTGTCTCTTACTTATTGTATATAATTCCCTTTAACTGTGTTTGTATAGAGTTTGCATGTACGGGGCGTTGCCCCTTTAAGAAATATAGAGTTTGCATGTCTGGGACGTTGCCCCTTTAAGAAATATAGAGTTTGCATGTACGGGGCGTTGCCCCTTTAAGAACGCGATCATACGTGATGACGTCACGTCGCACATCACGTGACCGCCCTAAGCGCGGGCAAACGCGATGACGTCACGTTGCACATCACGTGACTGCCCTAAGCGCGGGCAAACGTGATGATGTCACGTCGCACATCACGTGACCGCCCCAAGCGCGGGCAAACGCGATGACGTCACGCCGCACATCACGTGATCGCCCCAAGCGCGGGCAAACGCGATGATGTCACGTCGCACATCACGTGATCTCCCCAAGCGCGGGAAAACGCGATGACGTCACGACGCAATCCACGGGACTGCCTACTCAGTCCTCATGGCGTCCCCGCTGGGGAAAGACCTGTTCCACGGCTCTCCTGCATCGACCTCCGTTGTTTGCTGTATTTCATCTAATCCAACATTAAAGTCCTGTTTGTTGTTCTTCCGAGTCAAGCTCCGTTATTTGTTAGGAATACGACAATTCCTACAATAGTATCATTAGGGGGATAGATAGGGTTCTCTGCAGTCGAGAGCGGGAGTCCCGAAGGCTGTGTTGCCTGCCCGGTGCCAGGGTTAAGGACGTCTCTTCTGGGCTGGAGAGAAACTTGGAGTAGGAGGGGGAGGATCCAGTTGTCGTGGTCCATGTTGGTACCAACGACGTAGATAAGACAAGGAAGAAGGTTCTGTTAAAGGAGTTTGAGCAGCTAGGGGTCAAATTAAAAAACAGAACCTCAAGGGTAATAAGCCACGAGCGAATTTGGCTAGGATAAATAAAATTAGAGAGTTTAATGCGTGGCTCCAAGACTGGTGTGGGAGAAATGGGTTTTGCTTCTTGGGACACTGGCACCAGTGCTGGGACAGGAGGGAACTGTTCCGTTGGGACGGACTCCACTTGGCCAGTGCTGGGACTAGAATCCTGGCGAATCATATAACTAGGGCTGTAGAGAGGGCTTTAAACTAATTAGTGGGGGGGAGGTTTCTAGAGAGCAAATAATAAAAATGACAACGGAGAAGGTCATAGACTTAGGTAGCAGTGGGGGAATTAAAAAACAGAACGTGTCAGGAAGGGGTAGAAGGTATGAAGTAAAAGGTAAAGTAGTAAAAGGGGAAAAAGCAGGAACTAAGTGTCACAAAACATATTTGAAAGTTCTTTATCTGAATGCACGTAGCATTTGTAACAAAATGGACGCGTTGACAGCACAAATAGCTACATATGGGTATGATCTTGTGGCCATTACAGAAACATGGCTGCAGGGTGACCATGACTGGGAATTAAACATACCAGGTTATTTAACAATCAGGAAGGACAGGCAGGAAGGAAGGGGAGGTGGGGTGGCTATGTTAATAAAGGAAGGAATCACTGCAATACAGAGAAATGATATTGGGTCAAAGGATCAGGATAATGAAACAGTTTGGGTGGAGATAAGGAATAATAAGGGGAAAAACACACTGGTGGGCATAGTCTATAGGCCTTCTAACAGTTGCAACTCTGTTGGACAGAGTATTAATCAGGAAATAGTTGGGGCTTGTAATAAGGGAACAGCTATAATTATGGGGGATTTTAACTATCATATTAACTGGATAAATCAAATTGGGCAGGGCTGCCTTGAGGATGAATTCATTGAGTGTATTAGGGATGGGTTTCTTGAGCAGTATGTAACTGAACCGACCAGGGGGCAAGCAACCTTAGATCTGGTCCTGTGTAATGAGACAGGATTAATTAAAAATGTCCTAGTAAAGGATCCCCTTGGAATGAGTGACCATAACATGGTTGAATTCCATATTCAGTTAGAGGGTGAGAAGGTTGGATCTCAAACAAACGTACTGAGCTTGAATAAAGGAGACTATGAAGGTATGAGAGCAGAATTGATTAGAGTGGACTGGGAAAATAGATTAAAGGGTAAGACGATACATGAGCAGTGGTGTACATTCAAGAAGTTATTTTACAACTTTCAAAAAATATATATTCCACTGAGGAAAAAAGGGTGTAAAAGAAAAGACAGCCATCCGTGGCTAAGTAAAGTAATTAAGGATAGTATCCGACTAAAAACAAGGGCGTATAAGGTAGCCAAATCCACTGGGAGGATAGAAGATTGGGAAGTCTTTAAAAGATAGCAAAAAATAACTAAAAGATTGATTAAGAAAGGGAAGATAGATTATGAAAGTAAATTAGCAAAAAATATAAAAACAGATAGTAAGAGTTTCTATAGTTATATAAAAAGAAAAAGGGTGGCTAAAGTAAATGTTGGTCCCTTAGAGGATGAGACTGGGAAATTAATGGTGGGAAACACGGAGATGGCAAAAACACTGAATGAATATTTTGCATCAGTCTTTACAGTAGAGGACACTAAGAATATCCCAACACTGGACAAACGGGGCTCTGGGGGGGAGGAGCTAAATAGGATTAAAATCACGAAGGAAGTGGTACTCGGTAAAATAATGGGACTTAAGGCGGGTAAATCCCCTGGACCTGATGGCTTACATCCTAGGGTCTTGAGGGAAGTGGCGGTAGGGATTGTGGATGCATTGGTAATAATTTTCCAAAACTCCCTAGACTCAGCAAAGGTCCCGGCAGATTGGAAAACTGCTAATGTAACACCCTTATTTAAAAAGGGTAGTAGGCAGAAGGCTGGAAACTATAGACCTGTTAGCCTAACATCTGTGGTTGGTAAAATTTTAGAGTCCATTATTAAAGGAGACAGTGTCGGGACATTTGGATAATCATAATTTAATAGGACAAAGTCAGCATGGTTTTACGAAGGGGATGTCATGTTTGACAAATTTGCTTGAGTTCTTTGAGGACGTAACATACAGGGTGGATAAAGGGGAACCATTTGACGTAGTGTATTTAGACTTCCAAAAGGCATTTGACAAGGTGCCACACAAAAGATTATTGCTCACGATAAATAAATCATGGGATTGGGGGTAATATTCTGGCATGGGTGGAAGATTGGCTCTCTAACAGAAAGCAGAGAGTTGGGATAAATGGTTCATTCTCAGACTGGTAATCAGTAACTAGTGGTGTTCCGCAGGGGTCAGTGCTGGGACCCCAACTCTTTACAATCTATATTAACGATTTGGAGGAGGGGACCGAGTGTAACATATCAAAGTTTGCAGATGATACAAAGATGGGAGGGAAAGTAGTGAGTGAGGAGGACATAAAAAACCTGCAAAGGGACATAGACAGGCGAAGTAAGTGGGCAGAGATTTGGCAGATTGAATACAACACTGGAAAGTGTGAGGTTATGCACTTTGGCAGGAAAAATCATAGAGCAAGTTATTATCTTTTTTTAAAATTCATTGATGGGATGTGGGCGTCGCTGGCTAGGCCTGCATTTAGTGCCCATCCCTAATTGCCCTTGAGAAGATGGTGGTGAGCCGCCGCCTTGAACCGCTGCAGTCCATATGGTGTAGGTACACCCACAATGCTGTTAGGAAGGGAGTTCCAGGATTTTGGCCCAGCGACAGTGAAGGAACGGCGATACAGGTCCAAGTCAGGATGGTGTGTGGCTTGGAGGGGAACTTGTAGGTGGCGATGTTCCCATGCGTCTGCTGCCCTTGTCCTTCTAAGTGGTAGAGGTCGCGGGTTTGGAAGGTGCTGTTGAAGGAGCTTTGGCGAGTTGCTGCAGTGCATCTTGTAGATGGTACACACTGCAGCCACGGTGCGCCGGTGGTGGAGGGAGTGAATGTTGAAGGTGGTGGATGGAGTGCCAATCAAGCGGGCTGCTTTATCCTGAATGGTAAGAAACTGGAAAGTACTGCAGTACAAAGGGATCTGGGGGTCCTGGTGCACGAAACACAAAAAGTTAGTGTGCAGGTGCAGCAGGTGATCAAGAAGGCCAATGGAATGTTGGCTTTTATTGCTAGGGGGATGGAATATAAAAACAGGGAGGTATTGCTGCAGTTGTACAAGGTATTGGTGAGACCACACCTGGGATACTGCATACAGTTTTGGTGTCCATACTTAAGAAAAGACATACTTGCTCTCGAGGCAGTACAAAGAAGGTTCACTCGGTTAATCCCGGGGATGAGGGGATGGACATATGAGGAGAGGTTGAGTAGATTGGGACTCTACTCATTGGAGTTCAGAAGAATGAGAGGCGATCTTATTGAAACATGTAAGATTGTGAAGGGGCTTGATCGGGTGGATGCGGTGAGGATGTTCCCAATGATGGGTGAAACTAGAACTAGGGGGCATAATCTTAGAATAAGGGGCTGCTCTTTCAAAACTGAGATGAGGAGAAACTTCTTCACTCAGAGGGTGGTAGGTTTGTGGAATTTGCTGCCCCAGAAAGCTGTGGAAGCTGCAACATTAAATAAATTTAAAACAGAAATAGACAGTTTCCTAGAAGTAAGGGGAATTAGGGGTTACAGGGAGCGGGTAGGAAATCGGACATGAGGCTAGGTTCGGATCGGTCATGGCCCTGTGGGTGGCGGAGTGGGCCCAGGGGCCGTGTAGCCTGGTCCTGCTCCTACTTCTTGTGTTCTAATTCTGTGTTAGATTTCAGGAGATGGTTCTATTCACAGGGATTAGTGGAGACCTCGGGAACAGGCTGCCAGCTAGGAGTCCTTCAAGAGTAAATTGGGCCTGTTCCTGGCTGGGGTGGAGATCACCTCTTACAGAAGGTCAGTACTGCAGGAAATACAGGGACAAAGTGATCTCCTGGACGAGTTTCGATCGCCTAGATGGGTCGGAGAGGAATTTCCCAGATTTTTTCTCCCAAATTGGCCATTGGTTTTTTATCTGGTTTTTTGCCTCTCCCAGGAGATCACATGGGTTCGGGTGGGATGGAGAGTGAAAGGAGATTTGAGGTTAGGATCAGATCAGCCATGATCTTATTGAATGGCGGAGCAGGCTCGAGGGGCCGATTGGCCGACTCCTGCTCCTATTTCTTATGTTCCCGGGGACTCCCTGTAAATACTGACACACTCCCGGGTACCCCCTGTAAATACTGACACACTCCCGGGGATTTCCTGTAAATACTGACACACTCCCGGGGATTCCCCTTGTAAATACTGACACACTCCCGGGGATCCCCTTGTAAATACTGACACACTCCCGGGGATTTCCCCTGTAAATACTGACACACTCCCGGGGACACCCTGTAAATACTGACACACTCCCAGAGACCCCCTGTAAATACTGACACACTCCCGGGGATTCCCCCTGTCAATACTGACACACTCCCGGGGACCCCCTGTAAATACTGACACACTCCCGGGGATTCCCTGTAAATACTGACACACTCCCGGGGACTCCCTGTAAATACTGACACACTCCCGGGTTCACCCTGTAAATACTGACACACTCCCGGGGACCCCCTGTAAATACTGACACACTCCCGGGGACTCCCTGTAAATACTGACACACTCCCGAGGACCCCCTGTAAATACTGACACACTCCCGGGGACCCCCTGTAAATACAGACACACTCCCGGGGACCCCCTGTAAATACTGACACACTCCCGGGGACTCCCTGTAAATACTGACACACTCCCGGGGACCCCCTGTAAATACTGACACACTCCCGGGGACCCCCTGTAAATACTGACACACTCCCGGGGACCCCCTGTAAATACTGACACACTCCCGGGGACTCCCTGTAAATACTGACACACTCCCGGGGACCCCCTGTAAATACTGACACACTCCCGGGGACTCCCTGTAAATACTGACACACTCCCGGGGACCCCGTGTAAATACTGACACACTCCCGGGGACCCCCTGTAAATACTGACACACTCCTGGGGACACCCTGTAAATACTGACACACTCCCGGGGCCCCTCTGTAAATACTGACACACTCCCGGGGACCCCCTGTAAATACTGACACACTCCTGGGGACACCCTGTAAATACTGACACACTCCCGGGGCCCCTCTGTAAATACTGACACACTCCCGGGGACTCCCTGTAAATACTGACACACTCCCGGGGACCCCCTGTAAATACTGACAAACTCCCGGGGACCCCCTGTAAATACTGACACACTCCCGGGGACCCCCTGTAAATACTGACAAACTCCCGGGGACCCCCTGTAAATACTGACACACTCCCGGGAACCCCCTGTAAATACTGACACACTCCCGGGGACCCCCTGTAAATACTGACACACTCCCGGGAACCCCCTGTAAATACTGACACACTCCCGGGGACCCCCTGTAAATACTGACACACTCCCGGGAACCCCCTGTAAATACTGACACACTCCCGGGGACCCCCTGTAAATACTGACACACTCCCGGGGACTCCCTGTAAATACTGACACACTCCCGGGGACCCCCTGTAAATACTGACACACTCCCGGGGACCCCGTGTAAATACTGACACACTCCCGGGGACCCCCTGTAAATACTGACACACTCCCGGGGACTCCCTGTAAATACTGACACACTCCCGGGGACCCCCTGTAAATACTGACACACTCCCAGGGACCCCGTGTAAATACTGACACACTCCCGGGGACCCCCTGTAAATACTGACAAACTCCCGGGGACCCCCTGTAAATACTGACACACTCCCGGGGACCCCCTGTAAATACTGACACACTCCCGGGGACCCCCTGTAAATACTGACACACTCCCGGGGACTCCCTGTAAATACTGACACACTCCCGGGGACCCCCTGTAAATACTGACACACTCCCGGGAACCCCCTGTAAATACTGACACACTCCCGGGGACCCCCTGTAAATACTGACACACTCCCGGGAACCCCCTGTAAATACTGACACACTCCCGGGGACCCCCTGTAAATACTGACACACTCCCGGGAACCCCCTGTAAATACTGACACACTCCCGGGGACCCCCTGTAAATACTGACACACTCCCGGGGACTCCCTGTAAATACTGACACACTCCCGGGGACCCCCTGTAAATACTGACGCACTCCCGGGGACCCCCTGTAAATACTGACGCACTCCCGGGGACCCCCTGTAAATACTGACACACTCCCGGGGACCCCCTGTAAATACTGACACACTCCCGGGGACTCCCTGTAAATACTGACACACTCCCGGGGACCCCCTGTAAATACTGACACACTCCCAGGGACACCCTGTAAATACTGACACACTCCCGGGGACCCGCTGTAAATACTGACGCACTCCCGGGGACCCCCTGTAAATACTGACACACTCCCGGGGACCCCCTGTAAATACAGACACACTCCCGGGGACCCCCTGTAAATACTGACGCACTCCCGGGGACCCCCTGTAAATACTGACACACTCCCGGGGACCCCCTGTAAATACTGACACACTCCCGGGGACTCCCTGTAAATACTGACACACTCCCGGGGACCCCCTGTAAATACTGACACACTCCCAGGGACCCCCTGTAAATACTGACACACTCCCGGGGACTCCCTGTAAATACTGACACACTCCCGGGGACCCCCTGTAAATACTGACACACTCCCGGGGACCCCCTGTAAATACTGACACACTCCCGGGGACTCCCTGTAAATACTGACACACTCCCGGGGACCCCCTGTAAATACTGACACACTCCCGGGGACCCGCTGTAAATACTGACGCACTCCCGGGGACCCGCTGTAAATACTGACACACTCCCCGGGGACCCCCTGTAAATACTGACACACTCCCGGGGACCCCGTGTAAATACTGACACACTCCCGGGGACCCCCTGTAAATACTGACAAACTCCCGGGGACCCCCTGTAAATACTGACACACTCCCGGGAATTTTTAACAATTTGTTTATGGGATGTGGCCGTCGCTGGCGAGGCCGGCATTTATTGCCCATCCCTAATTGCCATCGAGAAGGTGGTGGTGAGCCGCCTTCTTGAACCGCTGCAGTCCGTGTGGCGAAGGTGCTCCCACAGTGCTGTTCGTGCGGGAGTTCCAGGATTTTGACCCAGCGACGATGAAGGATCGGCCGATATATTAAGCAAATGGTATGTTGGCCTTTATTACAAGGGGATTTGAGTATAAGAGTAAAGACGTCTTACTGCAATTATATAGGGCCCTGGTGAGACCACACCGGGAGTACTGTGGACAGTTTTGGTCTCCTTACCTAAGGAAGGATATACTTGCCATAAAGGGAGAGCAACGAAGGTTCACGAGATTGATTCCTGGGATAGCGGGACTGTCGTATGAGAAGAGATTGAGTAAACTAGGCCTGTATTCTCTTGAATTCAGAAGAATGAGAGGAGATCTCATCAAAGCATACAAAATGATTACAGGGCTTGATAGGGTGGATGCTGGGAGAATGTTTCCCTTGGCTGGGGAATCTAGAACCAGGGGCCACAGCCTCAGGATAAAGGGTAGGCCATTGAGGACTGAGATGAAAAGATATTTCTTCACACAGGGGGTGTTGAATCTTTGGAATTTTCTACCCCAGAGGGCTGTGGAGGCTCGGTGATTGGGTATATTCAAAACAGAAGTCATGTGCCAAATAACTGCCTGAATCCATGAGGTTAAAGCTTAAAACTAAAGGCTTTTATTAAGTAAGAACATGGCATCAAGATAACACAGGGCAACCATCATTCATCACCGACCCAGCCCTTGGTAGAACATTCCAGAAGAGGGGCGGGGCTAGGGAGGAGCATTAGTGGTTACACCGTTGGAACATTCCAGACATTAACAAGTACAACAACAACAACAACAACAATACAAATGCCAGAACACAGAGTTATTTCATCACATTCACCCCCTGCTATAGATTCAGTCTGTCAGGAGGTCTGATAATCTTCTGGGAACAACGTAACTCTTGCTGAGGCTCCTCCCGGAGTACTAACTCCGGTTCATTCGAATTCCCAGAATCATCAGTATTGGGTTTGTGTCTCTGAAGGTCCAATACCACGATTGAAAACTCTACTCTCAGAGTCGAACTCTTTGAGCTCCAGCAGGTGCAAGATCTTTAATAGAGACCGTATCCTCTCGCCCATCCGGATATTGAATATACGCATACTGGGGATTAGCATGGAGGAGTTGTACTTCCTCCACCAGTGGATCAGTCTTGTGGCCTCTCACATGTCTGCGCAACAACACAGGGCCCGTGGCCGTCAACCATGTGGGTAACATTACTCCATTAGTAGCTTTTCTTGGAAAACTAAACATCCTTTCATGAGGGGTGGCATTCGTCGTTGTACACAAAAGAGACCTTATGGAATGCAGCACGTCTGGCAGGACATCCTGCCAGCGAGAGGTCGGCAGGCCTTGCGTCTTCAGAGACAGTACGATAGCCTTCCACACTGTCGCATTTTCTTTCTCGACCTGCCCATTACCATGAGGGTTATAGCTGGTAGTTCTACTCGTTGCAATCCCTTTCGATAGCAAAAACTGTCGCAATTCTTCGCTAATAAAGGAAGAACCCCTATCACTATGTATATAGTTAGGCATGTCAAACAAGGAAAACAGTTGGCAGAGGCATTTAATTACAACAGCACTGGTCACATCTGGACAGGGGATAACAAAAGGGAACCGAGAGTACTCGTCTATAATATTAAGAAAATAGACATTACGGTCGCTTGATGGAAGGGGACCTTTAAAATCGAGACTCAAATGGTCGAGTTGCTTTAATAAGATGAGCTGGCTCGGACGACTTATAGAAGTGGGGTTTGCATTCAGCACAAACATGACAGGTTCTGGTCATTGTCCGGACCTCCTCAATAGAGTAGGGTAGATTGTGGGACTTAATGAAGTGGTTCATTCTGGTAACCCCAGGGTGGCAGAGTGCATCGTGGAGACTTTGAAGCTTATCTATACCTAGACTAGCACATACTCCTCGTGACAAAGCATCCGATGGCTCATTAAATACTCCAGGCCTGTACTGAATATCATAGTCATATGTTGACAGTTCTATTCGCCATCTTAAAATCTTATCATTTTTGATCTTGCCTCTCTGCTTAGTGTTGAACATAAAGGCCACAGATCGCTGGTCAGTAATGAGCGTAAAACGTTGGCCAGCGAGATAATGTCTCCAATACCTGACTGCTTCGATAATCGCCTGTGCCTCCTTTTCCACTGAAGAATGTCGAACTTCTGGTCCTTGCAATGTATGAGAGAAGAAAGCTACTGGTCTACCAGCTTGGTTAAGAGTTGCTGCCAACGCAAAATCAGATGCATCACTTTCCACTTGAAATGGGATCTTCTCATCCACGGCACATACCACTGCCTTCTCAATGTCCCGTTTGATATTAAGGAAAGCCTCCTGAGCTTCCGCCGATAGCGGAAAAGACGTCGACTTAATAAGAGGTCGGGCTTTATCTGAGTAGTTAGCCACCCACTGGGCATAGTACGAGAAGAATCCCAGACACCTTCTTAAAGCTTTTACAGTGTGAGGTAAAGGTAATTCCTTAAGTGGGCGTAATCTTTCAGGATCTGGCCCGATTACCCCATTCTCCACAACGCAACCCAGAATACACAAACGTGTAGTATTGAAGGTACACTTGTTTTCGTTGTAGGTCAGGTTTAACCTCTTTGCAGTCTCTAGGAACTTCGCGAGATTTTGATCATGCTCCCGTTGGTCACGCCCACAGATAGTAACATTGTCCAGGTACGGGAATGTTGCTTCCAATGCGTATTCATCCACCATGCGATCCATCTCCCGTTGGAAGACGGATACCCCATTCGTCACTCCAAAGGGCACCCTAAGGAATTGGTACAGGCGCCCATTAGCTTCGAAGGCCGTATAAGGTCGGTCTTCTATTTTGATGGGGAGTTGATGGAGGGCAGACTTTAAATCAATGGTGGAGAACACGCGGTACTGAGCTATCTGGTTCACCATCTCAGAAATACGAGGCAAAGGATAGGCGTCTAATTGGGTATACAAGTTTATAGTCTGGCTATAATCGACCACAAGTCTTTTCTTTTCATTAGTTTTAACCACCACCACCTGGGCACGCCACGGGCTATTACTGTGTTCGATGATTCCCTCCCGTTGAAGCCTTTCCACTTCCTCTTTTATAAATGTTTTATCTTCTGAACTATACCGTCGACTCTTAGTCACTATAGGTCTACAATTAGGAGCAAGGTTCGCGAACAAAGAAGGCAGACTTACTTTTAAAGTAGAAAGGCCGCAGACTGTGAGTCGAGGCTGAGATCCACCATACTTCCATACTTAAGGGTAACGCTCTCATGCTGACACTGGAAGTCCAAGCCTAAAATTAAGTTCACACGCAACTGAGGTAATATGAGGAGTTTAAAGTCCTTATACTCCGTATCCTTAACGGTCAATGTGACTTTACAATATCCAGTTACCTACGAAGTAAGGGACTTGGACGCCATCACAATTTCACTTCGAGTAGGATACACCTTCAATGAACAGGAGTTAACAAGGTTGGGGTGTATAAAACTTTCAGTACTGCCACAGTCTATCAAACACCCAGTAGGACGACCATTAATCTTGATGTCCATCGTAGATTTTGACAAGGAACACGGTATGGTCTGGTCAACCGCAGCCGAGGCTAGAGTAAAACGATAGGCGGCAGCAGAGAAGACATCGGGTACAGGATTACCCTTACACACTTTACTAAAATGTCCCCGTTTCTTACATTTAAAACAGGTAGCCTCTCTGGCTGGGCAACTTTGCCTGGGGTGTTTAGATTGGCCACAAAAGTAACACTTAGACCCATGGGGCACAGCCGCAACAATAGGATTAAGTGGGGGCTCCATTGGTGTTATGGATGCCTCCATACTCGGAACACACGAGGCTGAGAGAGATGCATGGGCTGATGCATTCACTTCTAAATTCTTCTGGGCTACATCTAATGATCGAGCAGTAGCGACAACCGTTTTTAAAACTAACGAGTCGTTCTCGAGGAGTCTCTGCCTAACATAATTAGATCGGAGGCCAGATATGAAAGAATCGCGGATGGCTTCTTCCTGATACACTATGGCAGAGACAGCCTTGTAGTTGCAATCCTTAGCCAAAGCCTTAAGGTCCTGCAGAAAATCGTCCAGAGATTCCTCGGGTAATTGCCTGCGAGTACACAAAAGATACCTGGCGTATACTTTGTTAACTGACTTAAGGTACTGGGCCTTAAGGGCTGCGAGGGCCTCTTCATATGTAGTAATATCTTCAATTATCGAGTAAGTTTGATGACTTACCAAGTTGGTTAGAAGACCCAACTTGTTAACCGTCGAATCGGCCGATGCGATGAAGTGTTCAAAACATCGAAGCCAATGCGTAAATTTCTTCGACGCGTCTGCCGAATGGGGATCGATATCCAGACGCTCTGGTTTCAAAAATCGATCCATCTTCCAAAAGTTGTTACTTAATAAAATTGATGTGCCAAATAACTGCCTGAATCCATGAGGTTAAAGCTTAAAACTAAAGGCTTTTATTAAGCAAGAACATGGCATCGAGTTAACACAGGGCAACCATCATTCATCACCGACCCAGCCCTTGGTAGAACATTCCAGAAGAGGCGCGGGGCTAGGGAGGAGCATTAGTGGTTACACCGGTGGAACATTCCAGACATTAACAAGTACAACAACAACAACAACAACAATACAAATGCCAGAACACAGAGTTATTTCATCACAAGAAGTCGATAGATTTTTGGACTTTCGGGGAATCAAGTGGTATGGGGATGGGGCGGGAAAGTGGAGATGAGGTAGAAGATCAGCCATGATCTGATTGAATGGTGGAGCAGGCTCGAGGGGCCAAATGGCCGACTCCTGCTCCTATTTCTTATTTTCTTCTGAAGGTACCGTTAGGGAGGGACTTCCGGGATTTTGACTCGGCAACAATGAATAAACGACCGATATATTCGGAAGAAAATGAATAAATACCGCAGCAAAATACCTGGAACAGAACAATTGCGTGTTTTGCCTATTGCGAAAACTCCTGCCGTTCAATCATCTCCGCCACTGAAGCCCAGGTAAACAGACCTTCTGTTAATATTGACCCTGGCGTCATTTGTCCTGACACACAAGGAAGCCACAATGACGACTGGAAAAAAGCGCTCACTGGGAACGAAAGCAGCAGGAGGAAAAACCCCGGCCTACCCGGACTTCCAACCCGCGCAGGACATCTCCGCCCAATTTAATAATTCTCATCCTCATGTACCAATCCCTCCACGGCCTCCCCGCACCCATTCCTCCCTATCTCTGTAACCTCCTCCAGCCCCTACAACCCTCCCAATCTCTGTAACCTCCTCCAGCCCCTAAAACCCTCCCTTTCTCTGTAACCTCCTCCAGCCCCTGCAAACCTGCCTATCTCTATAACCTCCTCCAGCCCCTACAACGCTCCATATCTCTGTAACCTCCTCCAGCCCCTACAACCCTCCCTATCTCTATAACCTCCTCCAGCCCCTCCAAACCTCCCTATCTCTGCAACCTCCTCCGGTCCCCTACAACACTCCCTATCTCTGTAACCTCCTCCAGCCCCTACACCCTCCCTATCTCTGTAACCTCCTCCAGCCCCTACAACCCTCCTATCTCTGTAACCTCCTCCAGCCGCTACCACACTCCCTATCTCTGTAACCTCCTCCAGCCTCTACAACCCTCCCGTACTCTGTAACCTTCTCCAGCCCCTACAACCCTCCCGATCTCTGCAACCGCCTCCAGCCCCTACAACCCTCCCTATCGCTGTAATCTCCTCCAGCCCCTACAACTCAAGCGATCACTGTAACCTCCTCCAGCCCCTACAACCCTCCCTATCACTGTAATCTCCTCCAGCCGCTACCACCCTCCCCATCTCTGTAACCTCCTCTAGACCCTACAACCCTCCCTCTCTCTGTAACCTCCTCCAGCCCCTAAAACCCTCCCTTTCTCTGTAACCTCCTCCAGCCCCTACAACCATCCCTATCTGTGGAACCTCCTCCAGCCCCTACAATCCTTCCTATCTCTATAACCTCCTCCAGCCCCTACAAGCCTCCCCATCTCTGTAACCTCCTCCAGCCCCCTACAACCCTCCCTATCTCTGTAACCGCCTCCAGCCCCGTACGAACCTCCCTATCTCTGTAACCTCCTCCAGCCCCCTACAACTCTCCCTATCTATGTAACCTCCACCAGCCCCCTACAACCCACCCTATCTCAGTAAGCTCCTCCAGCCCCTACAACCCTCCCTATATCTGTCACCTCCTCCAGCCCCTACAACCCTCCCTATCTCTGTAACCTCCTCCAGCCCCGACAACCCTCCCTATCTCTGTAACATCCTCCAGCCCCATAGCCCTCCCTATGTCCGTAACCTCCTCCAGCCCCTACAACCCTCCCTATCTCTGTAACCTCCTCCAGCCCCCTACAACCCTCCCTATCTCTGTAACGTCCTCCAGACCCCTACAACCCTCCCTATCACTGTAACCTCCTCCAGCCCCTACAACCCTCCCTATCTCTGTAACCTCCTCCAGCCGCTACAACCCTCCCTATCTGTTTATCCTCCTCCAGCCCCATAACCCTCCCTATGTCTGTAAACATCTCCAGCCCCTACAACCCTACCTATGTCTGTAACCTACTCCAATCCCCTACAACCCTCCCTATCTCTGTAACGTCCTCCAGCCCCCTACATCCCTCCCTATCACTGTAACCTCCTCCAGCCCCTACAACCCTCCCTATCTCTGTAATATCCTCCAGCCCCCTACAACCCTCCCTATTTGTGTAACCTCCTCCAGCCCTTACAACCCTCTCTATCTCTGTAACCTCCTCCAGCCCCGACAACCCTCCCTATCTCTGTAACCTTCTCCAGCCCGACAACCCTTCCTATCTCTGTAACCTCCTCCAGCCCCTACAACTCTCCCTTTCTCTGTAACCTCCTCCATCCCCTACAACCCTCCCTTTCTCTTTAACCTCCTCGAGCCCACTACAACCCTCCCTATCTCTGTAACCTCCTTCAGCCCCTAAAACCCTCCCTATCTCTGTAACCTCATCTAGCCCCCTACCACCCTCCCTATCTCTGTAACCTCCTCCAACCCCTACAACCCTCCCTATATCTGTAACCTACTCCAGCCCCAACAAGCCTCCCTATCTCTGTAACCTGCGCCAGCCCCCTACAACGCTACCTGTCTCTGTAACCTCCTCCAGCCCCCTACAACCCTGCCTATCTCTGTAACCTCCTCCAGCCCCTACAAACCTCCTTATCTCTATAACCACCTCCAGCCCCCATACAACACTCGCTATCTCTGTAACCTCCCCCAGCCCCAGAACGCTCCCTATCTCTGTAACCTCCTCCAGCCCCTACAACACTCCCTATCTCTGTAACCTCCTCCAGCCCCTACAACCCTCCCTATCTCTGTAACATCCTCCAACCTCTACAACCCTCCCTATCTCTGTAACATCCTCCAACCTCTACAACCGTCGCTATCTCTTCAACATCCTCCAGCCCCTACAACCCTCCCTATCTCTGTAACCTCCTCCAGACCCTACAAACCTCCCTATATCTGTAACCTCCTCCAGCCCCTACAACCCTCCCTATCTCTGTAACCTCCTCCAGCCCCTACAACCCTACCTATCTCTGTAAACTTCTCCAGCCCCTCCAACCCTCCCTATCTCTGTAACTTCCTGCAGCCCCTACAACCCTCCCTATCTCTGTATCCTCCTCCAGCCCCTACAAACCTCCCTATCTCTATAACCTCCTCCAGCCCCTACAACCCTGCTTATCTCTGTCACCTCCTCCAGCCCCGACAGCCCTCCTTATCTCTGTAACCTCCTCCAGCCCCCTACATCCCTCCCTATCTCTCTAAACTGCCCCAGCCCCTACACCCCTCCCTATCTCTGGAACCTCCTCCAGCCCCCTACACCCCTCCCTATCTCTGTAACCTCCTCCAGCCCCTATAAACCTCCCTATCTCTGTTTCCTCCTCGAGCCCCACAACCCTCCCTATCTCTGTAACCTTCTCCAGCCCCTACAACCCTCCCCATCTCTGTAACATCCTCCAGCCCCTGCAATGCTCCCTATCTGTGTAACCTCCTCCAGCTCCCCATAAACTCCCCCTATCTCTGTAACCTCCTCCAGCCCCTCTAATCCTCCCTATCTCTGTAATATTCTCCAGCCCCCTACAACCCTGCATATCTCTGTAATCTCTTCCAGCCCCTACAACTCTCCCTATCTCTGTAACATCCTCCAGCCCCCTACAACCCTCCCTATCTCTCTAACCTCCTCCAGCCCCCTACAACCCTCCCTATCTCTGTAACCTCCACCAGCCCCCTACAACCCGCCCTATCTCTGTAACGTCCTCCAGCCCCTACAACCCTCCCTATCTCTGTCACCTCCTCCAGCACCCACAACCCTCCGTATATGTGTAACCTCCTCCTGCCCCACAACCTCCCAATCTCTGTAACCTCCTCCAGCCCCATAACCCTCCCTATGTCTGTAACCATCTCCAGCCCCTACAACCCTCCCTATGTCTGTAACCTTCTCCAATCCCCTACAACACTCCCTATCTCTGTAATATCCTCCAGCCCCCTACAACCCTCCCTATTTGTGTAACCCCCTCCAGCCCTTACAACCCTCTCTATCTCTGTAACCTCCTTGAGCCCCGACAACCCTCCCTATCTCTGTAACCTACTCCAGCCCTACAACCCTTCCTATCTCTGTAACCTCCTTCAGCCCCTACAACGCTCCGTATCTCTGTAACCTCCTCCAGCACCTACAACCCTCCCCATCTCTGTAACCTCCTCCAGCCCCTACAACCCTCCCTATCTCTGTAACCTCCACCTGCCCCTACAGCCCTCCCTATCTCTGTAACCTCCTCCAGCCCTCTACAGCACTCCCTATCTCTGTAACCTCCTCCAGCCCCGACAACCCTCCCTATCTTTGTAAACTCCTCCAGCTCTTACAACCCTCCCTATCTCTGTAACCTCTTCCAGCCCCCTACAACCCTCCCTATCTCTGTAACCTCCTCCAGCCCCTACAACCCTCCCTATCTCTGTAACCTCCTCCATCCCCTACAACCCTCCCTTTATCTTTAACCTCCTCGAGCCCCCACAACCCTCCCTATCTCTGTTACCCCTCCAGCCCCTACAACCCTCCCTATCTCTGAAACCTCCTCCAGCCCCTACAACCCTCCCTATCTCTGTAACCTCATCTAGCCCCCTACAGCCCTCCCTATCTCTGTAACCTCCTCCAGCCCCTACAAGCCTCCCTATCTCTGTAACCTGCTCCAGCCCCCTACAACGCTACCTGTCTCTGTAACCTCCTCCAGCCCTCTACAACCCTCCCTATCTCTTTAACCTCATCCAGCCCCCTACAACCCTCCCAATCTCTGAAACCTCCTCCAGCCCCCTAGAACCCTCCCTATCTCTGTAACATCCTCCAGCCTCCTGCAACATTCCCTATCACTGTAACCTCCCCAAGCCCCGACAACCCTCCCAATCTCTGAAATCTCTTCCAGCCCCTACAACCCCTCCCAATCTCTGTAACGTCCTCCAGGCCCCTACAACCCTGCCTATCTCTGTAACCTCCTCCAGGCCCGACAAACCTCCCTATCTCTGTAACCTCCTCCAGCCCCTACAACCCTCTCTGTCTCTGTAACCTCCTCTGGCCCCTACAACCCTCCCTATCTCTGTAACTTCCTCCTGCCCCCTACAACCCCCCCTATCTGTGTAACATCCTCCAGCCCCCCTACACCCCTCCCTATCTCTGTAAGCTCCTCCAGCCCCTACAACCCACCCTATCTCTGTAACTTCCGCCAGACCCTACAACCCTCCCTATCTCTGTAACCTCTTCCAGCCCCCTACAACCCTCCCTATATCTGTAACCTCCTCCAGCCCCTACAACCCTCCCTATCTCTGTAATGTCCTCCAGCCCCTACACCCCTCCCTATCTCTGTAACCTTCTCCAGCCCCTACAACCCTCCCTATCTTTGTAAACTCCTCCAGCCCTTACAACCCTCCCTATCTCTGTAACCTCTTCCAGCCCCCTACAACCCTCCCTATCTCTGTAACCTCCTCCAGCCCCTACAACCCTCCCTATCTCTGTAACCTCCTCCAGCCCCCTACAACCCTCCCTATATCTGTAACCTCCTCCAGCCCCCTACAACCCTCCTATCTCTGTAACCTCCTGCAGCCCCCTACAACCCTCCCTATCTCTGTAATGTCCTCCAGCCCCTACACCCCTCCCTATCTCTGTAACCTCTTCCAGCCCCCTACAACCCTCCCTATATCTGTAACCTCCTCCAGCCCCTACAACCCTCCCTATCTCTGTAATGTCCTCCAGCCCCTACACCCCTCCCTATCTCTGTAACCTTCTCCAGCCCTTACAACCCTCCCTATCTGTGTAACCTCCTTCAGCCACCTACAACCCTCCCTATCTCTGTAACATCCTCCAGCCCCTACAACCCTCCCTATCTCTGTAACTTCCTCCAGCCCCTACAACACTCCCTATCAATGTAACCTTCTCCAGCCGCTACAAACCTCCCTATCTCTGTAACCTCCTCCAGCCCCTACAAACCTCCCTAACTCTGTAACCTCCTCCAGCCCCCACAACGCTCCCTATCTCTGTATCCTCCTCCAGCCCCTACAACACTCCTTATCTCTGTAACCTCCTCCAGCCCCGACAACCCTCTCCATCTCTCTAACCTCCTCCCGCCCCTACACCCCTCCCTATCTCTGTAACATCCTCCAGCCCCTACACCCCTCCCTACCTCTGTAACCCCCTCCAACCCTCCCTATCTCTGTATCCTCCTCCTGCCCCGACAACCCTCCCTATCTCTGTAACCTCCTCCAGCCCCTACAACCCTCCCTATCTCTTTAACCTCCTCCATCCCCTCCAACCCTCCCTATCTCTGTAACCTCATCTAGCCCCCTACAACCCTCCCTATCTCTGTAACCTCCTCCAGCCCCTACAAGCCTCCCTATCTCTGTAACCTGCTCCAGCCCCCTACAACGCTACCTGTCTCTGTAACCTCCTCCAGCCCCCTACAACCCTCCCTATCTCTTTAACCTCATCCAGCCCCCTACAACCCTCCCTATCTCTGTAACCTCCACCAGCCCCCTACAACCCTCCCCATCTCTGTAATCTCCTCCAGCCCCTACAACACTCCCAATCTCTGAAACCTCCTCCAGCCCCCTAGAACCCTCCCTATCTCTGTAACATCCTCCAGCCTCCTGCAACATTCCCTATCACTGTAACCTCCCCAAGCCCCGACAACCCTCCCTATCTCTGAAATCTCTTCCAGCCCCTACAACCCCTCCCAATCTCTGTAACGTCCTCCAGGCCCCTACAACCCTGCCTATCTCTGTAACCTCCTCCAGGCCCGACAAACCTCCCTATCTCTGTAACCTCCTCCAGCCCCTACAACCCTCTCTGTCTCTGTAACCTCCTCTGGCCCCTACAACCCTCCCTATCTCTGTAACTTCCTCCTGCCCCCTACAACCCCCCCTATCTGTGTAACATCCTCCAGCCCCCCTACACCCCTCCCTATCTCTGTAAGCTCCTCCAGCCCCTACAACCCACCCTATCTCTGTAACTTCCGCCAGACCCTACAACCCTCCCTATCTCTGTAACCTCTTCCAGCCCCCTACAACCCTCCCTATATCTGTAACCTCCTCCAGCCCCTACAACCCTCCCTATCTCTGTAATGTCCTCCAGCCCCTACACCCCTCCCTATCTCTGTAACCTTCTCCAGCCCCTACAACCCTCCCTATCTTTGTAAACTCCTCCAGCCCTTACAACCCTCCCTATCTCTGTAACCTCTTCCAGCCCCTACAACCCTCCCTATCTCTGTAACCTCCTCCAGCCCCTACAACCCTCCCTATCTCTGTAACCTCCTCCAGCCCCCTACAACCCTCCCTATATCTGTAACCTCCTCCAGCCCCCTACAACCCTCCTATCTCTGTAACCTCCTGCAGCCCCCTACAACCCTCCCTATCTCTGTAATGTCCTCCAGCCCCTACACCCCTCCCTATCTCTGTAACCTTCTCCAGCCCCTACAACCCTCCCTATCTCTGTAAACTCCTCCAGCCCTTACAACCCTCCCTATCTGTGTAACCTCCTTCAGCCACCTACAACCCTCCCTATCTCTGTAACATCCTCCAGCCCCTACAACCCTCCCTATCTCTGTAACTTCCTCCAGCCCCTACAACCCTCCCTATCTCTGTAACCTTCTCCAGCCGCTACAAACCTCCCTATCTCTGTAACCTCCTCCAGCCCCTACAAACCTCCCTATCTCTGTAACCTCCTCCAGCCCCCACAACGCTCCCTATCTCTGTAACCTCCTCCAGCCCCCACAACGCTCCCTATCTCTGTAACATCCTCCAGCCCCTACACCCCTCCCTACCTCTGTAACCTCCTCCAGCCCCTCCAACCCTCCCTATCTCTGTATCCTCCTCCTGCCCCGACAACCCTCCCTATCTCTGTAACCTCCTCCAGCCCCTACAACCCTCCCTATCTCTTTAACCTCCTCCATCCCCTCCAACCCTCCCTATCTCTGTAACCTCCTCCAGCCCTCTGCAGCGCTAAAGCTGGACTTTCAGAAGGCTTTCAATAACGTCCCACATAAGAGATTAGCATGCAAAATTAAGGCACATGGGATTGGGGGCAAGGTATTGACTTGACTAGAGAACTGGTTGGCGGACAGAAAGCAAAGAGTTGGAATAAACGGGTCGTTTTCTGAGTGGCAGGCAGTGACTAGTGGGGTACCGCAAGGATCGGTCCTAGGACCCCAGCTGTTCACAATATATATTAATGATCTGGACGAGGGAATTGGATGTAATATCTCCAATTTTGCAGACGACACAAAGCTGGGTGGGAGGGTAAGCTGTGAGGAGGATGTCGTGAAACTCCAGTACGATTTGGACAGATTGGGTGATTGGGCAGAAACATGGCAAATGCACGATAATGTGGATAAATGTGAGGTTATCCACTTTGGTGGAAAAACAGGAAGGCAGATTATTATTTGAATGGCAATAGATTGGGAGAAGGGGAATTGCAAAGAGACCTGGGTGTTCTTGTGCACCAGTCGCTGAAGGTAAGCATGCAGGTGCAGCAGGCGGTTAAGAAGGCAAATGCTATGTTGGCCTTCATTGCAAGAGGGTTCGAGTACAGGAACAAGGATGTCTTGCTACAGTTGTACAGGGCCTTGGTGAGACCGCACCTTGAGTATTGTGTGCAGTTTTGGTCGCCTTACCTGAGGAAGGACGTTCTTGCCATGGAAGGAGTGCAGCGAAGCTTCACCAGGCTGATACCTGGGATGGCAGGAATGACGTATGAGGAGAGATTGTGTCGATTGGGCTTATACTCGCTGGAGTTTAGAAGATTGAGAGGGGATCTCATCGAAACTTATATAATTCTGTCAGGCCTGGACAAACTAGATGCAGGAAGGATGTTTATGATGGGCTGGAGGAGGTTTCAGAGATAGGGAGGGTTGTAGGGGGCGGGAGGAGGTTACTGAGATAGGGAGGGTTGTAGGGGCTGGAGGAGGTTACAGAGTTAGGGAGGGTTGTAGGGGCTGGAGGAGGTTACAGAGATAGGGAGGGTTGTAGGGGGCTGGAGGAGGTTACAGAGATAGAAACATAGAAACATAGAAACATAGAAGATAGGAGGAGTCGGCCATTCGGCCCTTCGAGCCTGCTCAGCCATTCAATGAGATCATGGCTGATCATCCAAATTCAGTACCCTGTCCCTGCCTTCTCCCCATATCCCTTGATCCCTTTAGCCTTAAGAAATATATCTGTGGTAAACCACTGTTTGTATTCCTGTTTGTCCTGTTTGTATTCCACTGTGTACATGCCTGGACATGCCTCGGCTGACTCCTCCCACAGGTCCTAGTATAAAGGTGACTGCTCCCCAGCCCTTGTATCCTGGACCGGTCGACCACTCGAGGCAGACCTCCATTCTGTTGTTAATAAAAGCCTTTGGTTACTCTTCTAACTCTCAGTCTTTTATGAGTAATTGATAGCGCATCAATTTTATTAACAACATTTTTATAATGGAGAAGATCCTCACACCAGCATGCCTGGACTTAGATCATCGGGAGGCGGACTCATCCACCAAGTTTACTCACTGGCTTAAGTGTTTCGAAAAATTCCTGACCGCCTCCGAAGCAATCAAATCGGACGAGGACAAACTGGATGTCCTGACCTCCAAAGTGAACCACCGAGTGTACTCGGTCATCCAAGACGCGACCTCGTACGCGGACGCTATCAAGCTCCTCAAGGACCAGTACACGCGCCCAGTGAACGAAGTGTACGCCAGGCACCTCCTGGGGAGTCGTAAACAACAACCTGGGGAATCGACCGTGGAATACCTTCAGGCACTGTCTGTGCTTGGCCGGGCCTGTGGTTGTAAGGATGTAAAGGCCGCCGTGTACACAGAGGAACTTATCCGGGACGCTTTTGTAGCGGGCCACAGATCCAATTACACCCGACAGCGACTGTTGGAGCAGAGTAACCTCGACCTCAACAAGGCCTCTGAACTCGCACTATCGTTGGATGCAGCCTACCAGGGCATGGATGCCTACTCCTCTGCACCGTGGACGCCGCGGGGAATGACAGCCTGGGACACGGTAGGACCGCCTCATAGCGCCGTGCCACCCCAGCCACACCCCAACAACGGCCCAACTACCGCAGCAGTGTCCCAAGGCCAGACAGCAGTGCCCCAAGGCCAGAAATGCTACTTCTGTGGCCAGGCAAAACACCCCAGAGCGCGCTGCCCGGCGAAAAACGCGATCTGCTCGGGCTGCGGGAAGAAGGGACACTACGCTAGCGTCTGCAGGGCCAAAGCCACCCCGAACCCCAGCAGCGCCGCGTGTGGGCCATGCGGGCCGCCATCTTGGACCTCCCCGGCCATGTGCGAATCACCGGTACAGCAGCCATTTTGGACGCCTCCAGCCACATGGGGATCATGGACGCCGCCATCTTGGACGACAGCCGGGACGCAGCAGGCCCCCGACACCGCCTCATCTGATACCCGCAGCGACACACCGACCCCTACGCTGGCATCCGTTACACTGGACCAAGCGAGACCGCACCAACTGGCCAGTTCCACAATGGACATTAAGGTAAATGGTCACGATGCAATCTGCCTTTTTGACTCTGGGAGCACGGAGAGCTTCATCCACCCCGACACGGTGCGGCGTTGCTCTCTCCCAGTCCTGCCTGCGCAACAGCGGATTTCTATGGCCTCCGAGTCCCAGTCGGCGGACATCGGCGGCTACTGCGTGGTGACACTCGTAGTAGACGGGACCGTGTACGATCATTTTAAACTTCTGGTCCTGCCTGACCTCTGCGCTGCCGTCCTGCTGGGGTTAGATTTTCAGTGCCACCTTAAAAGTGTTACGATGGCGTACGGTGGACCCCTACCCCCACTCACAGTCCGCAGCCAGCAGCTTCCAAACTGCCCGCCGCGCACCAGGTGCAACCTCTCCACACTCAGAGTCAACCCCCGCAACTGTTTGCTAACCTCACCCCCGACTGTAAGCCCATCGCCACAAAGAGCAGGCGATACAGTGCCGGGGACAGGGTTTTCATTAAAACCGAAGTGGAGCGGCTCCTGAAAGAAGGGATTATTGAGGGCAGCACCAGCCCCTGGCGAGCCCAGGTTGTGGTCGTTAAGACCGGCGAGAAGCAGCGCCTGGTCATCGACTACAGCCAGACAATAAATCGCTACACCCTGCTGGACGCCTACCCACTCCCCCGTATAGCTGATATGGTCAACCAGATGACGCAGTACCGCGTCTTCTCGACCATTGACCTGAAATCAGCGTACCACCAGCTCCCCATCCGCCCTGAGGACTGCCAGTACACTGCCTTTGAGGCAAACGGCCGCCTCTATCACTTCCTTAGGGTTCCCTTTGGCGTCACCAACGGGGTCTCCGTCTTCCAAAGGGAGATGGACCGGATGGTAGATCAAAATGCGTTGCAGGCCACTTTCCCATATCTGGACAATGTGACCATCTGCGGCCGTGACTTGCAGGACCATGACGCAAACCTCGAAAAATTCCTCCGCACCGCCCAACTCCTAAACCTGACATATAACAAGGAGAAGTGCATATTCCGCACAAACCGCCTCGCCATCCTTGGCTGTGTTGTGGAACACGGAGTCATCGGCCCCGACCCCGACCGGATGCGTCCCCTTATGGAACTTCCACTGCCCCACTGCCTCAAGGCCCTGAAGAGGTGCCTAGGGTTTTTCTCCTATTACGCCCAGTGGGTCCCCTACTATGCGGACAAGGCCCGTCCGCTGATCAAGTCCACCTCTTTTCCCTTGACGGCAGAGGCCCGCTTACCCTTCCACCGTATCAAGGAGGACATTGCCAAAGCCACCATGCACGCAGTGGACGAATCCATCCCCTTCCAGGTGGAAAGCGACGCGTCTGACTTTGCCCTGGCCGCTACCCTCAATCAGGCGGGGAGACCCGTGGCCTTCTTTTCACGAACCCTCCAAGGCCCGGAGACCAGACACTCCGCTGTTGAGAAGGAGGCCCAGGCGATTGTGGAGGCTGTGCGTCATTGGAGGCACTACCTGGCCGGAAAACGATTTACCCTGCTCACTGACCAGCGTTCAGTTGCTTTTATGTTTAACAACAAGCAGAGGGGCAAAATCAAAAATGACAAGATCTTGAGGTGGAGAATCGAACTTTCCACCTACAACTACGAGATCTTGTACCGGCCCGGGAAGCTAAATGAACCCCCGGATGCGCTATCGCGTGGCACCTGCGCCAGCGCGCAGATCGATAGACTGCGGGCCCTCCACAATGACCTCTGCCACCCGGGGGTCACCAGGTTCTTCCACTTCATCAAGGCCCGCAACCTGCCTTACTCTATTGAGGAGGTCAGGACCATGACCAGGAACTGCCAAGTCTGCACTGAGTGCAAACCGCACTTTTATAGACCAGACAGGGCCCACCTGATAAAAGCCACTCGCCCCTTCGAGCGCCTGAGCGTCGATTTTAAAGGGCCTCTCCCCTCCTCCGACCGCAATGTGTACTTCCTCAATATTATTGATGAGTACTCCCGTTTCCCGTTCGCCTTCCCCTGCCCGGACATGACCAGTGCCACGGTCATTAAATGTCTGAACAACCTCTTCACCCTGTTCGGCTTCCCCAGCTATATCCATAGCGACCGGGGCTCATCGTTTATGAGCGATGAACTCCGTCAGTACCTGCTAACTAGGGGTATTGCCACAAGCAGGACCACCAGTTACAACCCCCGGGGGAACGGACAGGTGGAAAGAGAAAATGCGACAGTTTGGAAGGCCGTCCTGCTAGCCTTAAAGTCTAGGGGCCTTCCAACCTCCCGCTGGCAGGATGTGCTCCCCGATGCGCTCCACTCTATTCGGTCACTGCTCTGCACTGCCACTAACGCCACCCCTCATGAGAAAATGTTTGTCTTCCCAAGGAAGTCCACATCGGGGACATCGCTACCGCCATGGCTGACGTCCCCAGGGCCGGTCCTACTGAGAAGACACGTGAGGACCCATAAAACGGACCCCCTGGTCGAGAGGGTCGACCTCCTCCACGCCAACCCCCAGTATGCTTACATCGCATACCCGGACGGGCGGGAGGACACAGTCTCCATAAGAGACCTTGCACCCTCGGGGACCACAGTAACCCACTACCCACTACCACCCCCCCCCACGATCCGATATCCAGCCCCAGCAGACGGCAGGCCTGGGCCCCGCGACCCGCTCGACATCTACGAGGACGACACGCCTGTGCCACAGCCTACGCTGGACTCGACGCCGGAAACTTCACTACCCCTGCCGTCGCCACGCAGATCACAGCGGCAGACAAGACCTCCGGAGAGATTCCAATACACTAACTTTTAATACACTTCACCCCGCCGGACTCAATTTTAAACAAGGGGTGAATGTGGTAAACCACTGTTTGTATTCCTGTTTGTCCTGTTTGTATTCCACTGTGTACATGCCTGGACATGCCTCGGCTGACTCCTCCCACAGGTCCTAGTATAAAGGTGACTGCTCCCCAACCCTTGTATCCTGGACCGGTCGACCACTCGAGGCAGACCTCCATTCTGTTGTTAATAAAAGCCTTTGGTTACTCTTCTAACTCTCAGTCTTTTATGAGTAATTGATAGCGCATCAATATCCAACTCTTTTTTGAATATATTTAATGAACTGGCCTCCACCGCCCTCTGTGGCATAGAATTCATCAGGTTCACCACTCTCTGGGTGAAGAAATTCCTCCTCATTTCAGTCCTAAATGGCTTACCCCTTATCCTTAGACTATGACCCCTGGTTCTGGACTCCCCGGCCATACAAGTCTCGCTATCTCTGCAACCTGCTCCAGCCCCTACAACCCTCCCTATCCCTGTAACCTCCTCCAGCCCCTACAACCCTCCTTAACTCTGTAACCTCCTCCAGCCCCTACAACCCTCCCTATCTCTGTAACCTCCTCCGGCCCTTACAAGTCTCCCTATTTCTGTAACCTCCTCCATCCCCCACAAGCCACCCTATCTCTGTAACCTCCTCCAGCCCCTACAACCCTCCCTATCTCTGTAACCTCCGCCTCCCCCTACAGCCCTCCCTAGCTTTGTAACCTCCTCCAGCCCTCTACAGCGCTCCCTATCTCTGTAACCTCCTCCAGCCCCGACAACCCTCCCTATCTCTGTAAACCCCTACAGCCGCTACAACCCTCCCTTTCTCTGTAACCTCCTCCAGCCCCTACAACCCTCCCTATCTCTGTAAGCTCCTCCAGCCCCTACAACCCTCCCTATCTCTGTAACCTCCTCCAGCCCCCTACAACCCTCCCTAACTCTGTAACCTCCTCCAGCCCCTACAACCCTCCCTAACTCTGTAACCTCCTCCAGCCCCTACAACCCTCCCTAACTCTGTAACCTCCTCCAAACCCTACAACCCTCCCTATCTCTGTAACCTCCTCCAGCCCCGACAACCCTCCCTAACTCTGTAACCTCCTCCAGCCCCTACAACCCTCCCTATCTCTGTAACCTCCTCCAGCCCCTACAACCCTCCCTAACTCTGTAACCTCCTCCAGCCCCTACAACCCTCCCTATCTCTGTAACCTCCTCCAGCCCCTACAACCGTCCCTATCTCTGTAACCTCCTCCAGCCCTTACAACCCTCCCTAAATCTGTAACCTCCTCCAGCCCCGACAACCCTCCCTATCTCTGTAACCTCCTCCAGCCCCTACAACCCTCCCTATCTCTGTAACCTCCTCCAGCCCCTACAACCCTCCCTAACTCTGAAACCTCCTCCAGCCCCTACAACCCTCCCTATCTCAGTAACCTCCTCCCGCCCCCTACAACCCTCCCTATCTCTGTAACCTCCTACAGCCCCTACAACCCTCCTTATCTCTATAACAACCTCCAGCCCCCATACAACACTCGCTATCTCTGTAACCTCCTTCAGCCCCTACAACCCTCCCTATTTCTATAACCTCCTCCAGCCCCCTACAACCGTCCCTATCTGTGTAACCTCCTCCAGCCCCATACAACCCTCCCCATCTCTGTAACCTCCTCCAGCCCCTCTAACCCTCCCTATCTCTGTAATATTCTCCAGACCCCTACAACCCTCCGTATCTCTGTAATCTCTTCCAGCCCCTACAACTCTGCCTATCTCTGTAACATACTCCAGCCCCCGACAACCCTCCCTACCTCTTTAACATCCTCCAGCCCCCTGCAACCCTCCCTATCTCTGTAAACTCCACCAGCCCCCTACAACCCGCCCGATCTCTGTAACCTCCTCCAGCCCCTACAACCCTCCCTATCTCTGTCAACTCCTCCAGCCCCCTACAACCCTCCCTATTTGTGTAACCTCCTCCAGCTCTTACAACCCTCTCTATCTCTGTAACCTCCTCCAGCCACGACAACCCTCCGTATCTCTGTAACCTACTCCAGCCCGACAACCCTTCCGATCTCTGTAACCTTCTTCAGCCCCTACAACCCTCCCTATCTCGGTAACATCCTCCAGCCCCGTACACCGCTCCCTATCTCTGTAAACTCCTCCAGCCACCTACAACCCTCCCTATCTCTGTAACCTCCACCGGCCCCTACAACCCTCCCTATCTCTGTAACCTCCTCCAGCCCCCTTCAAACCTCGCTATCTCTGTAACCTCCTCCAGCACCTACAACCCTCCCTATCTCTGTAAACCCCTCCAGCCCCTACAACCCTCCCTATCTCTGTAACCTCCTCCAGCCCGCTACAACGCTCCCTATCTGTATAACCTCCTCCAGCCCCCTACAACCCTCCCTATCTCTGTAACCTCCTCCAGTCCCAACAACCTTCCCTATCTCTGTAAACTCCTCCAGCCCTTACAACCCTCCCTATCTCCGTAGCCTCCTCCAGCCCCTACAACCCTCCCTATCTCTGTAACCTCCTCCAACCCCCGACAACCATCCTTATCTCTGTAACCTCCTCCAGTCCCAACAACCATCCCTATCTCTGTAACCTCCTCCAGCCCTTACAACCCTCCCTATCTCTGTAACCTCCTTCAGCCCCTACAACCCTCCCTATTTCTGTAACCTCCTCCAGCCCCCTACAACCGTCCCTATCTCTGTAACCTCCTCCAGCCCCGACAGCCCTCCCTATCTCTGTAACCTCCTCCAGCCACTACAGCCCTCCCTATCTCTCTAACCTCCTACAGCCCCTGCAACCCTCCTTATCTCTATAACCACCTCCTGCCCCATACAACACTCGCAATCTCTGTAACCTCCTCCAGCCCCAGAACCCTCCCTGTCTCTGTAACCTCCTCCAGCCCCACAACACTCCCTATCTCTGTAACCTCCTCCAGCCCCTACAACCCTCCCTATCTCTGTAACATCATCCAACCTCTACAACCCTCGCTATCTCTTTAACATCCTCCAGCCCCTCCAACCCTCCCTATCTCTGTAACCTCCTCCAGCCCCTACAAACCTCCCTATCTCTATAACCTCCTCCAGCCCCTACAACCCTGCTTATCTCTGTAACCTCCTCCAGCCGCTACAACCCTCCCTATCTCTGTAACCTCCTCCAGCCCCCGACAGCCCTCCCTATCTCTCTAACCTGCCCCAGCCCCTACACCCCTCCCTACCTCTGTAACCTCCTCCAGCCCCTATAAACCTCCCTATCTCGGCGTCCTCCTCCAGCCCCACAACCCTCCCTATCTCTGTAAACTCCTCCAGCCCCTACAACCCTCCCTATCTCTGTAACCTCCTCCAGCCCCTACAACCCTCCATATCTCTGTAATCTCTTCCAGCCCCTACAACTCTGCCTATCTCTGTAACATCCTCCAGCCCCCTACAACCCTCCCTACCTCTTTAACCTCCTCCAGCCCCCTACAACCCTCCCTATCTCTGTAACCTCCACCAGCCCCCTACAACCCGCCCTATCTCTGTAACCTCCTCCAGCCCCTACAACCCTCCCTATCTCTGTCACCTCCTCCAGCACCTACAACCCTCCGTATATGTGTAACCTCCTCCTGCCCCACAACCTCCCAATCTCTGTAACCTCCTCCAGCCGCTACAACCCTCCCTATCTCTGGAACCTCCTCCAGCCCCATAACCCTCCCTATGTCTGTAACCATCTCCAGCCCCTACAACCCTCCCTATGTCTGTAACCTCCTCCAATCCCCTACAACCCTCCCTATCGCTGTAACCTCCTCCAGCCCCCTACATCCCTCCCTATCTCTGTAATATTCTCCAGCCCCCTACAACCCTCCCTATTTGTGTAACCTCCTCCAGCTCTAACAACCCTCTCTATCTCTGTAACCTCCTCCAGCCCCGACAACCCTCCCTATCTCTGTAACGTTCTCCAGCCCTACAACACTTCCTATCTCTGTAACCTCCTTCAGCCCCTACAACCCTCCCTATCTCGATAACATCCTCCAGCCCCGTACACCGCTCCCTATCTCTGTAAACTCCTCCAGCCACCTACAACCCTCCCTATCTCTGTAACCTCCACCGGCCCCTACAACCCTCCCTATCTCTGTAACCTCCTCCAGCCCCCTTCAAACCTCGCTATCTCTGTAAACTCCTCCAGCACCTACAACCCTCCCTAGCTCTGTAAACCCCACCAGCCCCAACAACCCTCCCTATCTCTGTAACCTCCTCCAGCCCCTACAACCCTCCCTATCTCTGTAACCTCCTCCAGCCCCTACAGCCCTCCCTATCTCTGTAACCTCCTCCAGCCACTACAACCCTCCCTATCTCTGTACCCTCCTCCAGCCCCTACATCCCTCCTTATCTCTGTAACCTCCTCCAGTCCCAACAACCCTCCCTATCTCTGTATCCTCCTCCAGCCCCCTACAACCCTCCATATCTCTGTAACCTCTTCCAGCCACTACAACCCTCCCTATCTCTGTAACCTCCTCCAGCCCCTACAACCCTCCCTATCTCTGTAACCTCCTCCAGTCCCAACAACCCTCCCTATCTCTGTAACCGGCTCCAGCCCCCTACAACCCTCCATATCTCTGTAACCTCTTCCAGCCACTACAACCCTCCCTATTTCTGTAATGTCCTCCAACCCCTACAACCCTCCCTATCTGTGTAACCTCCTCCAGCCCCCTACAACCCTCCCTATCTCTGTAACCTCCTCCAGCCCCCTACAACCCTCCCTATCTGTGTAACCGCCTCCAGCCCGCTACAACGCTCCCTATCTGTGTAACCTCCTCCAGCCCCCTAAAACCCTCCCTATCTCTGTAACCTCCTCCAGTCCCAACAACCTTCCCTATCTCTGTAACCTCCTCCAGCCCTTACAACCCTCCCTATCTCCGTAGCCTCCTCCAGCCCCTACAACCCTCCCTATCTCTGTAACCTCCTCCAACCCCCTACAACCCTCCTTATCTCTGTAACCTCCTCCAGTCCCAACAACCCTCCCTATCTCTGTAACCTCCTCCAGCCCTTACAACCCTCCCTATCTCTGTAACCTCCTTCAGCCCCTACAACCCTCCCTATTTCTGTAACCTCCTCCAGCCCCCTACAACCGTCCCTATCTGTGTAACCTCCTCCAGCCCCATACAACCCTCCCTATCTCTGTAACCTCCTCCAGTCCCAATAACCCTCCCTATCTCTGTAACCTCCTCCAACCCTTACAAACCTCCCTATCTCTGTAACCTCCTCCAGTCCCAACAACCCTCCCTATCTCTGTAACCTCCTCCAGCCCCTACAACCCTCCCTATCTCTGTAACCTCCTCCAGCCCCTACAACACTCCCTATCTGTGTAACCTCCTCCAGCCCCCACCAACCCTCCCTATCTCTGTAACCTCCTCCAGCCACTACAGCCCTCCCTATATCTGTAACCTCCTGCAGCCCCTACAACCCTCCTTATCTCTATAACCACCTTCAGCCCCATACAACACTCGCTATCTCTGTAACCTCCTCCAGCCCCAGAACCCTCCCTGTCTCTGTAACCTCCTCCAGCCCCTACAAAACTCCCTATCTCTGTAACCTCCTCCAGCCCCTACAACCCTCCAACCTCTACAACCCTCGCTATCTCTTTAACATCCTCCAGCCCCTCCAACCCTCCCTATCTCTGTAAACTCCTCCAGCCCCTACAAACCTCCCTATCTCTGTAACCTCCTCCAGCCCCTACAACCCTCCCTATCTCTGTAACCTCCTCCAGCCCCTACAACCCAACCTATCTCTGTAAACTCCTCCAGCCCCTCCAACCCTCCCTATCTCTGTAAACTCCTGCAGCCCCTACAACCCTCCCTATCTCTGTATCCTCCTCCAGCCCCTACAAACCTCCCTATCTCTATAACCTCCTCCAGCCCCTGCAACCCTGCTTATCTCTGTAACCTCCTCCAGCCCCTACAACCCGACCTATCTCTGTAACCTCCTCCAGCCCCCTACACCCCTCCCTATCTCTGTAACCTCCTCCAGCCCCTATAAACCTCCCTATCTCTGTGTCCTCCTCCAGCCCCACAACCCTCCCTTTCTCTGTAACCTCCTCCAGCCCCTACAACCCTCCCTATCTCTGTAACCTCCTCCAGACCCTACAACCCTCCCAATCTCTGTAACCTCCTCCAGCCCCTCTAACCCTCCCTATCTCTGTAATATTCTCCAGCCCCCTACAACCCTCCGTATCTCTGTAATCTCTTCCAGCCCCTACAACTCTGCCTATCTCTGTAACATCCTCCAGCCCCCTACAACTCTCCCTACCTCTTTAACCTCCTCCAGCCCCCTACAACCCTTCCTATCTCTGTAACCTCCACGAGACCCTACAACCCGCCCTATCTCTGTAACCTCCTCCAGCCGCTACAACCCTCCCTATCTCTGTCACCTCTTCCAGCACCTACAACCCTCCGTATGTGTGTAACCTCCTCGTGCCCCACAACCTCCCAATCTCTGTAACCTCCTCCAGCCGCTACAACCCTCCCTATCTCTGTAACCTCCTCCAGCTCTTACAACCCTCTCTATCTCTGTAACCTCCTCCAGCCCCGACAACCCTCCCTATCTCTGTAACCTACTCCAGCCCTACAACCCTTCCTATCTCTGTAACCTTCTTCAGCCCCTACAACCCTCCCTATCTCGGTAACATCCTCCAGCCCCGTACACTGCTCCCTATCACTGTAAACTCCTCCAGCCACCTACAACCCTCCCTATCTCTGTAACCTCCACCGGCCCCTACAACCCTCCCTATCTCTGTAACCTCCTCCAGCCCCCTTCAAACATCGCTATCTTTGTAACCTCCTCCAGCTCCTACATCCCTCCCTATCTCTGTAAACCCCTCCAGCCCCTACAACCCTCCCTACCACTGTAACCTCCTCCAGCCCCTACAACCCTCCCTATCTCTGTAACCTCCTCCAGCCCCTACAGACCTCCCTATCTCTGTAACCTCCTCCAGCCACTACAACCCTCCCTATCTCTGTAACCTCCTCCAGCCCCTACAACCCTCCTTATCTCTGTAACCTCCTCCAGTCCCAACAATTCTCCCTATCTCTGTAACCTCCTCCAGCCCCCTACAACCCTCCATATCTCTGTAACCTCTTCCAGCCCCTGCAACCCTCCCTATCTCTGTAACCTACTCCAGCCCCTACAACCCTCCCTATCTCTGTAACCTCCTCCAGTCCCAACAACCCTCCCTATCTCTGTAACCGGCTCCAGCCCCCTACAACCCTCCATATCTCTGTAACCTCTCCCAGCCACTACAACCCTCCCTATCTCTGTAATGTCCTCCAACCCCTACAACCCTCCCTATCTCTGTAACCTGCTCCATCCTCTACAACCCTCCCTATCTGTGTAACTTCCTCCAGCCCCCTACAACCCTCCCTATCTCTGTAACCTCCTCCAGCCCCCTACAACCCTCCCTATCTCTGTAACCTCCTCCAGCCCGCTACAACGCTCCCTATCTCTGTAACCTCCTCCAGCCCCCTACAACCCTCCCTATCTCTGTAACCTCCTCCAGTCCCAACAACCTTCCCTATCTCCGTAGCCTCCTCCAGCCCCTACAACCCTCCCTATCTCTGTAACCTTCTCCAACACCCTACAACCCTCCTTATCTCTGTAACCTCCTCCAGTCCCAACAACCCTCCCTATCTCTGTAACCTCCTCCAGCCCTTACAACCCTCCCTATCTCTGTAACCTCCTTCAGCCCCTACAACCCTCCCTATTTCTGTAACCTCCACCAGCTCCCTACAACCGTCCCTATCTGTGTAACCTCCTCCAGCCCCATACAACCCTCCCTATCTCTGTAACCTCCTCCAGTCCCAACAACCCTCCCTTTCTATGTAACCTCCTCCAGCCCCGACAACCCTCCCTATCTCTGTAACCTCCTCCAGCCCCTACAACCCTCCCCATCTGTGTAACCTCCTCCAGCCCCCTACAACCCTCCCTATCTCTGTAACCTCCTCCAGTCCCAACAACCCTCCCTATCTCTGTAACCTCCTCAAGCCCCTTCAACCCTCCCTATCTCTGTAACCTCCTCCAGCCCCTACAACCCTCCCTATCTGTGTAACCTCCTCCAGCCCCCTACAACCCTCCCTATCTCTGTAACCTCCTCCAGCCCCTACAACCCTCCCTATCTCTGTAACCACCTCCAGCCCCCTACAAACCTCCCTATCTCTGTAACCTCCTCCAGCCCCATACCCTCCCTATCTGTGTAACCTCCTCCTGCCCCCTACAACTCTCCCTATCTCTGTATCCTCCTCCAGCCCCTACAAACCTCCCTATCTCTGTAACCTCCTCCAGCCCCCTACAACCCTCCCTATCTCTCTAACCTGCCCCAGCCCCTACACCCCTCCCTATCTCTGTAACCTCCTCCAGCCCCCTACACCGCTCCCTATCTCTGTAACCTCCTCCAGCCCCTATAACCCTCCCTATCTCTGTGTCCTCCTCCAGGCCCACAGCCCTCCCTATCTCTGTAACCTCCTCCAGCCCCTACAACCCTCCCTATCTCTGTAACCTCCTCCAGCCCCTGCAACCCTCCCTATCTCTGTAACCTCCTCCAGCCCCCTACAACCCCCCTATATCTGTAACCTCCTCCAGCCCCCTACAACACTCCCTATCTCTGTAACCTCCTCCAGCCCCCTGCAACCGTCACTATCTCTGTAACCTCCTCCAGCACCTACAACCCTCCCTATCTCTGTAACATCCTCCAGCACCGACAACCCTCCCTATCTCTGTAACCTCCTCCAGCCGCTATATTCCTCCCTATCTCTGTAACCTCCTGCAGTCCCAACAACCCTCCCTATCTCTGTAACCTCCTCCAGCCCCTACAGCCCTCCCTATCTCTGTAACCTCCTCCAGCCCCTGCAACCCTCCCTATCTCTGTAACCTCCTCCAGCCCCCTACAACCCCCCTATATCTGTAACCTCATCCAGCCCCCTACAACACTCCCTATCTCTGTAACCTCCTCCAGCCCTCCACAACCCTCCCTATCTCTATAACCTCCACCAGCCCCCTACAACCTGCCCTGTCGCTGTAACCTCCTCCAGCCCCTACAACCCTCCCTATCTCTGTCACCTGCTCAAGCACCTACAACCCTCCGTATATATGTAACTTCCTCCAGCCCCACAACCTCCCTATCTCTGTATCCTCCTCCAGTCCATACAACCCTCCCTATCTCTGTAACCTGCTCCAGCCCCATAACCCTCCCTATGTCTGCAACCACCTCCAGCCCCTACAACCCTCCCTATGTCTGTAATCTCCTCCAATCCCCTACAACCCTCCCTATCTCTGTAACGTCCTCCAGCCCCCTACAACCCTCCGTATCACTGTAACCTCCTCCAGCCCCTACAACCCTCCCTATCTGTGTAACCTCATCCAGCCCCTACAACCACTCCCTATCTCTGTAATATCCTCCAGCTCCCTACAACCCTCCCTATTTGTGTAACCTCCTCCAGCCCTTACAACCCTCTCTATCTCTGTAACCTACTCCAGCCCCCTGCAACCCTCACTATCTCTGTAACCCCCTCCAGCCCCTACAACCCTCCCTATCTCTGTTCCCTCCTGCAGCCCCAACAACCCTCCCTATCTCTGTAACCTCCTCCAGCCCCTACAGCCCTCCCTATCTCTGTAACCTCCTCCAGCCACTACAGCCCTCCCTATCTCTGTAACCTCCTACAGCCCCTACAAACCTCCTTATCTCTATAACCACCTCCAGCCCCCATTCAACACTCGCTATCTCTGTAACCACCTCCAGCCCCAGAACCCTCCCTGTCTCTGTAACCTCCTCCAGCCCCTACAACACTCCCTATCTCTGTAACCTCCTCCAGCCCCTACAACCCTCCCTATCTCTGTAACATCCTCCAACCTCTACAACCCTTGCTATCTCTTTAACATCCTCCAGCCACTACAACCCTCCCGATCTCTGTAACCTCCTCCAGCCCCTACAAACCTAACTATCTTTGTAACCTCCTCCAGCCCCTACAACCCTCCCTATCTCTGTAACCTCCTCCAGCCCCTACAACCCTACCTATCTCTGTAAACTCCTCCAGCCGCTCCAACCCTCCCTATCTCTGTAACCTCCTGCAGCCCCTACAACCCTCCCTATCTCTGTATCCTCCTCCAGCCCCTACAAACCTCCCTATCTCTATAACCTCCTCCAGCCCCTACAACCCTGCTTATCTCTGTAACCTCCTCCAGCCCCTACAACCCTCCCTATCTCTGTAACTTCCTCCAGCCCCCTACAGCCCTCCCTATCTCTCTAACCTGCCCCAGCCCCTACACCCCTCCCTACCTCTGTAACCTCCTCCAGCCCCCTACACCCCTCCCTATCTCTGTAACCTCCTCCAGCCCCTATAAACCTCCCTATCTCTGTGTCCTCCTCCAGCCCCACAACCCTCCCTATCTCTGTAACCTCCTCCAGCCCCTACAACCCTCCCTATCTCTGTAACCTCCTCCAGCCCCTACAACCATTCCCATCTCTGTAACATCCTCCAGCCCCTGCAATGCTCCCTATCTGTGTAACCTCCTCCAGCTCCCCATAAACGCTCCCTATCTCTGTAACCTCCTCCAGCCCCTCTAACCCTCCCTATCTCTGTAATATTCTCCAGCCCCGACAACCCTCCGTATCTCTGTAATCTCTTCCAGCCACTACAACTCTCCCTATCTCTGTAACATCCTCCAGCCCCCTGCAACCCTCCCTACCTCTTTAACCTCCTCCAGCCCGCTACAACCCTCCCTATCTCTGTCACCTCCTCCAACACCTACAACCTCCCTATCTCTGTCACCTCCTCCAGCACCTACAACCCTCCGTATATGTGTAACCTCCTCCTGCCCCACAACTTCCCAATCTCTGTAACCTCCTCCTGCCGCTACAACCCTCCCTATCTCTGTAACCTCCTCCAGCCCCTACAACCCTCCCTATGTCTGTAACCTCCTCCAATCCCCTACAACCCTCCCTATCTCTGTAACCTACTCCAGCCCTACAACCCTTCCTATCTCTGTGACCTCCTCCAGCCCTGACAACCCTCTCTATCTCTGTAATCTCCTCCAGCCCTGACAGCCCTCCCTATCTGTGTAACCTCCTCCGGCCCCCTACATCCCTCCCTATCGGTGTAACCTCCTCCCGCCCCTACAACCCTCCCTATCTCTGTAATCTCCTCCAGCCCTGACAACCCTCTCTATCTCTGTAACCTACTCCAGCCCTACAACCCTTCCTATCTCTGTGACCTCCTCCAGCCCTGACAACCCTCTCTATCTCTGTAACCTACTCCAGCCCTACAACCCTTCCTATCTCTGTAACCTCCAACCGCCCCTACAACCCTCCCTATCTCTGTAACCTCCTCCAGCCTCTACAACCCTCCATATCTGTGTAACCTCCTCCAGCCCCCTACAACCCTCCCTATCTCTGTAACCTCCTCCCGCCCCCTACAACGCTCCCTATCTGTGTAATCTCCTCCAGCCCCCTGCAACCCTGCCTATCTCTGTAACCACCTCCAGTCCCAACAACCCTCCCTATCTCTGTAGCCTCCTCCAGCCCCCTACATCCCTCCATATCTCTGTAACCTCTTCCAGCCCCTACAACCCTCCCTATCTCTGTAACATCCTCCAACCCCTACAACCCTCCCTATCTCTGTAACCTCCTCCAGCCCCTACAACCCTCCCTATCTGTGTAACCTACTCCAGCCCCCTACAACCCTCCCTATATCTGTAATGTCCTCCAGCACCCTACAACCCTCCCTATCTCTGTAACCTCCTCCAGCCCCCTACAACGCTCCCTATCTGTGTAACCTCCTCCAGCCCCCTACAACCCTGCCTATCTCTGTAACCTCCTCCAGTCCCAACAACCCTCCCTATCTCTGTAACCTCCTCCACCGCTTACAACCATCCCTATCTCCGTAGCCTCCTCCAGCCCCTACAACCCTCCCTATCTCTGTAACCTCCTCCAGCCCCCTACAACCCTCCCTATCTCTGTAGCCTCCTCCAGTCCCAACAACCCTCCCTATTTCTGTAACCTTCTCCAGCCCTTACAACCCTCCCTATCTCTGTAACCTCCTCCAGCCCCTACAACCCTCCCTATCTCTGTAACCTCCTCCAGCCCCTACAACCCTCCCTATCTGTGTAACCTCCTCCAGCCCCCTACAACCCTCCCTATCTCAGTAACCTCCTCCAGTCCCAACAACCCTCCCTATCTCTGTAACCTCCTCCAGCCCCTACAACCCTCCCTATCTCTGTAATCTCCTCCAGCCCCTACAACCCTCCCTATCTGTGTAACCTCCTGCAGCCCCCTACAACCCTCGCTATCTCTGTAAAGTCCTCCAGCCCCTACAACCCTCCCTATCTCTGTAACCTCCTCCAGCCCACTACAACCCTCCCTATCTCTGTAACCTCCTCCAGCCCCATAACCCTCCCTATCTGTGTAACCTCCTTCTGCCCCCTACAACCCTCCCTATCTCTATAACCTCCTCCAGCCCCCTACAACGCTCTCTATCGCTGTAATCTCCTCCAGCCCGTACAACCCTCCCTATGTCTGTAACCTCCTCCAGCCCCTACAACCCTCCCTATCTCTGTAACATCCTCCAACCTCTACAACCCTCGCTATCTCTTTAACATCCTCCAGCCCCTACAACCCTCCCTATCTCTGTAACCTCCTCCAGCCCCTACAAACCTCCCTATCTCTGTAACCTCCTCCAGCCCCAACAACCCTCCCTGTCTCTGTAACCTCCTCCAGCCCCTACAACCCTACCTATCTCTGTAAATTCCTCCAGCCCCTCCAACCCTCCCTATCTCCGTAACCTCCTGCAGCCCCTACAACCCTCCCTATCTCTGTATCCTCCTCCAGCCCCTACAAACCTCCCTATCTCTATAACCTCCTCCAGCCCCTACAACCCTGCTTATCTCTGTAACCTCCTCCAGCCCCTACAACCCTCCCTATCTCTCTAACCTCCTCCAGCCCCCTACAACCCTCCCTATCTCTGTAACCTCCACCAGCCCCCTACAACCCGCCCTATCTCTGTAACCTCCTCCAGCCCCTACAACCCTCCCTATCTCTGTCACCTCCTCCAGCACCTACAGCCCTCCGTATATGTGTAACCTCCTCCTGCCCCACAACCACCCAATCTCTGTAACCTCCTCCAGCCGCTACAACCCTCCCTATCTCTGTGACCTCCTCCAGTCCGATAACCCTCCCTATGTCTGTAACCATCTCCAGCCCCTACAACCCTCCCTATGTCTGTAACCTCCTCCAATCCCCTACAACCCTCCCTATCTCTGTAACGTCCTCCAGCCCCCTACATCCCTCCCTATCGCTATAACCTCCTCCAGCCCCTACAACCCTCCCTATCTCTGTAATATCCTCCAGCCCCCTACAACCCTCCCTATTTGTGTAACCTCCTCCAGCCCTTACAACCCTCTCTATCTCTGTAACCTCCTCCAGCCCCGACAACCCTCCCTATCTCTGTAATCTACTCCAGCCCTACAACCCTCCCTATCTCGGTAACATCCTCCAGCCCCATACACCGCTCCCTATTTCTGTAAACTCCTCCAGCCACCTACAACCCTCCCTATCTCTGTAACCTCCACCGGCCCCTACAACCCTCCCTATCTCTGTAACCTCCTCCAGCCCCCTTCAAACCTCGCTATCTCTGTAACCTCCTCCAGCACCTACAACCCTCCCTATCTCTGTAATCCCCTCCAGCCCCAACAACCCTCCCTATCTCTGTAACCTCCTCCAGCCACAACAACACTCCCTTTATCTGTAACCTCCTCCAGCCCCAGAACCCTCCCTGTCTCTCTAACCTGCTCCAGCCCCTACAACACTCCCTATCTCTGTAACCTCCTCCAGCCCCTACAACCCTCCCTATCTCTGTAACATCCTCCAACCTCTACAACCCTCGCTATCTCTTTAACATCCTCCAGCCCCTACAACCCTCCCTATCTCTGTAACCTCCTCCAGCCCCTACAAACCTCCCTATCTCTGTAACCTCCTCCAGCCCCTACAACCCTCCTTATCTCTGTAACCTCCTCCAGCCCCTACAACCCTACCTATCTCTGTAAACTCCTCCAGCCCCTCCAACCCTCCCTATCTCTGTAACCTCCTGCAGCCCCTACAACCCTCCCTATCTCTGTATCCTCCTCCAGCCCCTACAAACCTCCCTATCTCTATAACCTCCTCCAGCCCCTACAACCCTCCCTATCTCTCTAACCTGCCTCAGCCCCTACACCCCTCCCTATTTCTGTAACCTCCTCCAGCCCCCTACACCCCTCCCTATCTCTGTAACCTCCTCCAGCCCCTATAAACCTCTCTATCTATGTGTCCTCCTCCAGCCCCACAACCCTCCCTATCTCTGTAACCTCCTCCAGCCCCTACAACCCTCCCTATCTCTGTAACCTCCTCCAGCCCCTACAACCCTCCTCTTCTCTGTAACATCCTCCAGCCCCTGCAATGCTCCCTATCTGTGTAACCACCTCCAGCTCCCCATAAACTCTCCCTATCTCTGTAACCTCCTCCAGCCCCTCTAACCCTCCCTATCTCTGTAATATTCTCCAGCACCCTAAAACCCTCCGTATCTCTGTAATCTCTTCCAGCCCCAACAACTCTCCCTATCTCTGTAACAACCTCCAGCCCCCTACAACCCTCCCTACCTCTTTAACCTCCTCCAGCCCCCTACAACCCTCCCTATCTCTGTAACCTCCAGCAGCCCCCTACAACCCGCCCTATCTCTGTAAACTCCTCCAGCCCCTACAACCCTCCCTATCTCTGTCACCTCCTCCAGCACCTACAACCCTCCGTATATGTGTAACCTGCTCCTGCCCCACAACCTCCCAATCTCTGTAACCTCCTCCAGCCGCTACAACCCTCCCTATCTCAGTAACCTCCTCCAGTCCCAACAACCCTCCCTATCTCTGTAACCTCCTCCAGCCCCTACAACCCTCCCTATCTCTGTAATCTCCTCCAGCCCCTACAACCCTCCCTATCTGTGTAACCTCCTGCAGCCCCCTACAACCCTCGCTATCTCTGTAAAGTCCTCCAGCCCCTACAACCCTCCCTATCTCTGTAACCTCCTCCAGCCCACTACAACCCTCCCTATCTCTGTAACCTCCTCCAGCCCCATAACCCTCCCTATCTGTGTAACCTCCTTCTGCCCCCTACAACCCTCCCTATCTCTATAACCTCCTCCAGCCCCCTACAACGCTCTCTATCGCTGTAATCTCCTCCAGCCCGTACAACCCTCCCTATGTCTGTAACCTCCTCCAGCCCCTACAACCCTCCCTATCTCTGTAACATCCTCCAACCTCTACAACCCTCGCTATCTCTTTAACATCCTCCAGCCCCTACAACCCTCCCTATCTCTGTAACCTCCTCCAGCCCCTACAAACCTCCCTATCTCTGTAACCTCCTCCAGCCCCAACAACCCTCCCTGTCTCTGTAACCTCCTCCAGCCCCTACAACCCTACCTATCTCTGTAAATTCCTCCAGCCCCTCCAACCCTCCCTATCTCCGTAACCTCCTGCAGCCCCTACAACCCTCCCTATCTCTGTATCCTCCTCCAGCCCCTACAAACCTCCCTATCTCTATAACCTCCTCCAGCCCCTACAACCCTGCTTATCTCTGTAACCTCCTCCAGCCCCTACAACCCTCCCTATCTCTCTAACCTCCTCCAGCCCCCTACAACCCTCCCTATCTCTGTAACCTCCACCAGCCCCCTACAACCCGCCCTATCTCTGTAACCTCCTCCAGCCCCTACAACCCTCCCTATCTCTGTCACCTCCTCCAGCACCTACAGCCCTCCGTATATGTGTAACCTCCTCCTGCCCCACAACCACCCAATCTCTGTAACCTCCTCCAGCCGCTACAACCCTCCCTATCTCTGTGACCTCCTCCAGTCCGATAACCCTCCCTATGTCTGTAACCATCTCCAGCCCCTACAACCCTCCCTATGTCTGTAACCTCCTCCAATCCCCTACAACCCTCCCTATCTCTGTAACGTCCTCCAGCCCCCTACATCCCTCCCTATCGCTATAACCTCCTCCAGCCCCTACAACCCTCCCTATCTCTGTAATATCCTCCAGCCCCCTACAACCCTCCCTATTTGTGTAACCTCCTCCAGCCCTTACAACCCTCTCTATCTCTGTAACCTCCTCCAGCCCCGACAACCCTCCCTATCTCTGTAATCTACTCCAGCCCTACAACCCTCCCTATCTCGGTAACATCCTCCAGCCCCATACACCGCTCCCTATTTCTGTAAACTCCTCCAGCCACCTACAACCCTCCCTATCTCTGTAACCTCCACCGGCCCCTACAACCCTCCCTATCTCTGTAACCTCCTCCAGCCCCCTTCAAACCTCGCTATCTCTGTAACCTCCTCCAGCACCTACAACCCTCCCTATCTCTGTAATCCCCTCCAGCCCCAACAACCCTCCCTATCTCTGTAACCTCCTCCAGCCACAACAACACTCCCTTTATCTGTAACCTCCTCCAGCCCCAGAACCCTCCCTGTCTCTCTAACCTGCTCCAGCCCCTACAACACTCCCTATCTCTGTAACCTCCTCCAGCCCCTACAACCCTCCCTATCTCTGTAACATCCTCCAACCTCTACAACCCTCGCTATCTCTTTAACATCCTCCAGCCCCTACAACCCTCCCTATCTCTGTAACCTCCTCCAGCCCCTACAAACCTCCCTATCTCTGTAACCTCCTCCAGCCCCTACAACCCTCCTTATCTCTGTAACCTCCTCCAGCCCCTACAACCCTACCTATCTCTGTAAACTCCTCCAGCCCCTCCAACCCTCCCTATCTCTGTAACCTCCTGCAGCCCCTACAACCCTCCCTATCTCTGTATCCTCCTCCAGCCCCTACAAACCTCCCTATCTCTATAACCTCCTCCAGCCCCTACAACCCTCCCTATCTCTCTAACCTGCCTCAGCCCCTACACCCCTCCCTATTTCTGTAACCTCCTCCAGCCCCCTACACCCCTCCCTATCTCTGTAACCTCCTCCAGCCCCTATAAACCTCTCTATCTATGTGTCCTCCTCCAGCCCCACAACCCTCCCTATCTCTGTAACCTCCTCCAGCCCCTACAACCCTCCCTATCTCTGTAACCTCCTCCAGCCCCTACAACCCTCCTCTTCTCTGTAACATCCTCCAGCCCCTGCAATGCTCCCTATCTGTGTAACCACCTCCAGCTCCCCATAAACTCTCCCTATCTCTGTAACCTCCTCCAGCCCCTCTAACCCTCCCTATCTCTGTAATATTCTCCAGCACCCTAAAACCCTCCGTATCTCTGTAATCTCTTCCAGCCCCAACAACTCTCCCTATCTCTGTAACAACCTCCAGCCCCCTACAACCCTCCCTACCTCTTTAACCTCCTCCAGCCCCCTACAACCCTCCCTATCTCTGTAACCTCCAGCAGCCCCCTACAACCCGCCCTATCTCTGTAAACTCCTCCAGCCCCTACAACCCTCCCTATCTCTGTCACCTCCTCCAGCACCTACAACCCTCCGTATATGTGTAACCTGCTCCTGCCCCACAACCTCCCAATCTCTGTAACCTCCTCCAGCCGCTACAACCCTCCCTATCTCTGTAACCTCCTCCAGCCCCATAACCCTCCCTATGTCTGTAACCATATCCAGCCCCTACAACCCTCCCTATGTCTGTAACCTCCTCCAATCCCCTGCAACCCTCCCTATCTCTGTAACGTCCTCCAGCCCCCTACATCCCTCCCTATCGCTATAACCTCCTCCAGCCCCTACAACCCTCCCTATCTCTGTAATATCCTCCAGCCCCCTACAACCCTCCCTATTTGTGTAACCTCCTCCAGCCCTTACAACCCTCCCTATCTCTGTAATCTACTCCAGCCCTACAACCCTCCCTATCTCGGTAACATCCTCCAGCCCCGTACACCGCTCCCTATCTCTGTAAACTCCTCCAGCCACCTACAACCCCCCCTATCTCTGTAACATCCACCGGCCCCTACAACCCTCCCTATCTCTGTAACCTCCTCCAGCCCCCTTCAAACCTCGCTATCTCTGTAACCTCCTCCAGCAACTACAACCCTCCCTATCTCTGTAATCCCCTCCAGCCCCTACAACCCTCCCTATCTCTGTAACCTCCTCCAGCCCCTACAACCCTCCCTTTATCTGTCACCTCCTCCAGCCCCTACAGCCCTCCCTATCTCTGTAAACTCCCCCAGCCACTACAGCCCTCCCTATCTCTGTAACCTCCTCCAGCCCCTACAACCCTCCTTATCTCTGTAACCTCCTCCAGTCACAACAACCCTCCCTATCTCTGTAACCTCCTCCAGCCACCTACAACCGCCATATCTCTGCAACCTCTTCCAGCCCCTACAAACCTCCTTATCTCTGTAACCTCCTCCAGCCCCTACAACCCTCCCTATCTCTGTAACCTCCTCCAGTCCCAACAACCCTCCCTATCTCTGTAACCTCCTCCAGCCCCCTACAACCCTCCATATCTCTGTAACCTCTTCCAGCCACTACAACCCTCCCTATCTCTGTAATGTCCTCCAACCCCTACTACCCTCCCTATCTCTGTAACCTCCTCCATCCCCTACAACCCTCCCTATCTGTGTAACCTCCTCCAGCCCCCTACAACCCTCCCTATCTCTGTAACCTCCTACAGCCCCCTACAACCCTCCCTATCTCTGTAACCTTCATCCAGCCCGCTACAACGCTCCCTATCTTTGTAACCTCCACCAGCCCCCTACAACCCTTCCTATCTCTGTAACCTCCTCCAGTCCCAACAACCTTCCCTATCTCTGTAACCTCCTCCAGCCCTAACAACCCTCCCTATCTCCGTAGCCTCCTCCAGCCCCTGCAACCCTCCCTATCTCTGTAACCTCCTCCAACCCACTACAACCCTCCTTATCTCTGTAACCTCCTCCAGCCTTTACAACCCTCCCTATCTCTGTAACCTCCTTCAGCCCCTACAACCCTCCCTATTTCTGTAACCTCCTCCAGCCCCCTACAACCGTCCCTATCTGTGTAACCTCCTCCAGCCCCAGACCACCCTCCTTATCTCTGTAACCTCCTCCAGTCCCAACAACTCTCCCTATCTCTGTAACCTCCTCCAGGCCTTACAAACCTCCCTATCTCTGTAAACTCCTCCAGTCCCAACAACCCTCCCTATCTCTGTAACCTCCTCCAGCCCCTACAACCCTCCCTATCTCTGTAACCTCCTCCAGCCCCTACAACCCTCCCTATCTGTGTAACCTCCTCCAGCCCCCTACAACCCTCCCTATCTCTGTAACCTCCTCCAGTCCCAACAACCCTCCCTATGTCTGTAACCTCCTCCAGCCCCTACAACCCTCCCTATCTCTGTAACCTCCTGCAGCCCCTACAACCCTCCCTATCTGTGTAACCTCCTCCAGCCCCCTACAACCCTCGCTATCTCTGTAACCTCCTCCAGCCCCATAACCCTCCCTATCTGTGTAAACTCCTCCTGCCCCCTTCAACCCTCCCTATCTCTGTTTCCTCCTCCAGCCCCTACAAACCTCCCTATCTCTGTAACCTCCTCCAGCCCCTCCAACCCTGCTTATCTCTGTAACCTCCTCCAGTCCCTACAACCCTCCCTATCCCTGTAACCTCCTCCAGCCCCCTACAACCCTCCCTATCTCTCTAACCTGCCCCAGCCCCTACACCCCTCCCTATCTCTGTAACCTCCTCCAGCCCCCTACACCCCTCCCAATCTCTGTAACCTCCTCCAGCCCCTATAACCCTCCCTATCTCTGTGTCCTCCTCCAGCCCCACAACCCTCCCTATCTCTGTAACCTCCTCCAGCCCCTACAACCCTCCCCATCTCTGTAACATCCTCCAGCCCCTGCAATGCTCCCTATCTGTGTAACCTCCTCCAGCTCCCTTCAACTCTCCCTATCTCTGTAACCTCCTCCAGCCACTCCAACGCTTCCTATCTCTGTAATATTCTCCAGCCCCGACAACCCTCCTTTTCTCTGTAACCTCCTCCAGCCCCTACAACCCTCCCTATCTCTGTAAGCTCCTCCAGTCCCAACAACCCTCCCTATCTCTGTAACCTCCTCCAACTCCTACATCCCTCCATATCTCTGTAACCTCTTCCAGCCCCTACAACCCTCCCTATCTGTGTAACCTCCTCCAGCCCCCTACAACCCTCCGCATCTCTGTAATCTCTTCCAGCCCCTACAACCCTCCTTATCTCTGTAACCTCCTCCAGCCCCTACTACCCTCCCTATCTCTGTAAGCTCCTCCAGTCCCAACAACCCTCCCTATCTCTGTAACCTCCTCCAACCCCTACATCCCTCCATATCTCTGTAACCTCTTCCAGCCCCTGCAACCCTCCCAATCTGTGTAACCTCCTACAGCCCCCTACAACCCTCCCTATCTCTGTAATCTCCTCCCGCCCCCTACAATGCTCCCTATCTGTGTAACCTCCTCCAGCCCCCTACAACCCTGCCTATCTCTGTAACCTCCTCCAGTCCGAACAACCCTCCCTATCTCTGTAACCTCCTCCACCCCTTACAACCCTCCCTATCTCTGTAGCCTCCTCCAGCCCCTACAACCCTCCCTATCTCTGTAACCTCCTCCAGCCCCCTACAGCCCTCCCTATCTCTGTAGCCTCCTCCAGTCCCAACAACCCTCCCTATCTCTGTAACCTGCTCCAGCCCTTACAACCCTCCCTATCTCTGTAACCTCCTCCAGCCGCTACAACCCTCCCTATCTCTGTAACCTCCTCCAGCCCCTACAACCCTCCCTATCTGTGTAACCTCCTCCAGCCCCCTACAACCCTCCCTATCTCTGTAACCTCCTCCAGCCCCTACAACCCTCCCTATTTCTGTAACCTCCTCCAGCCCCCAACAACCCTCCCTATCTCTGTAACCTCCTCCAGCCCCTACAACCCTCCCTATTTCTGTAACATCCTCCAGCCCTGACAACCCTCCCTATCTGTGTAACCTCCTGCAGCCCCCTACAACTCTCCCTATCTCTGTAACGTCCTCCAGCCCTTACAACCCTCCCTGTCTCTGTAACCTCCTCCAGCCACCTACACCCCTCCCTATCTCTTTAACCTCCTCCAGCCCCATAACCCTCCCTATCTGTGTAACCTCCTCCTGCCCCCTACAACCCTCCCTATCTCTATAACCTCCTCCAGCCCCCTACAACGCTCTCTATCTCTGTAATCTCCTCCAGCCCGTACAACCCTCCCTATGTCTGTAACCTCCTCCAGCCCCTACAACCCTCCCTATCTCTGTAACCTCCTCCAGCCCCTACCACCCTCCCTATCTCTGTAACCTCCTTCAGCCCCACAACCCTCCCTATCTCTGTAACCTCCTCCACCCCTTACACCCCTCCCTATCTCCGTAGCTTCCTCCAGCCCCTACAACCCTCCCGATCTCTGTAACCTCCTCCAGCCCCCTACAACCGTCCCTCTCTCTGTAGCCTCCTCCAGCCCCCTACATACCTCCATATCTCTGTAACCTCTTCCAGCCCCTACAACCCTCCCTATCTCTGTAACGTCCTCCAACCCCTACAACCCTCCCTATATCTGTAATCTCCTCCAGCCCCCTACAACCCTCCCTACCTCTGTCACCTCCTCCAGCACCTCCAACCCTCCGTATATGTGTAACCTCCTCCAGCCCCTCAACCTCCCTATCTCTGTATCCTCCTCCAGTCCCTACAAATCTCCCTATCTCTGAAACCTGCTCCAGCCCCATAACCCTCCCTAAGTCTGCAACCACCTCCAGCACCTACAACCCTCCCTATGTCTGTAACCTCCTCCAGCCCCCTACAACCCTCCCTATCACTGTAACCTCCTCCAGCCCCTACAACCCTCCCTATCTGTGTAACCTCATCCAGCCCCAACAACCACTCCCTTTCTCTGTAATATCCTCCAGCTCCCTACAATCCTCCCTATTTGTGTAACCTCCTCCAGCCCTTACGACTCTCTCTATCTCTGTAACCTCCTCCAGCCCCGAGAACCCTCCCTATCTCTGTAACCTACTCCAGCCCTACAAACCTTCCTATCTCTGTAACCTCCTCCAGCCACCTACAACCCTCCCTATCTCTGTAACCTCCTCTGGCCCCTACAATACTCCCTATCTCTGTAACCTCCTCCAGCCCCCTGGAACCCTCACTATCTCTGTAACCTCCTCCAGCACCTACAACCCTCCCTATCTCGGTAACCTCCTCCAGCCACTACAACCCTCCCTATCTCTGTAACCTCCTACAGCCCCTACAACCCTCCTTATCTCTATAACCACCTCCAGCCCCCATACAACACTCCCTATCTCTGTAACCTCCTCCAGCCCCTACAACCCTCCCTATCTCTGTAACCTCCTCCAGCCCCTACAAACCTCCCTATCTCTGTAACCTCCTCCAGCCCCTACAACCCTCCCTATCTCTGTAACCTCCTCCAGCCCCTACAACCCTACCTATCTCTGTAAACTCCTCCAGCCCCTCCAACCTTCCCTATCTCTGTAACCTCCTGCAGCCCCTACAACCCTCCCTATCTCTGTATCCTCCTCCAGCCCCCGACAACCCTCCCAATCTCTGTAATCTCCTCCAGCCCCTACAACCCTGCTTATCTCTGTAACCTCCTCCAGCCCCTACACCCCTCCCTATTTCTGTAACCTCCTCCAGCCCCCTACACCCCTCCCTATCTCTGTAACTTCCTCCAGCCCCTATAAACCTCCCTATCTCTGTAACCTCCTCCAGCCCCTACAACCCTCCCCATCTCTGTAACATATTCCAGCCCCTGCAATGCTCCCTATCTGTGTAACCTCCTCCAGCTCCCCATAAACTCTCCCTATCTCTGTAACCTCCTCCAGCCCCTCTAACCCTCCCTATCTCTGTAATATTCTCCAGCCCCCTACAACCCTCCGTATCTCTGTAATCTCTTCCAGCCCCTACAAATCTCCCTATCTCTGGAACATCCTCCAGCCCCCGACAACCCTCCCTACCTCTTTAACCTCCTCCAGCCCCCTACTACCCTCCCTATCTCTGTAACCTCCACCAGCCCCCTACAACCCGTCCTATCTCTGTAACCTCCTCCAGCCCCTGCAACCCTCCCTATCTCTGTCACCTCCTCCAGCACCTACAACCCTCCGTATATGTGTAACCTCCTCCTGCCTCACAACCTCCCAATCTCTGTAACCTCCTCCAGCCGCAACAACCCTCCCTATCTCTGTAACCTCCTCCAGCCCCATAACCCTCCATATGTCTGTAACCATCTCCAGCCCCTACAACCCTCCCTATGTCTGTAACCTCCTCCAATCCTCTACAAACCTCCCTATCTCTGTAACGTCCTCCAGCCCCCTACATCCCTCCCTATCGCTATAACCTCCTCAAGCCCCTACAACCCTCCCTATATCTGTAATATCCTCCAGTCCCCTACAACCCTCCCTATTTGTGTAACCTCCACCAGCCCCTACAACCCTCCCTATCTGTGTAACCTCCTCCAGCCCCCTACAACCCTCCGCATCTCTGTAATCTCTTCCAGCCCCTACAATCCTCCTTATCTCTGTAACCTCCTCCAGCCCCTACAACCCTCCCTATCTCTGTAAGCTCCTCCAGTCCCAACAACCCTCCCTATCTCTGTAACCTCCTCCAACCCCTACATCCCTCCATATCTCTGTAACCTCCTCCAGCCCCTACAACCCTCCCAATCTGTGTAACCTCCTACAGCCCCCTACAACCCTCCCTATCTCTGTAATCTCCTCCCGCCCCCTACAATGCTCCCTATCTGTGTAACCTCCTCCAGCCCCCTACAACCCTCCCTATCTCTGTAACCTCCTCCACCCCTTACAACCCTCCCTATCTCCGTAGCCTCCTCCAGCCACTACAACCCTCCCTATCTCTGTAACCTCCTCCAGCCCCCTACAGCCCTCCCTATCTCTGTAACCTGCTCCAGCCCTTACAACACTCCCTATCTCTGCAACCTCCTCCAGCCCCTACAACCCTCCCTATCTCTGTAACCTCCTCCAGCCCCTACAACCCTCCCTATCTGTGTAACCTCCTCCAGCCCCCTACAACCCTCCCTATCTCTGTAACCTCCTCCAGTCCCAACAACCCTCCCTATCTCTGTAACCTCCTCCAGCCCCTTCAACCCTCCCTATTTCTGTAACATCCTCCAGCCCTGACAACCCTCCCTATCTGTGGAACCTCCTGCAGCCCCCTACAACTGTCCCTATCTCTGTAACGTCCTCCAGCCCTTACAACCCTCCCTGTCTCTGTAACCTCCTCCAGCCCCCTACACCCCTCCCTATCTCTTTAACCTCCTCCAGCCCCATAACCCTCCCTATCTGTGTAACCTCCTCCTGCCCCCTACAACCCTCCCTATCTCTATAACCTCCTCCAGCCCCCTACAACGCTCTCTATCTCTGTAATCTCCTCCAGCCCGTACAACCCTCCCTATGTCTGTAACCTCCTCCAGCCACTACAACCCTCCCTATCTCTGTAACCTCCTTCAGCCCCGACAACCCTCCCTATCTCTGTAACCTCCTCCAGCCCCTACCACCCTCCCTATCTCTGTAACCTCCTTCAGCCCCACAACCCTCCCTATCTCTGTAACCTCCTCCACCCCTTACACCCCTCCCTATCTCCGTAGCTTCCTCCAGCCCCTACAACCCTCCCTATCTCTGTAACCTCCTCCAGCCCCCTACAACCGTCCCTCTCTCTGTAGCCTCCTCCAGCCCCCTACATCCCTCCATATCTCTGTAACCTCTTCCAGCCCCTACAACCCTCCCTATCTCTGTAACGTCCTCCAACCCCTACAACCCTCCCTATCTCTGTAACCTCCTCCAGCCCCGACAAACCTCCCTATCTGTGTAACCTCCTCCAGCGCCCTACAACCCTCCCTATATCTGTAATCTCCTCCAGCCCCCTACAACCCTCCCTATCTCTGTAACCTCCTCCAGCTCCTACAACCCTCCCTACCTCTGTCACCTCCTCCAGCACCTCCAACCCTCCGTATATGTGTAACCTCCTCCAGCCCCACAACCTCCCTATCTCTGTATCCTCCTCCAGTCCCTACAAAACTCCCTATCTCTGAAACCTGCTCCAGCCCCATAACCCTCCCTATGTCTGCAACCACCTCCAGCACCTACAACCCTCCCTATGTCTGTAACCTCCTCCAATCCCCTACAATCCTCCCTATCTCTGTAACGTCCTCCAGCCCCTACAACCCTCCCTATCTGTGTAACCTCATCCAGCCCCAACAACCACTCCCTTTCTCTGTAATATCCTCCAGCTCCCTACAATCCTCCCTATTTGTGTAACCTCCTCCAGCCCTTACGACTCTCTCTATCTCTGTAACCTCCTCCAGCCCCGAGAACCCTCCCTATCTCTGTAACCAACTCCAGCCCTACAAACATTCCTATCTCTGTAACCTCCTCCAGCCACCTACAACCCTCCCTATCTCTGTAACCTCCTCTGGCCCCTACAATACTCCCTATCTCTGTAACCTCCTCCAGCCCCCTGGAACCCTCACTATCTCTGTAACCTCCTCCAGCACCTACAACCCTCCCTATCTCTGTAACCTCCTCCAGCCACTACAACCCTCCCTATCTCTGTAACCTCCTACAGCCCCTACAACCCTCCTTATCTCTATAACCACCTCCAGCCCCCATACAACACTCCCTATCTCTGTAACCTCCTCCAGCCCCTACAACCCTCCCTATCTCTGTAACCTCCTCCAGCCCCTACAAACCTCCCTATCTCTGTAACCTCCTCCAGCCCCTACAACCCTCCCTATCTCTGTAACCTCCTCCAGCCCCTACAACCCTACCTATCTCTGTAAACTCCTCCAGCCCCTCCAACCTTCCCTATCTCTGTAACCTCCTGCAGCCCCTACAACCCTCCCTATCTCTGTATCCTCCTCCAGCCCCCGACAACCCTCCCTATCTCTGTAATCTCCTCCAGCCCCTACAACCCTGCTTATCTGTGTAACCTCCTCCAGCCCCTACAACCCTCCCTATCTCTGTAACCTCCTCCAGCCCCTACAACCCTCCCTATCTCTCTAGCCTGCCCCAGCCCCTACACCCCTCCCTATTTCTGTAACCTCCTCCAGCCCCCTACACCCCTCCCTATCTCTGTAACTTCCTCCAGCCCCTATAAACCTCCCTATCTCTGTAACCTCCTCCAGCCCCTACAACCCTCCCCATCTCTGTAACATATTCCAGCCCCTGCAATGCTCCCTATCTGTGTAACCTCCTCCAGCTCCCCAAAAACTCTCCCTATCTCTGTAACCTCCTCCAGCCCCTCTAACCCTCCCTATCTCTGTAATATTCTCCAGCCCCCTACAACCCTCCGTATCTCTGTAATCTCTTCCAGCCCCTACAACTCTCCCTATCTCTGGAACATCCTCCATCCCCCTACAACACTCCCTACCTCTTTAACCTCCTCCAGCCCCCTACTACCCTCCCTATCTCTGTAACCTCCACCAGCCCCCTACAACCCGTCCTATCTCTGTAACCTCCTCCAGCCCCTACAACCCTCCGTATCTCTGTCACCTCCTCCAGCACCTAGAACCCTCCGTATATGTGTAACCTCCTCCTGCCCCACAACCTCCCAATCTCTGGAACCTCCTCCAGCCGCTACAACCCTCCCTATCTCTGTAACCTCTTCCAGCCCCATAACCCTCCATAAGTCTGTAACCATCTCCAGCCCCTACAACCCTACCTATGTCTGTAACCTCCTCCAATCCCCTACAACCCTCCCTATCTCTGTAACGTCCTCCAGCCCCCTACATCCCTCCCTATCGCTATAACCTCCTCAAGCCCCTACAACCCTCCCTATATCTGTAATATCCTCCAGTCCCCTACAACCCTCCCTATTTGTGTAACCTCCACCAGCCCTTACAACCCTCTCTATCTCTGTAACCTCCTCCAGCCCCGACAACCCTCCCTATCTCTGGAAACTCCTCCAGCCACCTACAACCCTCCCTATCTCTGGAACCTGCATCGGCCCCTCCAACCCTCCCTATCTCTGTAACCTCCTCCAGCCCCCTTCAAACCTCGCTGTCTCTGTAACCTCCTCCAGCAGCTACAACCCTCCCTATCTCTGTAAACCCCTCCAGCCCCTACAACCCTCCCTATCTCTGTAACCTCCTCCAGCCCCTACAACCCTCCCTATCTCTGTAACCTCCTCCAGCCCCTACAGCCCTCCCTATCTCTGTAACCTCCTCCAGCCACTACAACCCTCCCTATCTCTGTAACCTCCTCCAGCCCCTACAACCCTCCTTATCTCTGTAACCTCCTCCAGTCCCAACAACCATCTCTATCTCTGTAACGTCCTCCAGCCACCTACAACCCTCCATATCTCTGTAACCTCTTCCAGCCCCTACAACCCTCCCTATCTCTGTAACCTCCTCCAGCCCCTACAACCCTCCCTATCTCTGTACCCTCCTCCAGCCCCCTACAACCCGCCATATCTCTGTAACCTCGTCCAGCCACTGCAACCCTCCCTAACTCTGTAATGTCCTCCAACCCCTACAACCCTCCCTATCTCTGTAACCTCCTCCATCCCCTACAACCCTCCCTATCTGTGTAACCTCCTCCAGCCCCCTACAACCCTCCCTATCTCTGTAACCTCCTCCAGCCCCCTACAACCCTCCCTATCTCTGTAACCTCCTCCAGCCCGCTACTATGCTCCCTATCTGTGTAAACTCCTCCAGCCCCCTACAAACCTCCCTATCTCTGTAACCTCCTCCAGTCCCAACAAACTTCCCTATCACTGTGACCTCCTCCAGCCCTTACCACCCTCCCTATCTCCGTAGCCTCCTCCAGCCCCTACAACCCTCCCTATCTCTGTAACCTCCTCCAACCCCCTACAACCCTCCTTATCTCTGTAACCTCCTCCAGTCCCAACATACCTCCCTATCTCTGTAACCTCCTCCAGCCCTTACAACCCTCCCTATCTCTGTAACCTCCTTCAGCCCCTACAACCCTCCCTATTTCTGTAACCTCCTCCAGCCCCCTCCAACCGTCCCTATTTGTGTAACATCCTCCAGCCTCATACAACCCTCCCTATCTCTGTAACCTCCTCCAGCCCTTACAAACCTCCCTATCTCGGTAACCTCCTCCAGTCCCAACAACCCTCCCTATCTCTGTAACCTCCTCCAGCCCCTGCAACCCTCCCTATCTCTGTAACCTCCTCCAGCCCCTACAACCGTCCCTATCTGTGTAACCTCCTCCAGCCCCCTACAACCCTCCCTATCTCTGTAACCTCCTCCAGTCCCAACAACCCTCCCTATGTCTGTAACCTCCTCCAGCCCCTACAACCCTCCCTATCTCTGTAACCTCCTCCAGCCCCTACAACCCTCCCTATCTGTGTAACCTCCTCCAGCCCCCTGCAACCCTCGCTATCTCTGTAACCTCCTCCAGCCCCTACAACCCTCCCTATCTCTGTAACCTCCTCCAGCCCCCTACAAACATCCCTATCTCTGTAACCTCCTCCAGCCCCATAACCCTCCCTATCTGTGTAACCTCCTCCTGCCCCCTACAACCCTCCTTATCTCTGTATCCTCCTCCAGCCCCTACAAACCTCCCTATCTCTGTAACCTCCTCCAGCCCCTACAACCCTGCTTATCTCTGTAACCTCCTCCAGCCCCTACAACCCTCCCTATCTCTGTAACCTCCTCCAGCCCCCTACAACCCTCCCTATCTCTCTAACCTGCCCCAGCCCCTACACCCCTCCCTATCTCTGTAACCTCCTCCAGCCGCCTACACCCCTCCCTATCTCTGTAACCTCCTCCATCCCCATAACCCTCCCTATCTCTGTGTCCTCCTCCAGCCTCACAACCCTCCCTATCTCTGTAACCTCCTCCAGCCCCTACAACCCTCCCTATCTCTGTAACCTCCTCCAGCCCCTACAACACTCCCCATCTCTGTAACAGCCTCCAGCCCCTGCAATGCTCCCTATCTGTGTAACCTCCTCCAGCTCCCTGCAACTCTCCCTATCTCTGTTACCTCCTCCAGCCCCCTACATCCCTCCGTATCTCTGTAATCTCTTCCAGCCCCTACAACCCTCCTTATCTCTGTAACCTCCTCCAGCCCCTACAACCCTCCCTATCTCTGTAAGCTCCTCCAGTCCCAACAACCCTCCCTATCTCTGTAACCTCCTCCAGCCCCCTACATCCCCCCATATCTCTGTAACCTCTTCCAGCCCCTGCAACCCTCCCTATCTCTGTAACGTCCTCCAACCCCTACTACCCTCCCTATCTCTGTAACCTCCTCCAGCCCCTACAACCCTCCCTATCTGTGTAACCTCCTCCAGCCCCCTACAACCCTCCCTAACTCTGTAACCTCCTCCCGCCCCCTACAATGCTCCCTAACTGTGTAACCTCCTCCAGCCCCCTGCAACCCTGCCTATCTCTGTAACCACCTCCAGTCCCAGCAACCCTCCCTATCTCTGTAACCTCCTCCACCCCTTACAACCCTCCCTATCTCCGTAGCTTCCTCCAGCCCCTACAACCCTCCCTATCTCTGTAACCTCCTCCAGCCCCTTACAACCCTCCCTATCTCTGTAGCCTCCTCCAGCCCCCTACATCCCTCCATATCTCTGTAACCTCTTCCAGCCCCTACAACCCTCCCTATCTCTGTAACGTCCTCCAACCCCTACAACCCTCCCTATCTCTGTAACCTCCTCCACCCCTTACAACCCTCCCTATCTCCGTAGCCTCCTCCAGCCCCTACAACCCTCCCTATCTCTGTAACCTCCTCCAGCCCCCTACAACCCTCCCTATCTCTGTAGCCTCCTCCAGCCCCTACAACCCTCCCTATCTCTGTAACCTGCTCCAGCCCTTACAACCCTCCCTATCTCTGTAACCTCCTCCAGCCCCTACAACCCTCCCTATCTCTGTAACCTCCTCCAGCCCCTACAACCCTCCCTATCTGTGTAACCTCCTCCAGCCCCCTACAACCCTCCCTATCTCTGTAACCTCCTCCAGTCCCAACAACCCTCCCTATCTCTGTAACCTCCTCCAGCCCCTACAACCCTCCCTATCTCTGTAACCTCCTCCAGCCCCTACAACCCTCCCTATCTGTGTAACCTGCTGCAGCCCCCTACAACCCTCCCTGTCTCTGTAACGTCCTCCAGTCCCTGCAACCCTCCCTATCTCTGTAACCTCCTCCAGCCCCCTACAACCCTCCCTATCTCTGTAACCTCCTCCAGCCCCATAACTCTCCCTATCTGTGTAACCTCCTCCTGCCCCCTACAACCCTCCCTATCTCTATAACCTCCTCCAGCCCCCTACAACGCTCTCTATCTCTGTAATCTCCTCCAGCCTGTACAACCCTCCCTATGTCTGTAACCTCCTCCAGCCCCTACAACCCTCCCTATCTCTGTAACCTCCTCCAGCCCCTACAACCCTCCCTATCTCCGTAGCTTCCTCCAGCCCCTACAACCCTCCCTATCTCTGTACCCTCCTCCAGCCCCCTACAACCCTCCCTATCTCTGTAGCCTCCTCCAGCCCCCTACATCCCTCCATATCTCTGTAACCTCTTCCAGCCCCTACAGCCCTCCCTATCTCTGTAATGTCCTCCAACCCCTACAACCCTCCCTATCTCTGTAACCTCCTCCAGCCCCTACAACCCTCCCTATCTCTGTAACCTCCTCCAGCCCCTACAACCCTCCCTATCTCTGTAACCTCCTCCAGCCCCTACAACCCTCCCTATCTCTGTAACCTCCTCCAGCCCCTACAACCCTCCCTATCTCTGTGACCTCCTCCAGCCCCTACAACCCTCCCTATCTCTGTAACCTCCTCCAGCCCCTACAACCCTCCCTATCTCTGTAACCTCCTCCAGCCCCTACCACCCTCCCTATCTCTGTAACCTCCTCCAGCCCCTACAACCCTCCCTATCTCTGTGACCTCCTCCAGCCCCTACAACCCTCCCTATCTCTGTAACCTCCTCCAGCCCCTACAACCCTCCCTATCTCTGTAACCTCCTCCAGCCCCTACCACCCTCCCTATCTCTGTAACCTCCTCCAGCCCCTACAAGCCTCTGAGATATCAGCTCTTCTCCAATTCTGGCCAGTCCCGCATCCCCCGATTTCCATCGCACCACCGTTGGCGGCCGTGCCTGAGGTGCCTGGGCCCCGAGCTCTGGCATTCCCTCCCTAAACCTCTCCACCTCTCTCTCTCCTCCTTTAAGATGCTCCTTAAAACCAACCTCTTTCACCCAGCTTTTATTCGCCCGTCCTGGTATCTCCTGATGTGGCTCGGGTTCAAAGTTTGTTCGGCAATCGCTCCTGTGAAGCACCTTGGGACGTTTTTACTACGTTATAGGCGCTACATTAACGCAGGCTGTTGTTTTTGATGGCGTTCTGCTCTCTTCGAACGCTTCTGTGGTGTTGGGATCTCGAGCCTCCTCCTGGTACATCAGCTAGACAGCCCCCGGTCAGCCCACGCAGTGAGTTTTGCTGGTTCACTTTGGCCATGAGTTGTTATTGACGCCGGGCTTGATCGTGCGAATGTGTGTGTGTGTCCGCACTATTCCGCACTGTAATAGTGATCGGGGAATAATGATGAACACACTGGAGGCTTGTGTAGTGTTCCGATGGAATAGGAGGTGCGTGTTGGGATTCGAAGGAGGGGCGCATTGGGATTTGAAGGAGGGGCGTGTTGGGATTTGAGGTGTGTTGGGATTTGAAGGGGTGTGTTGGGATTTGAGGTGTGTTGGGATTTGAGGTGTGTTGGGATTTGAAGGGGTGTGTTGGGATTTCGGGTGTGTCGGGATTTGAGGTGTGTTGGGATTTGAAGGGGTGTGTTGGGATTTGGGGTGTGTTGGGATTGTGGGTGTGTTGGGGTTTGGGGTGTTTGGGATTTGGGGTGTGTTGGGATTTGGGGGAGTGTTTTGGGATTTGAAGTGGTGTGTTGGGATTCTGAGTGTATGTTGGGATTTGAAGAGGTGTGCTGGGTTTGGGGGTGTGCTGGGATTTGGGGTATGTGCTGGGATTTGGAGGACTGTGTTGGGATTTGAAGGGGTGAGCTGGGATTTGGGAGTGGTGCTGGGATATGACGTGTGTGTTGGGATTTGGGGGTGTTGGGATTTGAGGTGTGTGTTGGGATTTGAAGGAATGTGTTGGGATTTGAAAGGGTGTGCTGGGATTTGGGCCGGGTGCTGGGATTTGGGGCGTGTGCTGGGATTTGGCAGTTGAGGCCAACTTACTAAATATATTCAAGAAGGAGTTCGATATATTTCTTAAGGCTAAAGGGATCAAGGGATATGGGGAGAAAGCAGGGACAGGGTAGTGAATTTGGATGATCAGCCATGATCTCATTAAATGGCGGAGCAGGCTCGAGGGGCCGAATGGCCTACTCCTGCTCCTATCTTCTATGTTTCTATGGATACAATAAATTACTTTGAGAGGCAGTGACAGCGACTCATGCACCAACGGCAACCGCATTTCACAACAATCGCCAGTGCACTCCCGGAGCAAAACCTGAAAATCTAGTTGGCAGTAAAAAGAAATGGTATTTATAATCGCACCTCCCGATGTCCCAACGGACATCACAGGCAGAGGATTACGTGTGGCATGCAGTCACTGTTATGCCGGTAAACGCAGCAGCCTCATTGCACACAGCAAAATCCCGGAGAGCAGCAAAGGAGGCGACCTGTTTTAAATGCCGGCTGGGACACCAGGGGAACCTCTCTGGTTGGCTTCCAGTTGTGCCTTGGGATCTTTTACGTCCACTTGAACAGGCACATGGTGGGGGGGGGGGGGGAATAATTCGGTTGATTCGCCGCCCCCTCCCTAAGAGGGTGCTAACGGAGCGCAAAGCGACAAGCGCCTGGGGCGCGGCGACGTTTGCGCTGCTCGCGAAATTGACCGGGCATTTTTGCGGCGACGCTAAACACGACCGCCACGACCTCCTGCGCCCCGGCAGACCATGACGTCAGTCGAGCGTGCAACGCCCCCGGGTAACGCTCCGGACTGTGGCGCTCCCTGCCTTACCACCTGCCGTTAGCAACGACAGGTTGAGGGGAGTGTTTTGCAGTCGGGAAGGAACTGGGGGAGCGCTATTTAAAGGCGACCGCTTCCTGCCTTTGTTTGTCGGCGACATTTTTGCGCCACACATTCTGAGAGAGAGAGAGAGACTTCTGGAGAGATTCAACGCTGTGTGAAGGAGTTCTGGGTACTGAGCAACACTTTGCAGGTTCATTTTGATTTGACCTTCTTGGATCGATTTAGAAGAGACTATGGGGGCTGCACTCTGAGCTCTTTCCCTGGGCCTCTCCTTTGTTCTTTCCAGCAGATTTGATGTACAGCTCTCTCCAGGCCGAGATTCAAGGCAGCAATGAGCAGGGTGTGGATGGAGAGCAAGATCGACCCTCCCCTTTAAGAACTGGTCAGCGCCAGTGTGTCTGTGTTCCATTGCTGACTAACATCACATGAGCTTCGCCAGCGTTCTGAGGTAACGCCTCGCTCCTCGGCATTAGCGCCTTAAGAGAGGTGTGCAGCGCCTGATTTAGCGCTCCAATCACCTCCAGGAGCGAGAGAAGCCAAGTTTGCAGTCGGAGACGATAATTTGCGCCAGGCGCTAAACTTGGCAATAATTGAATTTTTCCCCTTGGAGCCTTCTCATTCAATACTACACCACTTGCTCTGTACTGCACTGGAGTGTCAGCATGGGTGTTTTCTGCTCTCCATATACCTTGGTTAGACCACACTTGGAGCACCGTGCACAGTTCTGCTCTCCATATACCTTGGTTAGACCACACTTGGAGCACTGTGCACAGTTCTGGTCTCCATATACCTTGGTTAGACCACACTTGGAGCACTGTGCACAGTTCTGGTCTCCATATACCTGGGTTAGACCACACTTGGAGCACCGTGCACAGTTCTGGTCTCCAGATACCTTGGTTAGACCACACTTGGAGCACTGTGCACAGTTCTGGTCTCCAGATACCTTGGTTAGACCACACTTGGAGCACTGTGCACAGTTCTGGTCTCCATATACCTTGGTTAGACCACACTTGGAGCACTGTGCACAGTTCTGGTCTCCGTATACCTTGGTTAGACCACACTTGGAGCGCTGTGCACAGTTCTAGTCTCCATATACCTTGGTTAGACCACACTTGGAGCACTGTGCACAGTTCTGGTCTCCATATACCTTGGTTAGACCACACTTGGTGCACTGTGCACAGTTCTGGTCTCCATATACCTGGGTTAGACCACACTTGGAGCACTGTGCACAGTTCTGGTCTCTGTATACCTTGGTTAGACCACACTTGGAGCACTGTGCACAGTTCTGGTCTCCATATACCTTGGTTAGACCACACTTGGAGCACTGTGCACAGTTCTGGTCTCCATATACCTTGGTTAGACCACACTTGGAGCACTGTGCACAGTTCTGGTCTCCATATACCTGGGTTAGACCACACTTGGAGCACTGTGCACAGTTCTGGTCTCCAGATACCTTGGTTAGACCACACTTGGAGCACTGTGCACAGTTCTGGTCTCCAGATACCTTGGTTAGACCACACTTGGAGCACTGTGCACAGTTCTGGTCTCCATATACCTTGGTTAGACCACACTTGGAGCACTGTGCACAGTTCTGGTCTCCGTATACCTTGGTTAGACCTCACTTGGAGCACCGTGCACAGTTCTGCTCTCCGTATACCTTGGTTAGACCACACTTGGAGCACTGTGCACAGTTCTGGTCTCCATATACCTTGGTTAGACCACACTTGGAGCACTGTGTACAGTTCTGGTCCCCATATACCTTGGTTAGACCACACTTGGAGCACTGTGCACAGTTCTGGTCTCCGTATACCTTGGTTAGACCACACTTGGAGCACCGTGCACAGTTCTGCTCTCCATATACCTTGGTTAGACCACACTTGGAGCACTGTGCACAGTTCTGCTCTCCATATACCTTGGTTAGACCTCACTTGGAGCACTGTGCACAGTTCTGGTCTCCAGATACCTTGGTTAGACCTCACTTGGAGCACTGTGCACAGTTCTGGTCTCCAGATACCTTGGTTAGACCACACTTGGAGCACTGTGCACAGTTCTGCTCTCCGTATACCTTGGTTAGACGACACTTGGAGCACTGTGCACAGTTCTGGTCTCCGTATACCTTGGTTAGACCACACTTGGAGCACTGTGCACAGTTCTGCTCTCCATATACCTTGGTTAGACGACACTTGGAGCACTGTGCACAGTTCTGGTCTCCGTATACCATGGTTAGACCACACTTGGAGCACTGTGCACAGTTCTGGTCTCCATATACCTTGGTTAGACCACACTTGGAGCACTGTGCACAGTTCTGGTCTCCGTGTACCTTGGTTAGACCACACTTGGAGCATTGTGCACAGTTCTGGTCTCCATATACCTTGGTTAGACCACACTTGGAGCACTGTGCACAGTTCTGCTCTCCATATACCTTGGTTAGACCACACTTGGAGCACTGATGGAGGTCTTTAAGATTAAGAGGAGTTTTGATAGGGTAAACAAAGAGGTGTTTCTAGTTGTGGGGGAGACCAGAACTAGGGGCTGTCAACATAAGAGCGTCACTAATAAATCCAATACGGAATTCAGGAGAAACTTCTTTCCCCAGAGAGTGGGGAGAATGGGGAACTCGCTACCACAGGGAGTGGTTGATGCGAAGAGCAGAGATACAATTAAGGGGAAGCTGGATAAACACATGAGGGAGAAAGGAATAGAAGGATATGGTGATGGGGTGAGATGAAGAGGGGTGGGAGGAGGCTGGTGTTGATGGGGTGAGATGAAGAGGGGTGGGAGGAGGCTGGTGTTGATGGTGTGATTTGAAGAGGGGTGGGAGGAGGCTGGTGTTGATGGGGTGAGATGAAGAGGGGTGTGAGGAGGCTGGTGTGGATGGGGTAAGATGGAGAGGGCAGGGAGGAGGCTGGTGGTGATGGGGTGAGATGAAGAGGGGTGGGAGGAGGCTGGTGGTGATGGGGTGAGATGAAGAGGGGTGGGAGGAAGCTGGTGGTGATGGGGTGAGATGAAGAGAGGTGGGAGGAAGCTGGTGGTGATGGGGTGAGATGAAGAGGGGTGGGAGGAGGCTGGTGGTGATGGGGTGAGATGAAGAGGGGTGGGAGGAGGCTGGTGGTGATGGGGTGAGATGAAGAGGGGTGGGAGGAAGCTGGTGGTGATGGGGTGAGATGAAGAGGGGTGAGAGGAGGTTGGTGTTGATGGGGTGAGATGAAGAGAGGTGGGAGGAAGCTGGTGGTGATGGGGTGAGATGAAGAGGGGTGGGAGGAGGCTGGTGGTGATGGGGTGAGATGAAGAGAGGTGGGAGGAAGCTGGTGGTGATGGGGTGAGATGAAGAGGGGTGGGAGGAGGCTGGTGGTGATGGGGTGAGATGAAGAGGGGTGGGAGGAGGCTGGTGGTGATGGGGTGAGATGAAGAGGGGTGGGAGGAAGCTGGTGGTGATGGGGTGAGATGAAGAGGGGTGGGAGGAAGCTGGTGGTGATGGGGTGAGATGAAGAGGGGTGGGAGGAAGCTGGTGGTGATGGGGTGAGATGAAGAGGGGTGGGAGGAGGCTGGTGGTGATGGGGGAGATGAAGAGGGGTGGGAGAAGGCTGGTGTGGAGCATAAACAGCGGCATTGACCAGATGGGCCGAATGGCCTGTCTCTGTGCGGTAGACTCTGTGTAATTGAGGACAAAACCCGATCAGATCTGCCCACACTCTGGGCTGACTGAATTCCAAACAATTGTTCTTAACATTGTCCGCGTGCAGTGTCAACGAGGGATGTTGAAAGTTCCTCGCACCTGCAGTCAGCAATGGTTCAATAAAGACTATCATGCAATTTTACTGGTGGACCTAATCCTTTACTAGATTAACAATTTCACATGTCACATGAAGGGAGCGGCCTCCGAAGGCGTTTTGATTCATACCCGCCTTGCGGTGGCCGGCACGGTGACGGTAGTGCGGTGCCGGTCGGCAACTCTGTTCGGACTTATCGCTGCCGGTTTCGTCGCGTGACCTTCCCGCCTCCAACCGTAAACAGCCCCTCCCCCCACCACCCGACCCAACGCTCTCCCGCCATCGGTCGCCCGGCACGTCCATCTCCGCAAGGCCCCGCCTCCCCCCCCGGGCGCGGCCAATCAGAAAAGCCGACAGACTGTTGGCCATGGCGATCGGACGATCAGTCAGGAAGCCTTTCCCCATCTCTGGGATTTTAGAACCAATTGCACCAAAGTGAGAGAAGGAAATGTAAAAAGCCCGGAATTTTGGCGTGCCGCTATGGTTTTTTTTCTCCCCGGTGTGTTTTTTTTTTGTCGCTCCCGAGACATGTCCTGGAAATGAACCTTCAATGCCTGGAGGCTTCAGGACGCTGCCGAAGGGTTGGCGACTCAATAGTGCATCGGTCGCGACACTGGACTAATATTCCAGGGAATAATCCCACCCTGGGCCATTTTGAGGACTGGAACTCAAGTCTTAAAAATCTGCAAGTATCAGTGACCACCATGAAGCTGTCAGATTGTCATAATAGGAAAGCTCAACTGGTTCACCGACGTTCCATCAGGGAAGGAAACCTGCCGTCCTTACTCGGTCTGGGGCCTATAGGTGACTCCAATCCCACACCCCGACGCAGTTTGACTCTTAACTGCCCACTCCTGCTCGTCTCGAACACAGCGGGCGGTTCGAGAAGAAGGCGGCCCACCACTACCTTCTCAACGGGGCCAACTAGAGGAAGGGGGATGACAAACGCTGGCCGCGTCTCCGAGAGTGGATAATAATGATTAATTCACTTGCCCCCCCCCCTCTTCCGGCCGGAGGTGTCAGGTTAAAGAAGGACGTCAGAAAGTGAGCGACGAGAATTGGTTCACACCAACAACACTCAAGAAGCTCGACACCATCCAGGACAAAGCAGCCCCGCTTGATCGGCACCCCATCCACCACCTTAAACATTCATTCCCTCCACCGACGGCGCACCGTGGCTGCAGTGTGGACCATCTAAAAGACGCACTGCAGCAACTCGCCAAGGCTTCTTCGGCAGCACCTCCCAAACCCGCCACCTCTTCCACCTAGAAGGACAAGGGCAGCAGGCGCATGGGAACACCACCACCTCCAAGTTCCCCTCCCAGTCACACACACCATCCTGACTTGGAGATATATTGGCCGATCCTTCATCGTCGCTGGGTCAAAATCCTGGAACTCCCTCCCCAACAGCACTGTGGGAGCACCTTCACCACACGGACTGCAGAAGTTCAAGAAGGCGGCTCACCACCACCTTCTCAAAGGGTGACTAGGGATGGGCAATAAATGCCGGCCTTGCCAGCGATGCCCACATCCCATAAACGAATAAACAAAAAACTCCAGGGTTCTATTGCTCCTGTTTGAAGAATGTACATGGAAGAAACCTTTCAGAGAAAGTTAGATGGTTGAACGTTACAACACAGAACGAGGCCATTCGGCCCGTCGTGCCTATGCCGGCTCTTTGAAGGAACATTCCTCCTCATCCTCCCCTCTCGATCTTTCGGCCCATGATTTTAAAAATCCGTGGCCCACTCGCCGGCGAGGACCGTCTCTCGCCTGCCCTGTCCAAGCCTCTCGCCATCATGAAAACCTCGATTCGCTCGCCTCTCTTCAGCTTCTCCGTTCTGAGGAGAGCAGTCCGAACTTCTCCAACCTCTCCTCGTAATGAAGTCCCCTCCTCCCCGGTAACATCCCCGGGTTAAGCTCCTCCGCACCCTCTCTCAGGCCTTGACATCTTTCCTGAAATGCGGTGCCCAGAATGGTCCACAGTACTCCATCTGAGGCCTAACCAGTGATTTATAAAGTTCTAGGATGAACTCTTTGCTTTTATATTCTGTGCCTCTGTTTATTATCCCCTGTAACTCATATGTTTTATTAACCACCCTATCAACTTGCCCTGCCACCTTGAAGGATCTGAGTACATGGACACCAAGGTCTCTCTGTTCATCTGCACTTTTCAAAACCATGCCTTTTGAGGTATACTGTCCTTCCATATTGTCCTCTCAAAGTGTTCCATTTCATATTGAACTCCATCTGACAAACAAGCCCCGAGCTCCGGAATTCCCTCCCTAAACCTCTCCGCCTCTCTCTCTCCTCCTTTAAGACGCTCCTTAAAACCGACCTCTTTGACCCAGCTTTTGGTCGCCCCCGTCCTAATATCTCCTGATGTGCGGCTCGGGGTCGAACTTTTGTCTGATGTACGCTCCCGTGAATCGCCTCGGGACGTTCTGCTACGTTAAAGGCGCGGTATAAATGCGAATTGTTGTTTCTAGCAGGGTCTGTATCGGAAGCTGTCCTGATCAAATGCAAACATCTATCGCAAGATGAGAAGAACCTCGGAAGGACGTTCTTGCCATGGAGGGAGTGCAGTGAAGATTCACCAGACTGATACCTGGGATGGCAGGAATGACGTATGAGGAGAGATTGGGTCGATTGGGCTTGTACTCGCTAGAGTTTAGAAGAATGAGAGGGGATCTCATTGAAACTTATAAAATTCTAACAGGACTAGACAGACTAGATGCAGGAAGGATGTTCCCGATGGCGGGGAGTCCAGAACCAGGGGTCACAGTCTAAGGATAAGGGGTAAGCCATTTAGGACAGAGGTGAGGAGGAATTTCTTCACCCAGAGAGTGGTGAACCTGTGGAATTCTCTACCACACAAGGCCGTTGAGGCCAATTCATTAAATATATTCAAGAAGGAGTTAGATATATTTCTTAAGGCTAAAGGGATCAAGGGATATGGGGAGAAAGCAGGGACAGGGTACTGAGTTTGGATGATCAGCCATGATCTCATTGAATGGCGGAGCAGGCTCGAGGGGCCGAATGGCCTACTCCTGCTCCTATCTTCTATGTGTCTATGTTTCTATTCAATGGGGAAAGACTCCCCCATCACACTGTCCAAGTCTCTGCAGTCAAAGGTTGCTATCGACTCTACTCAGAACCCATCCCACGTGTCGATGGCTTGTTGTGTGAAAAAAAAACCTATCAGTCCTCAATTTCCCTTTGACCCCCATTCCCCTTACCGCCACGGTTTAGTATGAAGCCGTTTTTTCTCCAGTTTTCCCTAGTTCTGTTCACTACAAAAATAAACCTGCGGTCCCCTCTCGGTCACCTCCTTGGAGAGCTGAGGAACATCAATGCCTTGCCTTTTGTGAAAAGACTTGGTTCAACCATTTGAGACTCGCAGTTAGCAAAGAACATCAGAAATAGATGCAGGAGTCGGCCATTCGGCCCCTCGAGCCTGCTCCATCATTCAATGAGATCACGGCTGATCTTCGACCTCAACTCCACTTTCCCGCCCGATCCCCATATCCCTCGATTCCCCGAGAGTCCAAAAATCTATCGATCTCAGCCTTGAATATACTCAACGACTGAGCCCCCACAGCCCTCTGGGGCAGAGAATTCCAAAGATTCACCGCCCTCCGAGTGAAGAAATTCCTCCTCATCTCAGTCTTAAATGGCCGAGCCCTTATTCTGAGACTGTGACCCCTGGTTCTAAACTCCCCAGCCAGGGGAAACATCCTCCCTGCATCTACCCTGTCAAGCCCTGTAAGAATTTAGTATGTTTCAATGAGATCACCTCTCATTCTTCTAAGCTCTAGAGAATATAGGCCTAGTCTACTCAATCTCTCCTCATAGGACAATCCCCCCATCCCAGGAACCAGTCTGGTGGTCCATCCAGACACGCACAACAATAACAAATTGCATTTATATAGCGCCTTTAACGTAGTAAAATGCCCCGAGGTGCTTCACAGGAGCGATTATCAAATAAAATTTGACACCGAGCCAACTAAGGAGATATTAGGACAGGCGACCAAAAGCTTGGTCAAAGAGGGAGGTTTTAAGGAGCGTCTTAAAGGAGGAGACGTTTAGGGAGGGAATTCCAAAGCTCGGGGCCCAGGCAGCTGAAGGCACGGCTGCCAATGGTGGAGCAATGTTCGACAGACAGGCACACGTGCAACGATTTAAAGATTCCTTCAGATGGTTCATTTACAGTTTGGAGGACTGCACCTGCTTGATTGAGTGCCCCCTCAGCGCCTTGTCCCGCTTGCGTACGAAGGAGGCGAAGAGGTGGAAAGGGTTGAGCTCGCGAGTCAGTTCACACAAGCAGTCCTTGCAGGTCCTCTTGACGGCGGAGGAGGAGAAGTAGAAGATGATGGGGTCCAAGCTGGTGTTGAAGGTGCTGAGCAGCAGAGCGTTCGTCCGCCAGGTGGGGCTCTTCCTGTAAATGAAGCCAACAAAGTGCGAGATGTTGTACGGCGCGAAGCAGACGAGGAAGACACAGAGGGTGGTCGCCACCAGCCCGATGGCTCGCTGTTTCTTCTCCCTGCTGATGTGCGGCGAGGAGAGCAGGATGCGGATGAAACTGGAGTAGCAGAAACTGGTGACCAAGACGGGGACGCAGAACAGCACGATGCCGAGCTCCAGCCGAAAGGGCAGGAGCACCTCCAGCTGCTGCTGGTCGAAGCTGTCGTAGCAGACGGTCCGGTTGTTGGTGCCGTTGCTGACTCGCTGATACTCCGTGATGTACACAATGCTGCAGTGGGAGAAGGCGCAGACCCAGAGCGCCAGGCTGACCCCGACGGCGTAGGCGGGCTTCCTGTACATCTGGTACTTGATGGGGAACGCCACCCCCAGGTACCGCTCCACGCTGACAGCAGTCAGGAACAGGATGCTGCTGTAGATGGCGCTGAAGTAGAACAGGCCACTGAGCGGGCACAGGAAGGTGGGCAGGACCCAATAGTTGCTCTTCGCCGACTCCAGGATCTTGAAGGGCAGGAACAGCAAAAAGGCCAGGTCGGAGATGGTCAGGTTGATGAGGAAGATGACATTGGGGCCGGCCTTGCGCCGCGCCTTGCCCAGAAAGGCGTAGAGCGCCAAGATGTTGAACGGGAGGCCGGTCATGAGGGCGATTACATAGATGGCAATGTGGAGCTGGTCAGAGACGGCGTCAGAGTCCATGCTTGCCTCATGCCACCTGCAAAAATACAAAGCGAGGTGAGATCATCAGTGAAGAGCGGACCGAGGAGTTAGACACATCTCCTTCTTCACCCCAAGTTTCCTCTGTGACCCTACAACCCTCCCTATCTCTGTAACCTCCTCCAGCCCACAACAACCATCCCTATCTCTGTAACCTCCTCCAGCCCCCAACAACCCTCCCTATCTCTGTAACCTCCTCCAGCCCCTACAACCCTCCCTATCTCTGTAACCTCCTCCAGCCTCCAACAACCCTCCCTATAGCTGTAACCTCCTCCTGCCCGTACAACCCTCGCTATCTCTGTAAACTCCTCCAGCCCCTACAAACATCCCCATCTCTGTAACCTCCTCCAGCCCCCAACAACCCTCCCTATCTCTGTAACCTCCTCCAGCCCCCGACAACCCTCCCTATATCTGTAACCTCCTCCAGCCCCTACAACCCTCCCTCTCTCTGTAACCTCCTCCAGCCCCCTACAACCCTCCCTATATCTGTAACCTCCTCCAGCCCCCAACAACCCTCCCTATATCTGTAACCTCCTCCAGCCCCCAACAACCCTCCCTATATCTGTAACCTCCTCCAGCCCCCTACAACCCTCCCTATCTCTGTAACCTCCTCCAGCCCCCGACAACCCTCCCTATCTCTGTAACCTCCTCCAGCCCCCTACAAAACTCCCTATATCTGTAACCTCCTCCAGCCCCAACAACACTCCCGATCTCTGTAACCGCCTCCAGCCCCCTACAACACTCCGTCTCTGTAACATCCTCCAGTCCTTACAACCCTCCCTATCTCTGTAACCTCCTCCAGCCTCCTACAACGCTCCCTATTTCTGTAACCTCCTCCAGCCCCTACAACCCTCCCTACCTGTGTAACCTCCTCCAGCCCCTACAACCCTCCCCATCTCTGTAACCTCCTCCAGCCACGACAACTCTCCCTATCTCTGTAACCTCCTCCAGCCACAACAAACCTCCCTATCTATGTAATGTCCTCCAGCCACTACAACCCTCCCTATCTCTGTAACCTCCTCCAGCCCCCTACAACCCTTCCTATCTCTGTAACCTCCCCCAGCCCCCTACAACCCTCCCTATCTCTGTAACCTCCTCCAGCCCCCTACAACCCTCCCTGTCTGTGTAACCTCCTCCCTATCTCTGTAACCTCCTCCAGCCCCCTACAACCCTCCCGATCTCTGTAACCACCTCCAGCCACTACTACCTCCCTATCTCTGTAACATCCTCCAGCCCCCTACAAAGCTCCCTATCTCTGTAACCTCCTCCAGCCCCTACTACCATCCGTATCTCTCTAACCTCCAACTGCCCCTACAGCCCTCCCTATCTCTGTAACCTCCTCCAGCCCTACAACCCTCCCTATATGTGTAACCTCTTCCAGCCCCGGCAACCGTCCCTATCTCTGTAATCACCTCCAGCCCCCTACCACCCTCCCCATCTCTGTAATCTCCTCCAGCCCCGACAAACCTACCCATCTCTGTAACCTCCTGAACCCCCTACAACACTCCCTATCTCTGTAACCTGCTCCAGCCCCTACAACCCACCCTGTCTCTGTAACCTCCTCCAGACCCAACAACCCTCCCTATCTCTGTAACCTCCTCCAGCCCCTACAACCGTCCCTATCTCTGTAACCTCCTCCAGCCTCTACAACCCTCCCTATCTCTGTAACCTCCTCCAGCCCCCTACAGCCCTCCCTATCTCTGAAACCCCATCCAGCCCTGCAACCCTCCCTATCTCTGTAACCTCCTCCAGCCCCTACAACCGTCCCTATCTCTGTAACCTCCTCCAGCCCCTACAACCCTCCCTATCTCTGTAACCTCCTCCAGCCACTGCAACCCTCCCTATCTCTGTAACCTCCTCCAGCCCCTTACAACCCTCCCTATCTCTGGAACCTCCTCCAGCCCCCTACAAAACTCCCTATATCTGTAACCTCCTCCAGCCCCTACAACACTCCCTATCTCTGTAACCGCCTCCAGCCCCCTACAACACTCCCTATATCTGTAACCTCCTCCAGCCCCGACAACACTCCGTCTCTGTAACATCCTCCAGTCCCTACAACCCTCCCTATCTCTGTAACCTCCTCCAGCCTCCTACAACGCTCCCTATTTCTGTAACCTCCTCCAGCCCCTACAACCCTCCCGACCTGTGTAACCTCCTCCAGCCCCTACAACCCTCCCTATCTCTGTAACCTCCTCCAGCCACGACAACTCTCCCTATCTCTGTAACCTCCTCCAGCCCCAACAAACCTCCCTATCTATGTAATGTCCTCCAGCCACTACAACCCTCCCTATCTCTGTAACCTCCTCCAGCCCCCTACAACCCTTCCTATCTCTGTAACCTCCTCCAGCCCCCTACAACCCTCTCTATCTCTGTAACATCCTCCAGCCCCCTACAAAGCTCCCTATCTCTGTAACCTCCTCCAGCCCCAACTACCATCCGTATCTCTCCAACCTCCAACTGCCCCTACAGCCCTCCCTATCTCTGTAACCTCCTCCAGCCCTACAACCCTCCCTATATGTGTAACCTCTTCCAGCCCCTACAACCCTCCCTATCTCTGTAATCACCTCCAGCCCCCTACCACCCTCCCCATCTCTGTAATCTCCTCCAGCCCCTACAAACCTACCCATCTCTGTAACCTCCTGAACCCCCTACAACACTCCCTATCTCTGTAACCTGCTCCAGCCCCTACAACCCACCCTGTCTCTGTAACCTCCTCCAGACCCAACAACCCTCCCTATCTCTGTAACCTCCTCCAGCCCCTACAACCGTCCCTATCTCTGTAACCTCCTCCAGCCCCTACAACCCTCCCTATCTCTGTAACCTCCTCCAGCCACTACAACCCTCCCTATCTCTGTAACCTCCTCCAGCCCCTTACAACCCTCCCTATCTCTGTAAACTGCTCCAGCCCCTACAACCCTCCCTATCTCTGTAACTTCCTCTAGCCCCCTACAACACTCCCTATCTCTGTAACCTCCTCCTGCCCCGACAGCCCACATTATCTCTGTAACCTCCGCCAGCCCCTACAACCCTCCCTATCTCTGTAACCTCCTCCAGACCCTGCAGCACTCCTTATCTCTGTAAACTCCCTTAGCCCAACAACCCTCCCTATCTCTGATACCTCCTCCAGCCCCCTACAGCTCTTCCTATCTCTGTAATCTCCTTTCGCCCCTATAATCCTCCCTATCTGTGTAACCTCCTCCAGCCGCTACAACTTTATTTATCTCTGTAACCTCCTCCAGCCCCTACAGCCCTCCCGATATCGGTAACCTCCTCCAGCCTCGACAGTTCTACATATCTCAGGAACCTCCTCCAGCCCCTACAACACTCACTATCTCTGTAATCTCCTCCAGCCCAACAACCCTCCTTATCTCTGTAACCTCCTCCAGCCCCTACAATCCTCCCTATCTTTGTAATCACCTCCAGCCCCCTACAACACTCCCCATCTGTGTAACCTCCCCCAGCCCCCTACAGCTCTTCCTATCTCTGTAATCTCCCCCAGCCCCTACAACCCACCCTATCTCTGTAACCTCCACCAGCCCCTACAACCCTCCCTATCTCTGTAACCTCCCCCAGCCCCCTACAGCCCTCCCTATCTCTGTAACCCCATCCAGCCATACAACCCTCCCTATCTCTGTAACCTCCTCCAGCCCCCAAAATCTCTTCCTATCTCTGTAATCAACTCTAGCCCCCTACAACCCTCCCCATCTCTGTAACCTCCTCCAGCCACCTCCAACCCTCCCTATCTCTGTAACTTCCTCTAGCCCCCTACAACACTCCCTATCTCTGTAACCTCCTCCAGCCCCGACAACCCACCCTCTAACCTCCGCCAGCCCCTACAACCGTCCCTATCTCTGTAACCTCTTCCAGTCCCCTACAACCCTCCCTATCTCTGTTACCTCCTCCAGCCCCTGCAACCCTCCCTACCTTTGTAATCACCTCCAGCCCGCTACAACCCTCCCCATCTGTGTAACCTCCTCCAGCCCCAACAACCCTCCCTATCTCGGTAATCTCCTCCAGCCCCTTCAACCCTCCCTATCTCTGTAACCTCCTCCAGCCCCCTACAACCCTCCCTATCTGTGTAACCTCCTCCAGCCCTGACAACCCAACCTATCTCTGTAACCTCCGCCAGCCCCGACAACCCTCCCTATCTTTGTAACCTCTCCCAGCCCCCTACAGCTCTTCCTATCTCTGTAAATTACTCCAGCCCTTACAACCCTCCCTATCTCTGTAACCTCCTCCAGCCCCTACAACCCTCCCTATCTCTGTAACCTCCTCCAGCCCCCTATAAACCTCCTTTTCTCCGTAACCTCCTCCGGCCCCTATAACCCACCCTATCTCTGTAACCTCCCCCAGCCCCCTACAATCCTCCCTATCTGAGTAACCTGCTCCAGCCCCTACAACCCTCCCTATCTCTGTAACCTCCCCCAGCCCCCTACAATCCTCCCTATCTGAGTAACCTCCTCCAGCCCCTACAGTCATCCCTATCTCTGTAACCACCTCCAGCCACTACTACCTCCCTATCTCTGTAACATCCTCCAGCCCCCTACAAAGCTCCCTATCTCTGTAACCTCCTCCAGCCCCTACTACCATCCGTATCTCTCTAACCTCCAACTGCCCCTACAGCCCTCCCTATCTCTGTAACCTCCTCCAGCCCTACAACCCTCCCTATATGTGTAACCTCTTCCAGCCCCCACAACCCTCCCTATCTCTGTAATCACCTCCAGCCCCCTACCACCCTCCCCATCTCTGTAATCTCCTCCAGCCCCTACAAACCTACCCATCTCTGTAACCTCCTGAACCCCCTACAACACTCCCTATCTCTGTAACCTGCTCCAGCCCCTACAACACACCCTGTCTCTGTAACCTCCTCCAGACCCAACAACCCTCCCTATCTCTGTAACCTCCTCCAGCCCCTACAACCGTCCCTATCTCTGTAACCTCCTCCAGCCTCAACAACCCTCCCTATCTCTGTAACCTCCTCCAGCCCCCTACAGCCCTCCCTATCTCTGAAACCCCATCCAGCCCTGCAACCCTCCCTATCTCTGTAACCTCCTCCAGCCCCTACAACCGTCCCTATCTCTGTAACCTCCTCCAGCCCCTACAACCCTCCCTATCTCTGTAACCTCCTCCAGCCACTACAACCCTCCCTATCTCTGTAACCTCCTCCAGCCCCTTACAACCCTCCCTATCTCTGTAATCTGCTCCAGCCCCTACAACCCTCCCTATCTCTGTAACTTCCTCTAGCCCCCTACAACACTCCCTATCTCTGTAACCTCCTCCTGCCCCGACAGCCCACATTATCTCTGTAAACTCCCTTAGCCCTACAACCCTCCCTATCTCTGATACCTCCTCCAGCCCCCTACAGCTCTTCCTATCTCTGTAATCTCCTATAGCCCCTATAATCCTCCCTATCTGTGTAACCTCCTCCAGCCGCTACAACTTTATTTATCTCTGTAACCTCCTCCAGCCCCTACAGCCCTCCCGATATCGGTAACCTCCTCCAGCCTCGACAGTTCTACATATCTCAGTAACCTCCTCCAGCCCCTACAACACTCACTATCTCTGTAACCTCCTCCAGCCCAACAACCCTCCTTATCTCTGTAACCTCCTCCAGCCCCTACAATCCTCCCTATCTTTGTAATCACCTCCAGCCCCCTACAACACTCCCCATCTGTGTAACCTCCCCCAGCCCCCATCTGTGTAACCTCCCCCAGCCCCCTACAGCTCTTCCTATCTCTGTAATCTCCCCCAGCCCCTACAACCCACCCTATCTCTGTAACCTCCACCAGCCCCTACAACCCTCCCTATCTCTGTAACCTCCCCCAGCCCCCTACAGCCCTCCCTATCTCTGTAACCCCATCCAGCCATACAACCCTCCCTATCTCTGCAACCTCCTCCAGCCCCCAACATCTCTTCCTATTTCTGTAATCAACTCTAGCCCCCTACAACCCTCCCCATCTCTGTAACCTCCTCCAGCCACCTCCAACCCTCCCTATCTCTGTAACTTCCTCTAGCCCCCTACAACACTCCCTATCTCTGTAACCTCCTCCAGCCCCGACAACCCACCCTCTCTCTAACCTCCGCCAGCCCCTACAACCCTCCCTATCTCTGTAACCTCTTCCAGTCCCCTACAACCCTCCCTATCTCTGTTACCTCCTCCAGCCCCTGCAACCCTCCCTACCTTTGTAATCACCTCCAGCCCGCTACAACCCTCCCCATCTGTGTAACCTCCTCCAGCCCCAACAACCCTCCCTATCTCGGTAATCTCCTCCAGCCCCTTCAACCCTCCCTATCTGTGTAACCTCCTCCAGCCCTGACAACCCAACCTATCTCTGTAACCTCCGCCAGCCCCGAAAACCCTCCCTATCTTTGTAACCTCTCCCAGCCCCCTACAGCTCTTCCTATCTCTGTACATTACTCCAGCCCTTACAACCCTCCCTATCTCTGTAACCTCCTCCAGCCCCTACAACCCTCCCTATCTCTGTAACCTCCTCCAGCCCCTACAACCCTCCCTATCTCTGTAACCTCCTCCAGCCCCCTACAAACCTCCTTTTCTCCGTAACCTCCTCCGGCCCCTATAACCCACCCTATCTCTGTAACCTCCCCCAGCCCCCTACAATCCTCCCTATCTGAGTAACCTGCTCCAGCCCCTACAACCCTCCCTATCTCTGTAACCTCCCCCAGCCCCCTACAATCCTCGCTATCTGAGTAACCTCCTCCAGCCCCTACAGTCATCCCTATCTCTGTAACCTCCTCCAGCCGCTACAACCCTCCCTATCTGTAGCCTCCTCCAGCTCCCTACTACCCTCCCTATCTCTGTAACCTCCTCCAGCCCCCTGCAACTCTTCCTATCGTTGTAATCTCCTCCAGCCCCCGACAACCCTCCTTATCTCTGTAACCTCCTCCAGCCCCTACAATCCTCCCTATCTCAGTAACATCCTCCAGCCCCTACAACCCTCCCTATCTCTGTAACCTCCTCCAGCCCCTACAAGCCTCCCTATCTCTGTAGCCTCCTCCAGCCCCTGCAACTCTCCCTATCTCTGTAATCTCCTCCAGCCCCATACAACCCTCCCTAACTCTGTAACACCCTCCAGCCCCCACAACCGTCCGTATCTCTGTAACCTCCTCCAGCCCCCTACAACCCTCCCGATCTCTGCAACCACCTCCAGCCACGACAACCTCCCTATCTCTGTAACATCCTCCAGCCCCCTACAAACCTCCCTATCTCTGTAATCTCCTCCAGCCCCGACTACCATCCGTATCTCTCTAACCTCCAACTGCCCCGACAGCCCTCCCTATCTCTGTAACCTCCTCCAGCCCTACAAACCTCCCTATATGTGTAACCTCCTCCAGCCCCTACAACCCTCCGTATCTCTAACATCCTCCACCCTCTACAACCCTCCCTATCTCTGTAACCTCCTCCAGCCCCTACAAGGCTCCCTATCTCTGTAACATCCTCCAGCCCCTACAACCCTCCCTATCTCTGTAACCTCCTCCAGCCCCTACAACCCTCCCTATCTCTGTAACCTCCTCCAGCCCCTACAATCCACCCCATCTCTGTAACCTCCTCAACCCCCTACAACACTCCCTATCTCTGTAACCTGCTCCAGCCCATACAACCCTCCCTATCTCTGTAATCTCTTCCAGCCCCTACAACCCTCCGTATCTCTGTAACATCCTCCACCCTCTACAACCCTCCCTATCTCTGTAACCTCCTCCAGCCCCATACAACCCTCCCTAACTCTGTAACACCCTCCAGCCCCTGCAGCCATCCGTATGTCTCTAACCTTCAAGTGCCCCTACAGCCCTCCCTATCTCTGTAACCTCCTCCAGCCATACAACCCTCCCTATATGTGTAACCTCCTCCAGCCCCTACAACCCTCCCTATCTCTGTAATCACCTCCAGCCCCAGAACCCTCCCCATCTCTGTAACCTCCTCCAGCCCCTACAACCCTCCCTATCTCTGTAATCTCCTCCAGCCCCGACAACCCTCCCTATCTCTGTAACCTCCTCCAGCCCACAACAACCCTCCCCATCACTGTAACCTCCTCCAGCCCCTACAACCCACCCTGTCTCTGTATCCTCCTCCAGACCCAACAACCCTCCCTATCTCTGTAACCTCCTCCTGCCCCCAATAACCCTCGCTATCTCTGTAATCTCCTCCAGCCCCTACAGCACTCCCTATCTCTGTAACATCCTCCAGCCTCTACAACCCTCCCTATCTCTGTAACCTCCTCCAGCCCCCTACAGCCCTCCCTATCTCTGAAACCCCATCCAGCCCTGCAACCCTCCCTATCTCTGTAACCTCCTCCAGCCCCTACAACCGTCCCTATCTCTGTAACCTCCTCCAGCCCCTACAACCCTCCCGATCTCTGTAACCACCTCCAGCCACTACAACCTCCCTATCTCTGTAACATCCTCCAGCCCCATACAACCCTCCCTAACTCTGTAACACCCTCCAGCCCCTACAACCGTCCATATTTCTGTAACCTCCTCCAGCCCCCTACAACCCTCCCGATCTCTGTAACCACCTCCAGCCACTACAACCTCCCTATCTCTGTAACATCCTCCAGCCCCCTACAAACCTCCCTATCTCTGTAACCTCCTCCAGCCCCTACAAGGCTCCCTATCTCTGTAACCTCCTCCAGCCACTACAACCCCCTCTATCTCTGTAATCTCCTCCAGCCCCTACAACCCTCCCTATCTCTGTAACCTCCTCCAGCCCCATACAACACTCCCCAACTCTAACACCCTCCAGCCCCTGCAGCCCTCCGTATCTCTAACATCCTCCACCCTCTACAACCCTCCCTATCTCTGGAACCTCCTCCAGCCTCTACAACCCTCCCTATCTCTGTAACCTCCTCCAGCCCCTACAACCGTCCCTATCTCTGTAACCTCCTCCAGCCCCTACAACCCTCCCTATCTCTGTAACCTCCTCCAGCCACTACAACCCTCCCTATCTCTGTAATCTGCTCCAGACCCTACAACCCTCTCTATCTCTGTAACCTCCCCCAGCCCCGACAACCCTCCGTATCTCTAACATCCTCCACCCTCTACAACCCTCCCTATCTCTGGAACCTCCTCCAGCCCCTACAAGGCTCCCTATCTCTGTAACATCCTCCAGCCCCTACAAGCCTCCCTATCTCTGTAACCTCCTCCAGCCCCTACAACGCTCCCTATCTCTGTAACCTCCTCCAGCCCCTACAAACCTCCCCATCTCTGTAACCTCCTCAACCCCCTACAACACTCCCTATCTCTGTAACCTGCTTAAGCCCGTACAACCCTCCCTATCTCTGTAATCTCTTCCAGCCCCTACAACCCTCCGTGTCTCTGTAACATCCTCCACCCTCTACAACCCTCCCTATCTCTGCAACCTCCTCCAGCCCCTACAACCCTCCCTATCTCTGTAACCTCCTCCAGCCCCATACAACCCTCCCTAACTCTGTTACACCCTCCAGCCCCTACAACCATCCGTATCTCTCTAACCTTCAACTGCCCCTACAGCCCTCCCTATCTCTGTAACCTCCTCCAGCCATACAACCCTCCCTATATGTGTAACCTCCTCCAGCCCCTACAACCCTCCCTATCTCTGTAATCACCTCCAGCCCCAGAACCCTCCCCATCTCTGTAACCTCCTCCAGCCCCTACAACCCTCCCTATCTCTGTAATCTCCTCCAGCCCGTACAACCCTCCCTATCTCTGTAACCTCCTCCAGCCCACAACAACCCTCCCCATCACTGTAACCTCCTCCAGCCCCTACAACCCACCCTGTCTCTGTAACCTCCTCCAGACCCAACAGCCCTCCCTATCTCTGTAACCTCCTCCTGCCCCCTATAACCCTCGCTATCTCTGTAATCTCCTCCAGCCCCGACAGCACTCCCTATCTCTGTAACCTCCTCCAGCCCCGACAAACCTCCCCATCTCTGTAACCTCCTCCACCCCCTACAACACTCCCTATCTCTGTAACCTGCTTAAGCCCGTACAACCCTCCCTCTCTCTGTAATCTCTTCCAGCCCCTCCGTGTCTCTGTAACATCCTCCACCCTCTACAACCCTCCCTATCTCTGTAACCTCCTCCAGCCCCTACAACCCTCCCTATCTCTGTAACCTCCTCCAGCCCCATACAACCCTCCCTATCTCTGTAATCTCCTCCAGCCCCTACAGCACTCCCTATCTCTGTAACATCGTCCAGCCTCTACAACCCTCCTATCTCTGTAACCTCCTCCAGCCCCTACAACCGTCCCTATCTCTGTAACCTCCTCCAGCCCCTACAACCCTCCCTATCTCTGTAACCTCCTCCAGCCACTACAACCCTCCCGATCTCTGTAATCTGCTATCGACCCTACAACCCTCTCTATTTCTGTAACCTCTTCCAGCCACCAACAACCCTCCCTAACTCTGTAACACCCTCCAGCCCCTACAACCCTCCCTATCTTTGTAACCTCCTCCAGCCCCATACAACCCTCCCTAACTCTGTAACACCCTCCAGCCCCTACAACCGTCCATATCTCTGTAACCTCCTCCAGCCCCCTACAACCCTCCCGATCTCTGTAACCACCTCCAGCCACTACAACCTCCCTATCTCTGTAACATCCTCCAGCCCCCTACAAACCTCCCTATCTCTGTAACCTCCTCCAGCCCCTACTACCATCCGTATCTCTCTAACCTCCAACTGCCCCTACAGCCCTCCCTTTCTCTGTAACCACCTCCAGCCCAACAAACCTCCCTATATGTGTAACCTCCTCCAGCCCCTACAACCCTCCGTATCTCTAACATCCTCCACCCTCTACAACCCTCCCTATCTCTGGAACCTCCTCCAGCCCCTACAAGGCTCCCTATCTCTGTAACCTCCTCCAGCCCCTACAACCGTCCCTATCTCTGTAACCTCCTCCAGCCCCTACAACCCTCCCTATCTCTGTAACCTCCTCCAGCCACTACAACCCTCCCTATCTCTGTAATCTGCTCCAGACCCTACAACCCTCTCTATCTCTGTAACCTCCCCCAGCCCCTACAACCCTCCCCATCTCTGTAACCTCCTCAACCCCCTAAAGCACTCCCTATCTCTGTAACCTGCTTAAGCCCGTACAACCCTCCCTATCTCTGTAATCTCTTCCAGCCCCTACAACCCTCCGTGTCTCTGTAACATCCTCCACCCTCTACAACCCTCCCTATCTCTGTAACCTCCTCCAGCCCCTACAACCCTCCCTATCTCTGTAACCTCCTCCAGCCCCATACAACCCTCCCTAACTCTGTAACACCCTCCAGCCCCTACAACCATCCGTATCTCTCTAACCTTCAACTGCCCCTACAGCCCTCCCTATCTCTGTAACCTCCTCCAGCCATACAACCCTCCCTATATGTGTAACCTCCTCCAGCCCCTACAACCCTCCCTATCTCTGTAATCACCTCCAGCCCCAGAACCCTCCCCATCTCTGTAACCTCCTCCAGCCCCTACAACCCTCCCTATCTCTGTAATCTCCTCCAGCCCGTACAACCCTCCCTATCTCTGTAACCTCCTCCAGCCCACAACAACCCTCCCCATCACTGTAACCTCCTCCAGCCCCTACAACCCACCCTGTCTCTGTAACCTCCTCCAGACCCAACAGCCCTCCCTATCTCTGTAACCTCCTCCTGCCCCCTATAACCCTCGCTATCTCTGTAATCTCCTCCAGCCCCTACAGCACTCCCCATCTCTGTAACATCCTCCAGCCTCTACAACCCTCCCTATCTCTGTAACCTCCTCCAGCCCCTACAACCGTCCCTATCTCTGTAACCTCCTCCAGCCCCTACAACCCTCCCTATCTCTGTAACCTCCTCCAGCCACTACAACCCTCCCTATCTCTGTAATCTGCTCCAGACCCTACAACCCTCTCTATCTCTGTAACCTCTTCCAGCCACCAACAACCCTCCCTATCTCTGCAACCTCCTCCAGCCCCTACAACCCTCCCTATCTCTGCAACTTCCTCTAGCCCCCTACAACACTCCCTATCTCTGTAAACTCCGCCAGGCCCTGCAACCCTCCCTATCTCTGTAACCTCCCCCAGCCCCCTACAACCCTCCCTATCTCTGTTACCTCCTCCAGCCCCTACAACCCTCCCTATCTCTGTTACCTCCTCCAGCCCCCACAACCCTCCCTATCTCTGTAAACTCCCTTAGCCCTACAACCCTCCCTATCTCTGTAACCTCCCCCAGCCCCCTACAACCCTTCCTATCTGTGTAACCTCCTCCAGCCCCCACAACCCTCCCTATCTCTGTAAACTCCCTTAGCCCTACAACCCTCCCTATCTCTGTAACCTCCTCCAGCCCCTACAACCCTCCCTATCTCTGTTACCTCCTCCAGCCCCTGCAACCCTCCCTATCTCTTTAATCTCCTCCAGCCCCAACAACCGTCCCTATCTCTGTAATCTCCTGCAGCCTCCTACAGCTCTTCCTATCTCTGTAATCTCCTACAGCCCCAATAATCCTCCCTATCTCTGTAACCTCCTCCAGCCGCTACAACCCTCCCTATCTCTGTAACCTCCTCCAGCCACTACAGCCCTAGCTATCTCTGTAACCTCCTCCAGCCCTACATCCCTCCCTATCTCTGTAATTTCCTCCAGCCTGTACAACCCTCCCTACCTCTGTAACCTCCTCCAGCCCCCTACAGCTCTTCCAATCTCTGTAATCTCCTCCTGCTCCTACAACCCTCCCTATCTCTGGAATCTCCTCCAGCCCCAACAACCCTCCCAAACTCTGTAACTTCCTCCAGCCCCTACAATCCACCCTATCTCTATAACCTCCGCCAGCCGCTACAACCCTCCCTATCTCTGTAATCTCCCCCAGCCTCCTACAACTCTCACTATCTCTATTACCTCCTCCAGAACCTACAGCACTCCCTATCTCTGTAACCTCCTCCAGCCTGTACAAACATCCCTATCTCTGTAACCTCCTCCAACCCCACAACCCTCCCTATCTCTGTAACCTCCCCCAGCCCCCGACAACCCTCCCTATCTGAGTAACCTCCTCCAGCCCCTACAACCCTCCCTATCTCTGTATCCTCCTCCAGCCCCTACAACCCTCCTTATCTCTGTAATCTCCACCAGCCCCAACAACCCTCCCTATCTCTAAACTCCTCCAGCCCCAACAACCCTCCCTATCACTGTAACCCCATCCAGCCCTACAACCCTCCCTATCTCTGTAACCTCCTCCAGCCTCCTACAGCTCTTCCTATCTCTGTAACCTCCTCCAGCCCCTACAACCCTCCCTTTCTCTATAACCTCCTCCAGCCCCCCGCAGCTCTTCCTATCGCTGTAATCTCCTCCAGTCTGCTACAACCCTCCCTATCACCTGTAATCTCCTCCAGCCCCCTACAACCCTCCCTATCTCTGTAACCTCCTCCAGCCCCTACAACCCTCCCTATCTCTGTAACCTCCTCCAGCCCCTTGCAACCCGCACTATATCTGTAACCTCCTCCAGCCCCTACAACCCTCCCTATCTCTGTAACCTCCTCCAGCCCCCTACAACCCTCCCTATCTCTGTAACCTCCTCCAGCACCCTACAACCCTCACTATCTGTGTAATCTCCCCCAGCCCCTACAACCCTCCCTATCTCTGTAACCTCCACCTGCCCCTACAGCCCTACCTATCTCTGTAACCTCCTCCAGCCCTACATCCCTCCCTATCTCTGTAATCACCTCCAGCCATACAACCCTCCCAATCTGTGTAACCTCCTCCAGCCCCTACAGCCCTCCCTATCTCTGTAACCTCCTCCAGCCCCGTACAGCCCTCCCTATCTCTATAACCGCCTCCAGACCCTACAGCATTCCCTGTCTCTGTAATTTCTTCCAGCCCCCAACAACCCTCCCTAACTCTGTAATCTGCTCCAGCCTCTACAACCCTCCCTGTCTCCGTAATCTCCTCCAGCCCCAACAACCCTCCCTATCTCTGTAAACTCCTCCAGCCCCCTACAGCACTCCCTATCTCTGTAACCCCATACTGCCCTACAACCCTCGCTATCTCTGTAATCTCCTCCAGCCCCTACAACCCTCCCTCTCTCTGTAACCTCCTCCAGCCCCTACAGTCCTCCCTATCTCTGTAACCTCCTGCAACCCCTGCAAACCTCCCTATCTCTGTAAACTCCCCCAGTCCACTACAACCCTCCCTATCTGTGTAACCTCCTCCAGCCCCTACAACCCACCCTATCTCTGTAACCTCCTCCAGCCCCAACAATCCTCCCAGATCTCTGCGCTCCTCAAATTATGGGCTCTTGCACATCCCCCGATTTCCATCGCTCCACAATTGGCGGCCGTGCCTTCAGCCGCCTGGGCCTCGAGCTCTGGAATTCCCTCCCTAAACCTCTCCGCCTCTCTGTCCTCCTTTAAGACGCTCCTTAAAACCGACCTCTTCGACCAAGTTTTGGTCACATGGCCCACTATCTCCTTATGTGGCTCGGTGTCAAATTTTGTTTAAGAATCGCTCCTGTGAAGCACCTTGGGATGTTTGACTACATTAAAGGCGCTGTTATACAGTGACAGACCTGTACCCACCAGTACTGTACCCCAGTGTTATACAGTGACAGACCTGTACCCACCAGTACTGTACCCCAGTGTTATACAGTGACAGACCTGTACCCACCAGTACTGTACCCCAGTGTTATACAGTGACAGACCTGTACCCACCAGTACTGTACCCCAGTGTTATACAGTGACAGACCTGTACCCACCAGTACTGTACCCCTGTGTTATACAGTGACAGGCCTGTACCCACCAGTACTGTACCCCAGTGTTATACAGTGACAGACCTGTACCCACCAGTACTGTACCCCAGTGTTATACAGTGACAGACCTGTACCCACCAGTACTGTACCCGTGTTTTACAGTGACAGACCTGTATCCACCAGTACTGCACCCCAGTGTTATACAGTGACAGACCTGTACCCACCAGTACTGTACCTCAGTGCTATACAGTGACAGACCTGTACCCACCAGTACTGTACCCCAGTGTTATACAGTGACAGATGTTGTTTTTGTACATTTACGAGAGAACTGCTTTTATACTGTAGTACCGGCAGTGACCACACCTGTATATAAAGACGTAGCAGGCTTCTGTACTTTCAGTTCCAGCATACCCTCTGTTCAGTAAACACCTGTTATTATCGTTCTCCTGCAGTCCGTGTGTTATTGATACGCGGACACTACACTGGCGACGAGCAGGTTCGAACTCACCTGCAGTACTGCATCACCTCACGGGGATCCATCCCTGAAAAGAAGCTTCTTGGAGGTCGAAGTCAGAGCAACGGGCGTCGACCGCGGGCAACCGCCCAGTGATCCATCGGAGTTCAGAGAATCGCAGGGGAGGCTGTGGAGAGCTGGGCTTGGCTCCCCAGTCAAGGTGTTCCAGCAAATCGTGCTGGTAGCAGGTAGTGCGCTGACCCTTCCGGACTGCGGCGGGCTTGAGCTCGATCGAGCGGCTCTGCAAAGGGGCTGTGTAGCGTCGTCGGGAAGGAAAAGAGAGAGAGGGTGGAGCGCACAGGGCGCGGTCGGTGCTCAAGAGCCGGGCAGCGTTAGAGAAAATAAAATGAGGGGAAGGGAAAGAGAGACGCGCCGAAGCCGCGGGGCACCGCCATTACTCTTTAGAACACTTGGAGCAGTGTTGGCAGCAAGGCGAAGAAGGAAAAGCGCGGGAGGCGCCATTTTATTCCATTGGGGTCGAAGGAAAAGCGCGGGAGGCGCCATTTTAATCCATTGGGGAAGAAGGATAAGCGCGGGAGGCGCCATTTTAAACCACCCAAGATGCCGAAGAGTGGCAGTATCACTGCTTTCGACAATGAAATAGAAGACTGGACCACGTATGTGGAAAGAATTGAAGTGTACTGCAAGGCAAATGAGGTGGCCGATGGAAAGAAGGCGTCGGTATTATTAAATTTGATGGGCGCGAGAATGTACGGCCTATTGCGGAATTTAATTACCCCAGCTAAACTAATGGAGAAAAGCTTTGAAGAGATTGTCAATATCTTACAGGAACATCTAAACCCTACACCGCTGCTGATAGCAGAAAGATTCAAGCTCCATAAAAGAAACCAGCACAAAGATGAAAGCAATGCTGACTATCTTACGGAACTACACAAGTTATCGAAGCACTGCCATTTCGGAGCAGGACTGGCAGATACCTTAAGGGATAAGTTTGTCTGCGGGCTCCAGAGTGAAGGAACCCAGTAACGACTACTTTCGGAAAAGGACCTGACGCTAGAAAAGGCTTTCAGCGTGGCAGTATCCTACGAAGCAGCAGCACGGGGAGCTGCGGAAATACAACAGAAACCACAAGAATATAGCACTAACGAAATGGCATATGGAGCAGAAAAGTGCTATCGCTGCGGCAGAACAACCCATGATCAGAAGGACTGCTGGTTTAAGGACAAAGTATGCAGGCAATGTGGAAAAGTGGGACACATAGCAAGAGTCTGCAGGTCGGGAAAGAAAACCAAAACTAAAAGAACTACTAAGGAAAAGTACAAGAAAGTAAAAAAAATGACAGACAGTAGTTCAGAAGATCAGGAGAGTGATAATGACTCCGGGAGCAGGAGACTAAGTTGTCTAAAGTTACACAACGTGATCGCAAAGGAGGATCACCGAACCATTTGGGTCACCCTCATGATAGCAGGGTCCCAAGTAAAGATGGAATTGGACACAGGATCAGCCCTAACTGTCATGAATCTATGAGACTATGAGCGGCTATTCTCACACATACCCTTGAAGGACACGTCCATTGAATTGAAGACATACACAGGGCAAAAAGTCTACCCCAGAGGAAAAATAGGGTGCCCATTAAATACAATGGCAAGGCAACACAGAAACTGTATCTATATATACTACAAGTTGGAGGACCACCATTATTGGGATGTGAATGGATCCGAAAAATACAATTGGATTGGCATTCCATTCAGGCGCTAACTGTGACTGACAAAAAGGATGACGACGTCACACCTGGACGACTGTCAAAAATTCTAACTGACACGAAAGAGGTGTTCCAACAAGGACTTGGGACTCTAAAAGGAGTAACAGCAACGATAAAAATTGAAGGTAACGCAAACCCAAAATTTTTTAAGGCCAGACCGGTACCGTACGCGATCCGCCCAGCCGTTGAAGCAGAGCTGGAGAGTCTGGAGCATTCGGGTGTGCTGTCCAAGGTGGACTGGAGCGAGTGGGCCACACCCATCGTTCCTGTAATGAAGAAATCATTGAGCAGCACGCCTGGGGAGCCGAAGAAGGTTCGCATCTGTGGGGACTTTAAGGTAACTGTGAACCCAGTCCTGCACACAGTACAATATCCACTTCCACGGATAGAAGATATTTTCGCCTCACTATCTGGAGGGAAACGCTTTATGAAGATTGATCTGGCCCAAGCGTATCTACAAATGGAGGTGGAAGAAGCATCTAGAAAATACCTCACGATTAACACTCACAAAGGCCTTTACCAGTACAATCGACTGGTATTCGGGGTAGCATCAGCCCCGGCTATTTGGCAGAGGGCGATGGAACAAGTCCTGCAAGGGGTCCCGGGGACCCAGTGTTATTTGGACGACATCCTGGTTACGGGCGAAAATGAGAGTGAACACCTTGCCAACCTGGAGCAGGTGCTCACTAGATTACAAGAATATGGGCTACGAGCCAACCGCCCCAAATGCGAGTTTTTCAGGAGACAAATCTCGTATTGTGGCCACATGATTGATGAGGAGGGGATACATAAGTCCCCAGACAAGATTGAGGCAGTAGTCAAGGCTCCAGCACCGGAAAATGTGTCGCAACTGAGGTCGTTCCTCGGGTTGGTGAACTACTACCATAAGTTCTTGCCGAATTTATCTACAATTCTACACCCACTGAATGCCCTGCTGCAAACTGGAGTAGCATGGAAATGGAGTGATGAGTGTAAGCGTGCCTTTCAGAAATGTAAATGCCTAATCACTTCAAAAGAAGTATTGTCCCACTACAATCCAACACTACCGATTCGGTTGGCATGTGATGCGTCTCCCTACGGCATTGGAGCGGTGCTGTCACACAAATTCCTTGACGGTTCAGAGAGGCCAATAGCCTTTGCGTCGCGCTCGTTAACCTCAGCCGAGCGTAACTACGCCCAGATTGACAGGGAGGCCCTCAGCCTGGTGTGGGGGGTGAAGAAGTTCAATCACTATCTGCACGGGCAGAAATTCACCCTACTGACTGATCATCAGCCTCTGGTCTCCATTTTTAACCCAAAGAAGGGCGTTCCGGTGATGACGGCGCAACGGCTGCAAAGATGGTCCCTTTTTCTAGGGGCACATCAATACGACATAGAGTACAAGGGTACGAAACAGCATGGAAATGCTGATGGGCTGTTGCGCCTACCGTTGCCTACGGTGGAGGAAGCACCTGCAGTGGACCCTGATGAGATATTCCATTCGACCATAGTCGAATGTCTACCTGTTACAAACTCAAGTATAGAGAAGGAAACCCGAAATGACCCGATACTCTCTCGGGTCTATGATTTGACGGTGAAGGGATGGCCAGCACATGGCGACTCACTGTTGCCAGCATTCTCGCCAAGGAGAGAACAGCTGTCAGTGTGCCGGGGGACCTTGATGTGTGGATCCCGAGTGGTAATTCCACCCAAGTTGAGAGATAGAGTGCTCAATGAGCTTCATGAGGGTCATCTGGGAGGGGTAAAAATGAAGAGCCTAGCCAGGGCGTTTGTGTGGTGGCCGGGAATCGATAAAGAAATCGAGGATATGACCAAGAGATGCACAGGATGCCAGAAAGTCCAAAACGCTCCACCACAGGCCCCCTACACCCATGGGAGTGGCCCTCATCTCCATGGCAACGGGTATACATTGATTTTGCTGGTCCATTTATGGACTCAATGTTTTTAATCGCCGTCGATGCACATTCGAAATGGCCAAAGGTCATCAAAATGTCCTCCACCACCACGGAGAAAACTATTGCAGTCCTACGGACCATGTTCGCCAGGAATGGCTTGCCAGAACAGATTTGCTCCGACAATGGACCACAGTTTGTGTCCGAAGATTTCCGGAGGTTTTTGAGGAATAATGGGGTAAAACATTACACATCTGCCCCATATCATCCAGCCACAAATGGATTGGCTGAGAGGTTTGTTCAGACCTTTTAAAAAGCAATAAAGGCGATGTATAACGACGACATACCACTACAACACAAGGTGGATAATTTCTTGTTTGCTTACCAGAATGCGACACATGCAGTCACCAACCAAGGTCCAGCCATAATGTTCTTTAACTGAAGGTTAAGATGTCGCCTGGATTTGCTCAAACCAAACATAAGACGAGATGTTGAGGATAAGCAATTCCAGCACATCAATGAGAAGCCAACCAGGAGCTTCAAGATAGGGCAAACAGTCTTGGCCCGCGACTACCGAACAGAAAAATGGCAGCCAGGAACAATATGCACACAGCAGGGACCACTAATGTACACAGTGGACATTGGAGAGAGCATCGTGAGACGCCATGCTGACCAGATTCTAGAGTCACAGGAACAAGTCAAACCCATACCACGAGCAGGTGCACTAAGTAATCAACCCGAAGTACAGATTGCGTCTACCTCAGAATCAGTGGTATTGGAAGCTGACGAACCAACCAATGACAATGAGCCAGAATCGACTCCGCCGCAAGAACAGGATACTCGAGAAAGGCGCTATCCAGTCAGGATCAGGAAGCCTCCTCAAAGACTGAATTTATAAATGATTACTTCAGTTGATTTATATAGTACAGAGAAAATTGTAATTGTAATTAGTTATTATTTAATTGTTAAATGAATGTTATGTACTGTTTATCTAAAAGGGGAGGAATTGTTGTGTATGTACCTTTAAGAGAGAACTGCTTTTATACTGTAGTACCGGCAGTGACCACACCTGTATATAAAGCCGTAGCAGGCTTCTGTACTTTCAGTTCCAGCATACCCTCTGTTCAGTAAACACCTCTTATTATCGTTCTCCTGCAGTCCGTGTGTTATTGAAACGCGGACACTACAACAGACCTGTACCCACCAGTACTGTACCCCAGTGTTATACAGTGACAGACCTGTATCCACCAGTGCTGCACCCCAGTGTTATACAGTGACAGACCTGTACCCACCAGTACTGTACCCCAGTGTTATACAGCGACAGACCTGTACCCACCAGTACTGTACCCCAGTTTTATACAGTGACAGACCTGTACCCACCAGTACTGCACCCCAGTGTTATACAGTGACTGACCTGTACCCACCAGTACTGTACCCCAGTGTTATAAAGTGACAGACCTGTACCCACCAGTATTGTAGCCCTGTGTTATACAGTGACAGACCTGTACCCACCAGTACTGCACCCCAGTGTTATACAGTGACTGACCTGTACCCACCAGTACTGTACCCCAGTGTTATAAAGTGACAGACCTGTATCCACCAGTACTGTACCCCAGTGTTATACAGTGACAGAGCTGTACCCACCAGTACTGTAGCCCAGTGTTATACAGTGACAGACCTGTTCCCACCAGTACTGTACCCCAGTGTTATACAGTGAAAGACCGTACCCACCAGTTCTTTACCCCACAATTATACAGTGACAGACCTGTATCCACCAGTACTGCACCCCAGTGTTATACAGTGACAGACCTGTACCCACCAGTACTGTACCCCAGTGTTAAACAGCGACAGACCTGTACCCACCAGTACTGTACCCCAGTGTTATACAGTGACAGACCTGTATCCACCAGTACTGCACCCCAGTGTTATACAGTGACAGACCTGTACCCACCGGTACTGCACCCCAGTGTTATACAGTGACAGACCTGTATCCACCAGTACTGCACCCCAGTGTTATACAGTGACTGACCTGTATCCACCAGTACTGTACCCCAGTGTTATACAGTGACAGACCTGTACCCACCAGTACTGTACCCCAGTGTTATACAGTGACAGACCTGTACCCGACATTACTGCACCCCAGTGTTATACAGTGACAGACCTGTACCCGACAGTACTGCACCCCAGTGTTATACAGTGACAGACCTGTACCCACCAGCACTGTACCCCAGTGTTATACAGTGACAGACCTGTACCCACCAGTACTGTACCCCAGTGTTATACAGTGATAGACCTGTACCCACCAGTAGTGTACCCCAGTGTTATACAGTGACTGACCTGTATCCACCAGTACTGTACCCCAGTGTTATACAGTGACAGATCTGTACCCACCAGTACTGTACCCCAGTGTTATACAGTGACAGACCTGTACCCACCAGTACTGTACCCCAGTGTTATACAGTGACAGACCTGTAACCACCAGTACTGTACCCCAGTGTTATACAGTGACAGACCTGTACCCACCAGTACTGTACCCTAGTATTATACAGTGACAGACCTGTACCCACCAGTACTGTACCCCAGTGTTATACAGTGACAGACTTGTACCCAACAGTACTGTACCCCTGTGTTATACAGTGACAGACCTGTATCCACCAGTACTTTACCCCAGAGTTATACAGTGACAGACCTGCACCCACCAATACTGCACCACAGTGTTATTCAGTGACAGAACTGTACACAACAGTACTGTACCTTAGTGTTATACAGTGACAGACCTGTATCCACCAGTACTTTACCCCAGAGTTATACAGTGACAGACCTGCACCCACCAATACTGCACCACAGTGTTATTCAGTGACAGAACTGTACACAACAGTACTGTACCCCAGTGTTATACAGCGACAGACCTGTATCCACCAGTATTATACCCCAATGTTATACAGTGACAGACCTGTATCCACCAGTACTGCACCCCAGTGTTATACACTCTCAGACCTGTACCCACCAGTACTGTACCCCAGCCAGATAATAGTGACAGACCTGTACCCACCAGCACTGTACCCCAGTGTTATACAGTGACAGACCTGTACCCACCAGTACTGTTCCCCAGTGTTATACACTGACAGACCTGTACCCATCAGTACTGTACCCCAGTGTTATACAGTGACAGACCTGTACCCACCAGTACTGTACCCCAGTGTTATACAGTGACAGACCCGTACGCACCAGTACTGTACCCCTTTTTTATACAGTGACAGGCCTGTACCCACCAGTACTGTACCACAGTGTTATACAGTGACAGACCTGTACCCACCAGTACTGTACCCCAGTGTTATACAGTGACAGGCCTGTACCCACCAGTACTGTACCCGTGTTATACACTGACAGACCTGTACCCACCAGTACTGTACCCCAGTGTTATACAGTGACAGACCCGTACCCACCAGTACTGTACCCCTTTGTTATACAGTGACAGACCCGTACCCACCAGTACTGTACCCCTGTGTTATACAGTGACGGACCTGTACCCAGCAGTACTGTACCCCTGTGTTATACAGTGACGGACCTGTACCCAGCAGTACTGTACCCCTGTGTTATACAGTGACAGACCCGTACCCACCAGTACTGTACCCCTGTGTTATACAGTGACGGACCTGTACCCAGCAGTACTGTACCCGTGTTATACAGTGACGGACCTGTACCCAGCAGTACTGTACCCCTGTGTTATACAGTGACAGGACTGTACCCACCAGTAGTGTACCCCAGTGTTATACAGTGACAGACCTGTACCCACCAGCCTTTAACCCCTGTGTTATACAGTGACAGACCTGTATTTGGAGAACGATATCCCTTATGGTACTGCATCTTAATACGCAAAACTATGAAGGACATAATTATATTTTCTGCAAGCTTATTCCCAACTCTTTGCACGGAATGAAAATACACTCACACTCTCACTCACTCTCACTCACACTCACTCATCACTCACACTCACTCACACTCACTCACTCACACTCACTCTCACTCACACTCATGCTCACACACTCATACACACTCACACACATACACACTCTCACTCACACTCACTCACACTCACACTCACACTCAGTCACACACACACTCACACACACTGACAGACACTCACGCACACACTTTCACACACACATACTCACACTCTTACACACTCACACATGCACACTCACACACACACACACTCACACATCCACACACACACACTCACTCACAAACACTCACACTCACACACACTCACACTCACACATCCACACACACACTCACACTCACTCACACTCACACATCCACACACACACACTCACTCACAAACACTCACACTCACACACTCACACTCACACATCCACACACACACTCACACACACACACTCACACTCACTCACTCACACATCCACACACACACACTCACTCACAAACACTCACACTCACACACTCTCACTCTCACACTCTCACACTCTCACTCACAAACACAGACACTCACACACACACACTCTCACATTCTCACTCACACACTCACACACTCACACTCACGCACACTCACACACACAGACACTCACACATACTCACACTCTCACACACACAGATGGGCACTCCACAGACACAGTGATAAGTTTACAGCTGCACGTCCACGGAATGACCCCATTCTCTGCCTCACCTCACACACCCACAAACAGCCTATTCAAATAACATTCTAGCAAGGGAGTGAAACCTTACCTTCTAACGATCAGTGATCTAACAATCATTTCATTTGAGCGCGAACGACTGGCACAGTTTAAAAGTACAAGAGCATCATTTACCTGACTTCACACCAAGTCTCGCTCAGCCAAGCTGACAGGCAAACCCAAACAGCTGGCTATTGAGCAACCTCGGAATCCCCGTGGGTCTATTAAGGCTTCCTGCTGTGCAGTGGAGTCCCCTGGAGGTGCCGGCGGTGTTTTTTTTTTGGGTTCTGGGCTTAATTGGAACTGGAGGCTTGGCGCCGCTCGTTCGTCTGACGTGTGCACAGCTGCAGGCATACACCCGAAACACAAACACACATCTGAACGAGCTCTCCAATTACTCACACTCCTCCCTCCCCCCCGCCCCTGCTCTCTCCTCCGTAGCCCTGCACATTTAAGGTTAAGGGGAGATTCAATCCAAGCGTTCAAAATCACATGGAGTTTGATGGGGTAAATAAGGAGAAACTGTTTCTAGTGGCAGGAGGGATGGTAACCAGAGGACACAGAATCCTTTTCTTTCCCTCCCTCTCTTTTGACTTCCTCTTTTTGATAAGACTCCAATTCTGGGCACTTTAGGAAGGAAGTCAGGGCCTTGGAGAGGGTGCGGAGGAGATTGACCAGAATGGTCCCAGGGATGAGGGACTTCAGTGATGTGGAGAGACTGGAGAAGCTGGGATTGTTCTCCTTAGAGCAGAGAAGGTTAAGAGGAGACTGACCAGAATGGTCCCAGGGATGAGGGACTTCAGTGATGTGGAGAGACTGGAGAAGCTGGGGTTGTTCTCCTTAGAGCAGAGAAGGTTAAGGGGAGATTGACCAGAATGGTACCAGGGATGAGGGACTTCAGTGATGTGGAGGGACTGGAGAAGCTGGGGTTGTTCTCCTTAAAGCAGAGAATGTTAAGGGGAGATTGACCAGAATGGGACCAGGGATGAGGGACTTCAGTGATGTGGAGAGAATGGAGAAGCTGGGGTTGTTCTCCTTAGAGCAGAGATGGTTAAGAGGAGATTTAATAGAGGCGTTCAAAATCATGAGGGGTTTTGATAGAGTAAATAAGGAGAGACTGTTTCCAGCGGCAGGAGGGTCGGTAACCAGAGGACACAGATTGAAGATAATCGGTAAAAGAACCAGAGGGGGAGATGAGGAGAATGTTTTTCCGCAGCGAGTTGTTGTGATCTGGAACGCGCTGCCTGAAAGGGCGGTGGAAGCAGATTCAATAGTGACTTTCAAAAGGGGAATTGGAGAAATACTTGAAGGGGAAAAATTCACAGGGCTGTGGGGAAAGAGCAGGGGGGAGTGGGACTAATTGGAGAGCTCGTTCAAAGTGCTGGCAGAGGCAGGATGGGCCGAATGGCCTCCTCCTGTGTGCTGCATCATTCTATCAGGTCTCCCCTCAGCCTTCTCTTTTCTAGAAAAAAGAGCCCCAGCCTGTTCAGTCTTGAGAGCAACGAAGGTTCACCAGACGGGTTCCTGGGATGGGGGGGTTGTCCTATGAGGAGAGATTGAGTAGATTGGGCCGATACTCTCTGGAGTTTAGAAGAATGAGAGGTGATCTCATTGAAACATATAAGATTCTGAGGGGGATTGACAGGGTAGATGCTGAGAGGATGTTTCCCCCTGGCTGGAGAGTCTAGAACCAGGGGTCACAGTCTCAGGATAAGGGCTCGGCCATTGAGGACTGAGATGAGGAGGAATTTCTTCACTCAGAGGGGGGTGAATCTTTGGAATTCTCTACCACAGAGGGCCCAGTCATTGAGTACATTCAAGACAGAGATTGATAGATTTTAAAGGGAATCAAGGGATATGGGGACATAGAAACATTGAAGATAGGAGCAGGAGTAGGCCATTCGGCCCCTCGAACCTGTTCCACCATTCAATGAGATCATGGCTGATCATTCAAATTCAGTACCCTGGCTCTGCCTTCTCCCCATATCCCTTGATCCCTTTAGCCTTAAGAAATATATCTAACTCCTTCTTGAATATATTTAATGAATTGGCCTCAACTGCCTTCTGTGGTAGAGAATTCCACAGGTTCACCACTCTCTGGGTGAAGAAATTCCTCCTCATCTCTGTCCTAAATGGCTTACCCCTTATCCTTAGACTGTGACCCCTGGTTCTGGACTCCCCCGCCATCGGGAACATCCTTCCTGCATCTAGTCTGTCTAGTCCTGTTAGAATTTTATAAGTTTCAATGAGATCCCCTCTCATTCTTCTAAACTCCAGCGAGTATAAGCCCAATCGACCCAATCTCTCCTCATACGTCATTCCTGCCATCCCAGGTGTCAGCCTGGTGTATCTTCGCTGCACTCCTTCCATGGCAAGAACATCCTTCCTCAGATAAGGCGACCAAAACTGCACACAATACTCAAGGTGTGGTCTCACCAAGGCCCTGTACAACAGCAGCAAGACATCCTTGTTCCTGTACTCAAATCCTCTCGCTATGAAGGCCAACATACCATTTGCCTTCTTAACCGCCTGCTGAACCTGCATGCTTACCTTCAGCGACTGGTGCACAAGGACACCCAGGTCTCGTCGCACTTCCCCTTCTCCCAATCTACTGCCGTTCAGATCGTGCAGGAAGGTGGAGATGAGGTCAAACATCAGCCATGATCTTATCGAATGGAGGAGCAGGCTCGAGGGGCCGAATGGCCGACTCCTGCTCCTATTTCTTCTTAAGTTCTTACGAGAGAAAAGGATTATGTTTTAATGGCCCTCTGATTTCTTTCTCCAGTGTGCTGCTCCCAGCGATGTCCGGGAGATTAACTTTCAATAACTGGAAAGGGTTGGGAAAGCCGACCCCTTTGTTCAGTTCCTCCTCCTGCTCCCACACAGTCTCAACCTCATTTGCCAGATACCTACAATGAACCAGCAATATTTCTCCGCAAAATATCGGGCACTTTGACCTGCTCCAAATGATTGATTAATTCCGTCCCACACATTGTTAACTCATCGTGAGCAAGACTGAGGTTGCAAACACGGACTGCAAATGCCGACAAAACTTCTCCCTACGGGGGCACCATGTAAATATTGACAAATAAACCGATCTAATCCCTGCTGTACCTGCCCTGGGAGTGTTTGATGGGACAGTGTAGAGGGAGCTTTACTCTGTATCTAACCCGTGCTGTACCTGCCCTGGGAGTGTTTGATGGGACAGTGTAGAGGGAGCTTTACTCTGTATCTAACCCGTGCTGTACCTGCCCTGGGAGTGTTTGACGGGACAGTGTAGAGGCAGCTTTACTCTGTATCTAACTCGTGCTGTACCTGCCCTGGGAGTGTTTGATGGGACAGTGTAGAGGCAGCTTTACTCTGTATCTAACCCCGTGCTGTACCTGTCCTGGGAGTGTTTGATGGGACAGTGTAGAGGGAGCTTTACTCTGTATCTAACCCGTGCTGTACCTGCCCTGGGAGTGTTTGATGGGACAGTGTAGAGGGAGCTTTACTCTGTATCTAACTCGTGCTGTACCTGCCCTGGGAGTGTTTGACGGGACAGTGTAGAGGGAGCTTTACTCTGTATCTAACCCCGTGCTGTACCTGACCTGGGAGTGTTTGATGGGACAGTGTAGAGGGAGCTTTACTCTGTATCTAACCCCGTGCTGTACCTGTCCTGGGAGTGTTTGATGGGACAGTGTAGAGGGAGCTTTACTCTGTATCTAACCCGTGCTGTACCTGCCCTGGGAGTGGTTGATGGGACAGTGTAGAGGGAGCTTTACTCTGTATCTAACCCGGGCTCTACCTGCCCTGGGAGTGTTTGATGGGACAGTGTAGAGTGAGCTTTACTCTGTATCTAACCCGTGCTGTACCTGCCCTGGGAGTGTATGATGTGACAGTGTAGAGGGAGCTTTACTCTGTATCTAACCTGTGCTGTACCTGCCCTGGGAGTGTTTGATGGGACAACGTAGAGGGAGCTTTACTCTTTATCTAACCCGTGCTGTACCTGCCCTGGGAGTGTTTGATGGGACAGTGTAGAGGGAGCTTTACTCTGTATCTAATCCCTGCTGTACCTGCCCTGGGAGTGTTTGATGGGACAGTGTAGAGGGAGCTTTACTCTGTATCTAACCCGTGCTGTACCTGCCCTGGGAGTGTATGATGGGACAGTGTAGAGGGAGCTTTACTCTGTATCTAACCCGTGCTGTACCTGCCCTGGGAGTGTTTGATGGGACAGTGTAGAGGGAGCTTTACTCTGTATCTAACCCGTGCTGTACCTGACCTGGGAGTGTTTGATGGGACAGTGTAGAGGGAGCTTTACTCTGTATCTAACCCGTGCTGTACCTGCCCTGGGAGTGTTTGATGGGACAGTGTAGAGGGAGCTTTACTCTGTATCTAACCCGTGCTGTACCTGACCTGGGAGTGTTTCATGGGACAGTGTAGAGGGAGCTTTACTCTGTATCTAACCCGTGCTGTACCTGCCCTGGGAGTGTTTGATGGGACAGTGTAGAGGGAGCTTTACTCTGTATCTAACCCCGTGCTGTACCTGTCCTGGGAGTGTTTGATGGGACAGTGTAGAGGGAGCTTTACTCTGTATCTAACTGTGATGTACCTGCCCTGGGAGTGTTTGATGGGACAGTGTAGAGGGAGCTTTACCCTGTATCTAACCCGTACTGTACCTGCCCTGGGAGTGTTTGATGGGAGAGTGTAGAGGGAGCGTTACTCTGTATCTAACCCCGTGCTGTACCTGCCCTGGGAGTGTTTGATGGGACAGTGTAGAGGGAGCTTTACTCTGTATCTAACTGTGATGTACCTGCCCTGGGAGTGTTTGATGGGACAGTGTAGAGGGAGCTTTGCTTTGTATCTAACCCGTGCTGTACCTGCCCTGGGAGTGTTTGATGGGACAATGTAGAGGGAGCTTCACTCTGTATCTAACCCCGTGCTGTACCTGCCCTGGGAGTGTTTGATGGGACAATGTAGAGGGAGCTTTACTCTGTATCTAACCCGTGCTGTACCTGACCTGGGAGTGTTTGATGGGACAGTGTAGAGGGACCTTTACTCTGTATCTAACCCCGTGCTGTCCCTGCCCTGGGAGCGTTTGATGGGACAGTGTAGAGGGACCTTTACTCTGTATCTAACCCGTGCTGTACCTGCCCTGGGAGTGTTTGATGGGACAGTGTAGAGGGAGCTTTACTCTGTATCTAACCCGTACTGTATCTGCCCTGGGAGTGTTTGATGGGACAGTGTAGAGGGAGCTTTACTCTGTATCTAACCCCATGCTGTTCCTGCCCTGGGAGTGTTTGATGGGACAGTGTAGAGGGAGCTTTACTTTGTATCTAACCTGTGCTGTACCTGCCCTGGGAGTGTTTGATGGGACAGTGTAGAGGGGGCTTTACTCTGTATCTAACCCGTACTGTACCTGCCCTGGGAGTGTTTGATGGGAGAGTGTAGAGGGAGCTTTACTCTGTATCTAACCCCGTGCTGTACCTGCCCTGGGAGTGTTTGATGGGACAGTGTAGAGGAAGCTTTACTCTGTATCTAACTGTGATGTACCTGCCCTGGGAGTGTTTGATGGGACAGTGTAGAGGGAGCTTTGCTCTGTATCTAACCCGTGCTTTACCTGCCCTGGGAGTGTTTGATGGGACAGTGTCGAGGGAGCTTTGCTCTTTATCTAACCCGTGCTGTACCTGCCCTTGGAGTGTTTGATGGGACAGTGTAGAGGGAGCTTTACTCTGAATCTAACCCGTGCTGTACCTGCCCTGGGAGTTTTTGATGGGACAGTGTAGAGGGAGCTTTACTCTGTATCTATCCTGTGCTGTACCTGCCCTGGGAGTGTTTGACGGGACAGTGTAGAGGGAGCTTTACTCTGTATCTAACCCCGTGCTGTACCTGCCCTGGGAGTGTTTGATGGGACAGTGTAGAGGGAGCTTTACTCTGTATCTAACTGTGCTGTACCTGCCCTGGGAGTGTTTGATGGGACAGTGTAGAGGGAGCTTTACTCTGTATCTAACCCGTGCTGTACCTGACCTGGGAGTGTTTGATGGGACAGTGTAGAGGGAGCTTTACTCTGTATCTAACCCCGTGCTGTACCTGTCCTGGGAGTGTTTGATGGGACAGTGTAGAGGGAGCTTTACTCTGTATCTAACCCGTGCTGTACCTGCCCTGGGAGTGGTTGATGGGACAGTGTAGAGGGAGCTTTACTCTGTATCTAACCCGGGCTCTACCTGCCCTGGGAGTGTTTGATGGGACAGTGTAGAGTGAGCTTTACTCTGTATCTAACCCGTGCTGTACCTGCCCTGGGAGTGTATGATGTGACAGTGTAGAGGGAGCTTTACTCTGTATCTAACCTGTGCTGTACCTGCCCTGGGAGTGTTTGATGGGACAACGTAGAGGGAGCTTTACTCTTTATCTAACCCGTGCTGTACCTGCCCTGGGAGTGTTTGATGGGACAGTGTAGAGAGAGCTTTACTCTGTATCTAACCCGTGCTGTGCCTGCCCTGGGAGTGTTTGATGGGACAGTGTAGAGGGAGCTTTACTCTGTATCTAACCCGTGCTGTACCTGCCCTGGGAGTGTTTGATGGGACAGTGTAGAGGGAGCTTTACTCTGTTTCTAACCCCGTGCTGTACCTGCCCTGGGAGTGTTTGATGTGACAGTGTAGTCGGAGCTTTACTCTGTATCCAACCCGTGCTGTACCTGCCCTGGGAGTGTTTGATGAGACAGTGTAGAGGGAGCTTTACTCTGTATCTAACCCCGTGCTGTACCTGCCCTGGGAGTGTTTGATGGGACAGTGTAGAGGGAGCTTTACTCTGTATCTAACCCGTGCTGTACCTGCCCTGGGAGTGTTTGATGGGACAGTGTAGAGGGAGCTTTACTCTGTATCTAACCCGTGCTGTACCTGCCCTGGGAGTGTTTGATGGGACAGTGTAGAGGGAGCTTTGCTCTGTATCTAACCCGTGCTGTACCTGCCCTGGGAGTGTTTGATGGGACAGTGTAGAGGGAGCTTTACCCTGTATCTAACCCGTACTGTACCTGCCCTGGGAGTGTTTGATGGGAGAGTGTAGAGGGAGCGTTCCTCTGTATCTAACCCCGTGCTGTACCTGCCCTGGGAGTGTTTGATGGGACAGTGTAGAGGGAGCTTTACTCTGTATCTAACTGTGATGTACCTGCCCTGGGAGTGTTTGATGGGACAGTGTAGAGGGAGCTTTGCTCTGTATCTAACCCGTGCTGTACCTGCCCTGGGAGTGTTTGATGGGACAATGTAGAGGGAGCTTCACTCTGTATCTAACCCCGTGCTGTACCTGCCCTGGGAGTGTTTGATGGGACAGTGTAGAGGGAGCTTTACTCTGCATCTAACCCGTACTGCATCTGCCCTGGGAGTGTTTGATGGGACAGTGTAGAGGGAGCTTTACTCTGTATCTAACCCCATGCTGTACCTGCCCTGGGAGTGTTTGATGGGACAGTGTAGAGGGGGCTTTACTCTGTATCTAACCCGTACTGTACCTGCCCTGGGAGTGTTTGATGGGACAGTGTAGAGGGAGCTTTACTCTGTATCTAACCCGTGCTGTACCTGCCCTGGGAGTGTTTGATGGGACAGTGTAGAGGGAGCTTTACTCTGTATCTAACCTGTGCTGTACCTGCCCTGGGAGTGTTTGATGGGACAGTGTCGAGGGAGCTTTACTCTGTATCTAACCCGTACTGTACCTGCCCTGGGAGTGTTTCATGGGAGAGTGTAGAGGGAGCTTTACTCTGTATCTAACCCCGTGCTGTACCTGCCATGGGAGTGTTTGATGGGACAGTGTCGAGGGAGCTTTACTCTGTATCTAACTGTGATGTACCTGCCCTGGGAGTGTTTGATGGGACAGTGTAGAGGGAGCTTTGCTCTGTATCTAACCCGTGCTTTACCTGCCCTGGGAGTGTTTGATGGGACAGTGTAGAGGGAGCTTTGCTCTTTATCTAACCCGTGCTGTACCTGCCCTTGGAGTGTTTGATGGGACAGTGTAGAGGGAGCTTTACTCTGTATCTAACCCGTGCTGTACCTGCCCTGGGAGTTTTTGATGGGACAGTGTTGAGGGAGCTTTACTCTGTATCTATCCCGTGCTGTACCTGCCCTGGGAGTGTTTGACGGGACAGTGTAGAGGGAGCTTTACTCTGTATCTAACCCCGTGCTGTACCTGCCCTGGGAGTGTTTGATGGGACAGTGTAGAGGGAGCTTTACTCTGTATCTAACTGTGCTGTACCAGCCCTGGGAGTGTTTGATGGGACAGTGTAGAGGGAGCTTTACTCTGTATCTAACCCGTGCTGTACCTGCCCTGGGAGTGCTTGATGGGACAGTGTAGAGAGAGCTTTACTCTTTATCTAACCCGTGCTGTACCTGCCCTGAGAGTGTTTGATGGGACAGTGTAGAGGGAGCTTTACTCTGTATCTAACCCGTGCTGTACCTGCCCTGGGAGTGTTTGATGGGACAGTGTAGAGAGAGCTTTACTCTGTATCTATCCCGTGCTGTACCTGCCCTGGGAGTGTTTGACGGGACAGTGTAGGGGGAGCTTTACTCTGTGTCTAACCTGTGCTGTACCTGCCCTGGGAGTGTTTGATGGGACAGTGTAGAGGGAACTTTACTCTGTATCTAACCTGTGCTGCACCTGCCCTCGGAGTGTTTGATGGGACAGTGTAGAGGGAGCTTTACTCTGTATCTACCCCGTGCTGTACCTGCCCTGGGAGTGTTTGATGGGACAGTGTAGAGGGAGCTTTACTCTGTATCTAACCTGTGCTGTACCTGACCTGGGAGTATTTGCTGGGACAGTGTAGAGGGAGCTTTACTCTGTATCTAACTGTGCTGTACCTGCCCTGGGAGTGTTTGATGGGACAGTGTAGAGGGAGCTTTACTCTGTATCTAACCCGTGCTGTACCTGACCTGGGAGTGTTTGATGGGACAGTGTAGAGGGAGCTTTACTCTGTATCTAACCCCGTGCTGTACCTGTCCTGGGAGTGTTTGATGGGACAGTGTAGAGGGAGCTTTACTCTGTATCTAACCCGTGCTGTACCTGCCCTGGGAGTGTTTGATGGGACAGTGTAGAGGGAGCTTTGCTCTGTATCTAACCCGTGCTGTACCTGCCCTGGGAGTGTTTGATGGGACAGTGTAGAGGGAGCTTTACCCTGTATCTAACCCGTACTGTACCTGCCCTGGGAGTGTTTGATGGGAGAGTGTAGAGGGAGCGTTCCTCTGTATCTAACCCCGTGCTGTACCTGCCCTGGGAGTGTTTGATGGGACAGTGTAGAGGGAGCTTTACTCTGTATCTAACTGTGATGTACCTGCCCTGGGAGTGTTTGATGGGACAGTGTAGAGGGAGCTTTGCTCTGTATCTAACCCGTGCTGTACCTGCCCTGGGAGTGTTTGATGGGACAATGTAGAGGGAGCTTCACTCTGTATCTAACCCCGTGCTGTACCTGCCCTGGGAGTGTTTGATGGGACAGTGTAGAGGGAGCTTTACTCTGCATCTAACCCGTACTGCATCTGCCCTGGGAGTGTTTGATGGGACAGTGTAGAGGGAGCTTTACTCTGTATCTAACCCCATGCTGTACCTGCCCTGGGAGTGTTTGATGGGACAGTGTAGAGGGGGCTTTACTCTGTATCTAACCCGTACTGTACCTGCCCTGGGAGTGTTTGATGGGACAGTGTAGAGGGAGCTTTACTCTGTATCTAACCCGTGCTGTACCTGCCCTGGGAGTGTTTGATGGGACAGTGTAGAGGGAGCTTTACTCTGTATCTAACCTGTGCTGTACCTGCCCTGGGAGTGTTTGATGGGACAGTGTCGAGGGAGCTTTACTCTGTATCTAACCCGTACTGTACCTGCCCTGGGAGTGTTTCATGGGAGAGTGTAGAGGGAGCTTTACTCTGTATCTAACCCCGTGCTGTACCTGCCATGGGAGTGTTTGATGGGACAGTGTCGAGGGAGCTTTACTCTGTATCTAACTGTGATGTACCTGCCCTGGGAGTGTTTGATGGGACAGTGTAGAGGGAGCTTTGCTCTGTATCTAACCCGTGCTTTACCTGCCCTGGGAGTGTTTGATGGGACAGTGTAGAGGGAGCTTTGCTCTTTATCTAACCCGTGCTGTACCTGCCCTTGGAGTGTTTGATGGGACAGTGTAGAGGGAGCTTTACTCTGTATCTAACCCGTGCTGTACCTGCCCTGGGAGTTTTTGATGGGACAGTGTTGAGGGAGCTTTACTCTGTATCTATCCCGTGCTGTACCTGCCCTGGGAGTGTTTGACGGGACAGTGTAGAGGGAGCTTTACTCTGTATCTAACCCCGTGCTGTACCTGCCCTGGGAGTGTTTGATGGGACAGTGTAGAGGGAGCTTTACTCTGTATCTAACTGTGCTGTACCAGCCCTGGGAGTGTTTGATGGGACAGTGTAGAGGGAGCTTTACTCTGTATCTAACCCGTGCTGTACCTGCCCTGGGAGTGCTTGATGGGACAGTGTAGAGAGAGCTTTACTCTTTATCTAACCCGTGCTGTACCTGCCCTGAGAGTGTTTGATGGGACAGTGTAGAGGGAGCTTTACTCTGTATCTAACCCGTGCTGTACCTGCCCTGGGAGTGTTTGATGGGACAGTGTAGAGAGAGCTTTACTCTGTATCTATCCCGTGCTGTACCTGCCCTGGGAGTGTTTGACGGGACAGTGTAGGGGGAGCTTTACTCTGTGTCTAACCTGTGCTGTACCTGCCCTGGGAGTGTTTGATGGGACAGTGTAGAGGGAGCTTTACTCTGTATCTAACCTGTGCTGCACCTGCCCTCGGAGTGTTTGATGGGACAGTGTAGAGGGAGCTTTACTCTGTATCTACCCCGTGCTGTACCTGCCCTGGGAGTGTTTGATGGGACAGTGTAGAGGGAGCTTTACTCTGTATCTAACCTGTGCTGTACCTGACCTGGGAGTATTTGCTGGGACAGTGTAGAGGGAGCTTTACTCTGTATCTAACTGTGCTGTACCTGCCCTGGGAGTGTTTGATGGGACAGTGTAGAGGGAGCTTTACTCTGTATCTAACCCGTGCTGTACCTGACCTGGGAGTGTTTGATGGGACAGTGTAGAGGGAGCTTTACTCTGTATCTAACCCCGTGCTGTACCTGTCCTGGGAGTGTTTGATGGGACAGTGTAGAGGGAGCTTTACTCTGTATCTAACCCGTGCTGTACCTGCCCTGGGAGTGGTTGATGGGACAGTGTAGAGGGAGCTTTACTCTGTATCTAACCCGGGCTCTACCTGCCCTGGGAGTGTTTGATGGGACAGTGTAGAGTGAGCTTTACTCTGTATCTAACCCGTGCTGTACCTGCCCTGGGAGTGTATGATGTGACAGTGTAGAGGGAGCTTTACTCTGTATCTAACCTGTGCTGTACCTGCCCTGGGAGTGTTTGATGGGACAACGTAGAGGGAGCTTTACTCTTTATCTAACCCGTGCTGTACCTGCCCTGGGAGTGTTTGATGGGACAGTGTAGAGAGAGCTTTACTCTGTATCTAACCCGTGCTGTGCCTGCCCTGGGAGTGTTTGATGGGACAGTGTAGAGGGAGCTTTACTCTGTATCTAACCCGTGCTGTACCTGCCCTGGGAGTGTTTGATGGGACAGTGTAGAGGGAGCTTTACTCTGTTTCTAACCCCGTGCTGTACCTGCCCTGGGAGTGTTTGATGTGACAGTGTAGTCGGAGCTTTACTCTGTATCCAACCCGTGCTGTACCTGCCCTGGGAGTGTTTGATGAGACAGTGTAGAGGGAGCTTTACTCTGTATCTAACCCCGTGCTGTACCTGCCCTGGGAGTGTTTGATGGGACAGTGTAGAGGGAGCTTTACTCTGTATCTAACCCGTGCTGTACCTGCCCTGGGAGTGTTTGATGGGACAGTGTAGAGGGAGCTTTACTCTGTATCTAACCCGTGCTGTACCTGCCCTGGGAGTGTTTGATGGGACAGTGTAGAGGGAGCTTTGCTCTGTATCTAACCCGTGCTGTACCTGCCCTGGGAGTGTTTGATGGGACAGTGTAGAGGGAGCTTTACCCTGTATCTAACCCGTACTGTACCTGCCCTGGGAGTGTTTGATGGGAGAGTGTAGAGGGAGCGTTCCTCTGTATCTAACCCCGTGCTGTACCTGCCCTGGGAGTGTTTGATGGGACAGTGTAGAGGGAGCTTTACTCTGTATCTAACTGTGATGTACCTGCCCTGGGAGTGTTTGATGGGACAGTGTAGAGGGAGCTTTGCTCTGTATCTAACCCGTGCTGTACCTGCCCTGGGAGTGTTTGATGGGACAATGTAGAGGGAGCTTCACTCTGTATCTAACCCCGTGCTGTACCTGCCCTGGGAGTGTTTGATGGGACAGTGTAGAGGGAGCTTTACTCTGCATCTAACCCGTACTGCATCTGCCCTGGGAGTGTTTGATGGGACAGTGTAGAGGGAGCTTTACTCTGTATCTAACCCCATGCTGTACCTGCCCTGGGAGTGTTTGATGGGACAGTGTAGAGGGAGCTTTACTCTGTATCTAACCCGTACTGTACCTGCCCTGGGAGTGTTTGATGGGACAGTGTAGAGGGAGCTTTACTCTGTATCTAACCCGTGCTGTACCTGCCCTGGGAGTGTTTGATGGGACAGTGTAGAGGGAGCTTTACTCTGTATCTAACCTGTGCTGTACCTGCCCTGGGAGTGTTTGATGGGACAGTGTCGAGGGAGCTTTACTCTGTATCTAACCCGTACTGTACCTGCCCTGGGAGTGTTTCATGGGAGAGTGTAGAGGGAGCTTTACTCTGTATCTAACCCCGTGCTGTACCTGCCATGGGAGTGTTTGATGGGACAGTGTCGAGGGAGCTTTACTCTGTATCTAACTGTGATGTACCTGCCCTGGGAGTGTTTGATGGGACAGTGTAGAGGGAGCTTTGCTCTGTATCTAACCCGTGCTTTACCTGCCCTGGGAGTGTTTGATGGGACAGTGTAGAGGGAGCTTTGCTCTTTATCTAACCCGTGCTGTACCTGCCCTTGGAGTGTTTGATGGGACAGTGTAGAGGGAGCTTTACTCTGTATCTAACCCGTGCTGTACCTGCCCTGGGAGTTTTTGATGGGACAGTGTTGAGGGAGCTTTACTCTGTATCTATCCCGTGCTGTACCTGCCCTGGGAGTGTTTGACGGGACAGTGTAGAGGGAGCTTTACTCTGTATCTAACCCCGTGCTGTACCTGCCCTGGGAGTGTTTGATGGGACAGTGTAGAGGGAGCTTTACTCTGTATCTAACCTGTGCTGTACCTGCCCTGGGAGTGTTTGATGGGACAACGTAGAGGGAGCTTTACTCTTTATCTAACCCGTGCTGTACCTGCCCTGGGAGTGTTTGATGGGACAGTGTAGAGAGAGCTTTACTCTGTATCTAACCCGTGCTGTGCCTGCCCTGGGAGTGTTTGATGGGACAGTGTAGAGGGAGCTTTACTCTGTATCTAACCCGTGCTGTACCTGCCCTGGGAGTGTTTGATGGGACAGTGTAGAGGGAGCTTTACTCTGTTTCTAACCCCGTGCTGTACCTGCCCTGGGAGTGTTTGATGTGACAGTGTAGTCGGAGCTTTACTCTGTATCCAACCCGTGCTGTACCTGCCCTGGGAGTGTTTGATGAGACAGTGTAGAGGGAGCTTTACTCTGTATCTAACCCCGTGCTGTACCTGCCCTGGGAGTGTTTGATGGGACAGTGTAGAGGGAGCTTTACTCTGTATCTAACCCGTGCTGTACCTGCCCTGGGAGTGTTTGATGGGACAGTGTAGAGGGAGCTTTACTCTGTATCTAACCCGTGCTGTACCTGCCCTGGGAGTGTTTGATGGGACAGTGTAGAGGGAGCTTTACCCTGTATCTAACCCGTACTGTACCTGCCCTGGGAGTGTTTGATGGGAGAGTGTAGAGGGAGCGTTCCTCTGTATCTAACCCCGTGCTGTACCTGCCCTGGGAGTGTTTGATGGGACAGTGTAGAGGGAGCTTTACTCTGTATCTAACTGTGATGTACCTGCCCTGGGAGTGTTTGATGGGACAGTGTAGAGGGAGCTTTGCTCTGTATCTAACCCGTGCTGTACCTGCCCTGGGAGTGTTTGATGGGACAATGTAGAGGGAGCTTCACTCTGTATCTAACCCCGTGCTGTACCTGCCCTGGGAGTGTTTGATGGGACAGTGTAGAGGGAGCTTTACTCTGCATCTAACCCGTACTGCATCTGCCCTGGGAGTGTTTGATGGGACAGTGTAGAGGGAGCTTTACTCTGTATCTAACCCCATGCTGTACCTGCCCTGGGAGTGTTTGATGGGACAGTGTAGAGGGAGCTTTACTCTGTATCTAACCCGTACTGTACCTGCCCTGGGAGTGTTTGATGGGACAGTGTAGAGGGAGCTTTACTCTGTATCTAACCCGTGCTGTACCTGCCCTGGGAGTGTTTGATGGGACAGTGTAGAGGGAGCTTTACTCTGTATCTAACCTGTGCTGTACCTGCCCTGGGAGTGTTTGATTAGACAGTGTCGAGGGAGCTTTACTCTGTATCTAACCCGTACTGTACCTGCCCTGGGAGTGTTTCATGGGAGAGTGTAGAGGGAGCTTTACTCTGTATCTAACCCCGTGCTGTACCTGCCATGGGAGTGTTTGATGGGACAGTGTCGAGGGAGCTTTACTCTGTATCTAACTGTGATGTACCTGCCCTGGGAGTGTTTGATGGGACAGTGTAGAGGGAGCTTTGCTCTGTATCTAACCCGTGCTTTACCTGCCCTGGGAGTGTTTGATGGGACAGTGTAGAGGGAGCTTTGCTCTTTATCTAACCCGTGCTGTACCTGCCCTTGGAGTGTTTGATGGGACAGTGTAGAGGGAGCTTTACTCTGTATCTAACCCGTGCTGTACCTGCCCTGGGAGTTTTTGATGGGACAGTGTTGAGGGAGCTTTACTCTGTATCTATCCCGTGCTGTACCTGCCCTGGGAGTGTTTGACGGGACAGTGTAGAGGGAGCTTTACTCTGTATCTAACCCCGTGCTGTACCTGCCCTGGGAGTGTTTGATGGGACAGTGTAGAGGGAGCTTTACTCTGTATCTAACCTGTGCTGTACCTGCCCTGGGAGTGTTTGATGGGACAACGTAGAGGGAGCTTTACTCTTTATCTAACCCGTGCTGTACCTGCCCTGGGAGTGTTTGATGGGACAGTGTAGAGAGAGCTTTACTCTGTATCTAACCCGTGCTGTGCCTGCCCTGGGAGTGTTTGATGGGACAGTGTAGAGGGAGCTTTACTCTGTATCTAACCCGTGCTGTACCTGCCCTGGGAGTGTTTGATGGGACAGTGTAGAGGGAGCTTTACTCTGTTTCTAACCCCGTGCTGTACCTGCCCTGGGAGTGTTTGATGTGACAGTGTAGTCGGAGCTTTACTCTGTATCCAACCCGTGCTGTACCTGCCCTGGGAGTGTTTGATGAGACAGTGTAGAGGGAGCTTTACTCTGTATCTAACCCCGTGCTGTACCTGCCCTGGGAGTGTTTGATGGGACAGTGTAGAGGGAGCTTTACTCTGTATCTAACCCGTGCTGTACCTGCCCTGGGAGTGTTTGATGGGACAGTGTAGAGGGAGCTTTACTCTGTATCTAACCCGTGCTGTACCTGCCCTGGGAGTGTTTGATGGGACAGTGTAGAGGGAGCTTTGCTCTGTATCTAACCCGTGCTGTACCTGCCCTGGGAGTGCTTGATGGGACAGTGTAGAGGGAGCTTTACCCTGTATCTAACCCGTACTGTACCTGCCCTGGGAGTGTTTGATGGGAGAGTGTAGAGGGAGCGTTCCTCTGTATCTAACCCCGTGCTGTACCTGCCCTGGGAGTGTTTGATGGGACAGTGTAGAGGGAGCTTTACTCTGTATCTAACTGTGATGTACCTGCCCTGGGAGTGTTTGATGGGACAGTGTAGAGGGAGCTTTGCTCTGTATCTAACCCGTGCTGTACCTGCCCTGGGAGTGTTTGATGGGACAATGTAGAGGGAGCTTCACTCTGTATCTAACCCCGTGCTGTACCTGCCCTGGGAGTGTTTGATGGGACAGTGTAGAGGGAGCTTTACTCTGCATCTAACCCGTACTGCATCTGCCCTGGGAGTGTTTGATGGGACAGTGTAGAGGGAGCTTTACTCTGTATCTAACCCCATGCTGTACCTGCCCTGGGAGTGTTTGATGGGACAGTGTAGAGGGAGCTTTACTCTGTATCTAACCCGTACTGTACCTGCCCTGGGAGTGTTTGATGGGACAGTGTAGAGGGAGCTTTACTCTGTATCTAACCCGTGCTGTACCTGCCCTGGGAGTGTTTGATGGGACAGTGTAGAGGGAGCTTTACTCTGTATCTAACCTGTGCTGTACCTGCCCTGGGAGTGTTTGATGGGACAGTGTCGAGGGAGCTTTACTCTGTATCTAACCCGTACTGTACCTGCCCTGGGAGTGTTTCATGGGAGAGTGTAGAGGGAGCTTTACTCTGTATCTAACCCCGTGCTGTACCTGCCATGGGAGTGTTTGATGGGACAGTGTCGAGGGAGCTTTACTCTGCATCTAACTGTGATGTACCTGCCCTGGGAGTGTTTGATGGGACAGTGTAGAGGGAGCTTTGCTCTGTATCTAACCCGTGCTTTACCTGCCCTGGGAGTGTTTGATGGGACAGTGTAGAGGGAGCTTTGCTCTTTATCTAACCCGTGCTGTACCTGCCCTTGGAGTGTTTGATGGGACAGTGTAGAGGGAGCTTTACTCTGTATCTAACCCGTGCTGTACCTGCCCTGGGAGTTTTTGATGGGACAGTGTTGAGGGAGCTTTACTCTGTATCTATCCCGTGCTGTACCTGCCCTGGGAGTGTTTGACGGGACAGTGTAGAGGGAGCTTTACTCTGTATCTAACCCCGTGCTGTACCTGCCCTGGGAGTGTTTGATGGGACAGTGTAGAGGGAGCTTTACTCTGTATCTAACTGTGCTGTACCAGCCCTGGGAGTGTTTGATGGGACAGTGTAGAGGGAGCTTTACTCTGTATCTAACCCGTGCTGTACCTGCCCTGGGAGTGCTTGATGGGACAGTGTAGAGGGAGCTTTACTCTTTATCTAACCCGTGCTGTACCTGCCCTGAGAGTGTTTGATGGGACAGTGTAGAGGGAGCTTTACTCTGTATCTAACCCGTGCTGTACCTGCCCTGGGAGTGTTTGATGGGACAGTGTAGAGAGAGCTTTACTCTGTATCTATCCCGTGCTGTACCTGCCCTGGGAGTGTTTGACGGGACAGTGTAGGGGGAGCTTTACTCTGTGTCTAACCTGTGCTGTACCTGCCCTGGGAGTGTTTGATGGGACAGTGTAGAGGGAGCTTTACTCTGTATCTAACCTGTGCTGCACCTGCCCTCGGAGTGTTTGATGGGACAGTGTAGAGGGAGCTTTACTCTGTATCTACCCCGTGCTGTACCTGCCCTGGGAGTGTTTGATGGGACAGTGTAGAGGGAGCTTTACTCTGTATCTAACCTGTGCTGTACCTGACCTGGGAGTATTTGCTGGGACAGTGTAGAGGGAGCTTTACTCTGTATCTAACCTGTGCTGTACCTGCCCTGGGAGTGTTTGCTGGGACAGTGTAGAGGGAGCTTTACTCTGTATCTAACCTGTGCTGTACCTGCCATAGAGTCATAGAGTCATCGGCCTAGAAATTCACTAGCCTTAGCGCCGCTTTTGAGGCGCTAGAGGGACTAGCGCCAGAGTTATGGCCAGTTGAAAAATTCCCTGGGGCCCTAAAGCGGCGTTGCACCGGTAGCGCTGCGCCGGCACCGATGACGTCATCGGTGTGCGCAGCGTCCCGGTTGCCATGCCGACGGGCCCCAGCGCCGAAATTCAGTTGCGGCCGCCTCGCCCGTGGCAGCTGCAACTAAGACTCTGGCAACAGAGTCCAACATGTGTTTGCGCCGGCGCATTAAAGTCCCCGCGGCGGCCGGCCGCTTTCCCGCCGGCCGCCTGCCCGCAGCTCCCTCCCCGGACTTCCCCCCCCCCGCCCCGGACCAGATGCAAGCCCGGCACTTGTCCGAGGTGCCGGGCTCATTTTTAAACAGATTTGCGCGGGCCGCGGCCGGGTGCAAGCAGCTCCTCCTTAACGGAAGGAGGAGGCCTGCACTTCCCCAGCCTGCCGCACTGCATCGGGTGCCGCAGCGCCGGAATTGCGGCGCTAAACGGCAGTTAGCGCCCTTTTCCAGGCGCTAAGACCCTTCAGTAGCGCCGGCAGCCTTTTGGGCACGGCGCTACTGAATTTTTGGCGCGCGCTGGGGGACATAGCGCCGGCACTAACTTCCGGCGCTAAAGCCCTGGCTAAGCCAAAACCCAATTTCTAGGCCATAGAGTTTTACAGCACAGAAAGAGGCCCTTCGGCCCATCGTGTCTGCGCCGCCCATCCATCCCTTTCCAGTCTAATCCCATTTTCCAGCATTTGGTCCATAGCCTTGTATGCAATGGCATTTCAAGTGCTCATCCAAATGCTTCTTGAATGTTGTGAGGGTTCCTGCCTCTACCACCTTTTCAGGCAGTGAGTTCCAGATTCCAACCACCCTCTGGGTGAAGAAGTTCCTCCTCAAATCCCCTCTAAATCTCCTGCCCCTTACCCTGAATCTATGCCCCCTTGTTATTGACCCCCCTACTAAGGGGAAAAGTTCCTCTTTATCTACCCTATCTATGCCCCTCATCATTTTGTACACCTCAATCAGGTCCCCCCTCAGCCTTCTTTGCTCCAAGGAAAACAACCCCAGCCTGTCCAGCCTCTCTTCATAGCTGAGGCGTTCCATCCCAGGTAACATCCTGGTGAATCTTCTCTGCACCCTCTCCAAAGCAATCACATCCTTCCTATAGTGAGGCGACCAGAACTGCACACAGTACTCCAGCTGTGGCCTCACCAGCGTTTTGTTCAGCTCCATCATAACCTCCCTGCTCTTATATTCTATGCCTCGGCTAATGAAGGCAAGTATCCCATATGCCTTTTTAACCACCTTATCTACCTGTCCTGCTGCCTTCAGGGATCTATGTACATGTACACCAAGGTCCCTCTGACCCTCTGTACTTCCTAGGGTCCTACCACTCATTGTGTATTCCCTTGCCTTATTTGTAAGTCCAAAATGCATCACCTCGCACTTTTCAGGGTTAAATTCCATTTGCCACTTTTCCGCCCATCTGACCAACCCGTTTATATCGTCCTGTTGCCTGAGGCTTTCCTCCTCGCAATTTACCACCCCACCAATTTTCGTGTCATCTGCGAACTTACTGATCATACCTTTTACATTCTCATCCAAATCATTTATGTAGATCACAAACAACAAGGGACCCAGCACCGATCCCTGAGGTACCCCACTGGACACAGGCTTCCAGTCACAAAAGCAACCTTCGACCATCACCCTCTGCCTCCTGCCACTCAGCCAGTTGAGGATCCAACGCGCCAAGGCACCCTGGATCCCATGGGCTCTTACCTTCTTGACCAGTCTCCTATGCGGGACTTTGTCAAAAGCTTTACTGAAGTCCATGTAAACCACATCCACAGCATTTCCCTCATCCACACACCTAGTCACCCCCTCGAAAAATTCAATCAGATTTGTCAGACATGATTTACCCTTGACAAAGCCATGCTGACTATCCCTGATTAATCCTTGCCTCTCCAAGTGGAGGCTAATTTTGTCCCTCAGAATTTTTTCCAATAATTTCCCTACCACAGATGTTAGGCTCACTGGCCTGTAATTCCCTGGTTTATCCCTGCTACCCTTCTTGAATAATGGTACTACGTTAGCTGTTCTCCAGTCCTCTGGTACATCCCCTGTGGCCAGAGAGGTTCTGAAAATTTGTGTCAGAGCCCCTGCAATCTCCTCCTTTGCCTCCCACAGCAGCCTGGGATACATCTCGTCCGGGCCTGGGGATTTATCCACTTTTTGGCCTGCTAAAACCGCTAGCACCTCCTCCCTCTCGATGCTAATATGTTCAAGTATGTCACAGTCCCCTTGCCCGATTTCTATGTCTACATCGTCTTTCTCCATAGTGAACACAGATGCAAAAAATTCATTTAAAACCCCGCCTACCTCATCTGGCTCTACACACAGATTGCCACTTTGGTCCCTAATGGGCCCTACCCTTTCCCTGGTTATCCTCTTGCCCTTAATATACTTATAAAACATCTTAGGATTTTCCTTTATTTTGCTCGCCAGTGTTATTTCATGGCCCCTCCTCGCCCTCCTAATTTCTTTTTTAAGTACGCCCCTGCACTTTTTATACTCCTCTGGGGCGTCTTCCGTCTTTAGTCTTTTGTAACTGCCAAAAGCCCCCCTTTTATTCCCAATGCCCTCGGAGTGTTTGATGGGACAGTGTAGAGGGAGCTTTACTCTGTATCTAACCCGTGCTGTACCTGCCCTGGGAGTGTTTGATGGGACAGTGTAGAGGGAGCTTTACTCTGTATCTAACCTGTGCTGTACCTGCCCTGGGAGTGTTTGATAGGACAGTGTAGAGGGAGCTTTACTCTGTATCTAACCTGTGCTGTACCTGCCCTGGGAGTGTTTGATGGGACAGTGTCGAGGGAGCTTTACTCTGTATCTAACCCCGTGCTGTACCTGCCCTGGGAGTGTTTGATGGGACAGTGTAGAGGGAGCTTTACTCTGTATCTAACCCGTGCTGGACCTGCCCTGGGAGTGTTTGATGGGACAGTGTAGAGGGAGCTTTACTCTGTATCTAACCCATGCTGTACCTGCCCTGGGAGTGTTTGATGGGACAGTGTAGAGGGAGCTTTACTCTGTATCTAACCCGTGCTGTACCTGCCCTGAGAGTGTTTGATGGGACAGTGTAGAGGGAGCTTTACTCTGTATCTAACCCCGTGCTGTACCTGCCCTGGGAGTGTTTGATGGGACAGTGTAGAGGGAGCTTTACTCTGTATCTGCCCCGTGCTGTACCTGCCCTGGGCGTGTTTGATGGGACAGTGTAGAGGGAGCATTACTCTGTATCTAACCCCGTGCTGTACCTGCCCTGAGAGTGTTTGATGGGACAGTGTAGAGGGAGCTTTACTCTGTATCTAACCCGTACTGTACCTGCCCTGGGAGTGTTTGATGGGACAGTGTAGAGGGAGCTTTACTCTGTATCTAACCCCGTGCTGTACCTGCCCTGAGAGTGTTTGATGGGACAGTGTAGAGGGAGCTTTACTCTGTATCTAACCCCGTGCTGTACCTGCCCTGGGAGTGTTTGATGGGACAGTGTAGAGGGAGCTTTACTCTGTATCTAACCCGTGCTGTACCTGCCCTGGGAGTGTTTGATGGGACAGTGTAGAGGGAGCTTTACTCTGTATCTAACCCATGCTGTACCTACCCTGGGAGTGTTTGATGGGACAGTGTAGAGGGAGCTTTACTCTGTATCTAACCCGTGCTGTACCTGCCCTGGGAGTGTTTGATGGGACAGTGTCGAGGGAGCTTTACTCTGTATCTAACCCATGCTGTACCTACCCTGGGAGTGTTTGATGGGACAGTGTAGAGGGAGCTTTACTCTGTATCTAACCTGTGCTGCACCTGCCCTGGGAGTGTTTGATGGGACAGTGTAGAGGGAGCTTTCATAGAATCATAGAATAGTACAGCACAGAACGAGGCCCTTTGGCCCATCGAGTCTACACTGTCTTTTTCGAATTGCAAGCCAGTTAGTCCCAGTCTTATCCCCCCTCCCCCCTAAGTTTAATTAACTCCTACATTTAATTAATTAATTTCTGCTAATTTAACAAATTCCTGTTTAATTGATTTATTGCTACTTAATTCCTGCTCTTTAATGAATTCCTGCTAATTGAACCAATTCCTAATTGTTTAATTCCTGTTAATGGTTTAATTGATTAATACTGCACCGACTTCAGTGACCAATACTTATGATTTATTTCAATCATCCCCGATTTCAATGAATAATTCTTGCTATTAATAAAACCAATTCCTAATTAATTAAATAATCAATTAGCAGAATGAAATTAACGTATTAATTCCTACTTCCTTGATCAATTGTTATTTAATTGGTACCCATTCCTATTTAATTGATTAATTCCTACAATTAATTAATTACAGCTAATTAATTGATTAATAACAGCTCCAATTTCTGCTATTAATTAAACCAATCCCTGTTTCATTAATTCGTGCTCTTCAATTAATTGATTCCTATTTAATTGCTGCTAATAACCGAATCGATACCTTCATTTAATTGATTAATTCTTACATTTAATTGATTAATTCCTGCATTTAATTGAACTATTCCTACATTGAATTGATTAATTCCTACATTGAATTGATTAATTCCTGCATTTAATTGAACTATTCCTACATTGAATTGATTAATTCTTACATTTAATTGATTAATTCCTGCATTTAACTGAACTATTCCTACATTGAATTGATTAATTCCTACATTGAATTGATTAATTCCTGCATTTAATTGAACTATTCCTACATTTAATTGATTAATTCCTACATTTAATTGATTAATTCTTACATTTAATTGAACTATTCCTACATTTAGTTGATTAATTCCTACATTTAATTGATTAATTCCTACATTTAATTGAACTATTCCTACATTTAATTGATTAATTCCTACATTTAATTGAACTATTCCTACATTTAGTTGATTAATTCCTACATTTCATGAATGGATTACTCTGTATCTAACCCCATGCTCTACCTGCCCTCTGATGAAGGGACTAGATTGTGTTTCAGTTGACAGTTTGGTCCCACTAAGTAGGTTCGGGAGGATCAGGGGGTGACGACCTCAAGTTGTACGAGGCCAGATCTGGGTTCGATGTCAGGAGGTGGTGCTTTTCCCGGGAGAATAGCGGGACCTCTGGAACAGGCTGCCGCCGTGTGCGGTGGACGCGGACTCGCTGAATTCCTTGGAGCGAGAGCGGGACCTGTTTCTGGCTGGGGCGCAGATCACCTCCTACGGAAGGGTAGGGACTGCGGGGAATGATCAGGGCTGGAGTGATCCCCGGACTAGTTTCGATCGCCTTAATGGGGCAGAGAGGAATTTCCCTGAATCGTTCCGCCCACATTGCCCCTGGGATTTTTGTGCCAGGGGTTTCTCCGCCTCTCCCAGGAGGTCGGACGGTGTTCCAGTGGGTTGGGCAGTTTCTGTATCGTGGCACACAAGACATTGCAGGTGCTGTGGGACAGGCTGGAGGAACCAGGGGTTCTTTAGCCTTCGGTCACTGAAAGTATTTACAGCACAGAAACAGGCCATTCGGCCCATCTGGTCCATGCCGGTGTTTATGCTCCACACCAGCCTCCTCCCACCCCTCTTCATCTCACCCCATCAACACCAGCCTCCTCCCACCCCTCTTCATCTCACCCCATCAACACCAGCCTCCTCCCACCACTCTTCATCTCACCCCATCTACACCAGCCTCCTCCCACCCCTCTTCATCTCACCCCATCAACACCAGCCTCCTCCCACCCCTCTTCATCTCACCCCATCAACACCAGCCTCCTCCCACCCCTCTTCATCTCACCCCATCCACACCAGCCTCCTCCCACCCCTCTTCATCTCACCCCGTCAACACCAGCCTCCTCCCACCCCTCTTCATCTCACCCCATCCACACCAGCCTCCTCCCACCCCTCTTCATCTCACCCCATCAACACCAGCCTCCTCCCACCCCTCTTCATCTCACCCCATCAACACCAGCGTCCTCCCACCCCTCTTCATCTCACCCCATCAACACCAGCCTCCTCCCACCCCTCTTCATCTCACCCCATCAACACCAGCCTCCTCCCACCCCTCTTCATCTCACCCCATCAACACCAGCCTCCTCCCACCCCTCTTCATCTCACCCCATCAACACCAGCCTCCTCCCACCCCTCTTCATCTCACCCCATCAACACCAGCCTCCTCCCACCCCTCTTCATCTCACCCCATCAACACCAGCCTCCTCCCACCACTCTTCATCTCACCCCATCTACACCAGCCTCCTCCCACCCCTCTTCATCTCACCCCATCAACACCAGCCTCCTCCCACCCCTCTTCATCTCACCCCATCAACACCAGCCTCCTCCCACCCCTCTTCATCTCACCCCATCCACACCAGCCTCCTCCCACCCCTCTTCATCTCACCCCGTCAACACCAGCCTCCTCCCACCCCTCTTCATCTCACCCCATCCACACCAGCCTCCTCCCACCCCTCTTCATCTCACCCCATCAACACCAGCCTCCTCCCACCCCTCTTCATCTCACCCCATCAACACCAGCCTCCTCCCACCCCTCTTCATCTCACCCCATCAACACCAGCCTCCTCCCACCCCTCTTCATCTCACCCCATCAACACCAGCCTCCTCCCACCCCTCTTCATCTCACCCCATCAACACCAGCCTCCTCCCACCCCTCTTCATCTCACCCCATCAACACCAGCCTCCTCCCACCCCTCTTCATCTCACCCCATCAACACCAGCCTCCTCCCACCCCTCTTCATCTCACCCCATCAACACCAGCCTCCTCCCACCCCTCTTCATCTCACCCCATCAACACCAGCCTCCTCCCACCCCTCTTCATCTCACCCCATCAACACCAGCCTCCTCCCACCCCTCTTCATCTCACCCCATCAACACCAGCCTCCTCCCACCCCTCTTCATCTCACCCCATCAACACCAGCCTCCTCCCACCCCTCTTCATCTCACCCCATCAACACCAGCCTCCTCCCACCCCTCTTCATCTCACCCCATCAACACCAGCCTCCTCCCGACACTCTTCATCTCACCCCATCAACACCAGCCTCCTCCCACCCCTCTTCATCTCACCCCGTCAACACCAGCCTCCTCCCACCCCTCTTCATCTCACCCCATCAACACCAGCCTCCTCCCACCCCTCTTCATCTCACCCCATCAACACCAGCCTCCTCCCACCCCTCTTCATCTCACCCCATCAACACCAGCCTCCTCCCAGCCCTCTTCACCTCACCCCATCAACACCAGCCTCCTCCCACCCCTTCATCTCACCCCGTCAACACCAGCCTCCTCCCACCTCTCTTCATCCCACCCCATCCACACCAGCCTCCTCCCACCCCTCTTCATCTCACCCCATCAACACCAGCCTCCTCCCACCCCTCTTCATCTCACCCCATCAACACCAGCCTCCTCACACCCCTCTTCATCTCACCCCCTCAACACCAGCCTCCTTCCACCCCTCTTCATCTCACCCCATCAACACCAGCCTCCTCCCAGCCCTCTTCACCTCACCCCATCAACACCAGCCTCCTCCCACCCTCTTCATCTCACCCCATCAACACCAGCCTCCTCCCACCCCTCTTCATCTCACCCCATCAACACCAGCCTCCTCCCACCCCTCTTCATCTCACCCCCTCAACACCAGCCTCCTTCCACCCCTCTTCATCTCACCCCATCAACACCAGCCTCCTCCCAGCCCTCTTCACCTCACCCCATCAACACCAGCCTCCTCCCACCCCTTCATCTCACCCCGTCAACACCAGCCTCCTCCCACCCCTCTTCATCTCACCCCATCAACACCAGCCTCCTCCCACCCCTCTTCATCTCACCCCATCAACACCAGCCTCCTCCCACCCCTCTTCATCTCACCCCATCAACACCAGCCTCCTCCCACCCCTCTTCATCCCACCCCATCAACACCAGTCTCCTCCCACCCCTCTTCATCTCACCCCATCAACACCAGCCTCCTCCCACCCCTCTTCATCTCACCCCATCAACACCAGCCTCCTCCCACCCCTCTTCATCTCACCCCATCAACACCAGCCTCCTCCCACCCCTCTTCATCTCACCCCATCAACACCAGCCTCCTCCCACCCCTCTTCATCTCACCCCATCAACACCAGCCTCCTCCCACCGCTCTTCATCTCACCCCATCCACACCAGCCTCCTCCCACCCCTCTTCATCTCACCCCATCAACACCAGCCTCCTCCCACCCCTGTTCATCTCACCCCATCAACACCAGCCTCCTCCCACCCCTCTTCATCTCACCCCATCAACACCAGCCTCCTCCCACCCGTCTTCATCTCACCCCATCAACACCAGCCTCCTCCCACCCCTCTTCATCTCACCCCATCAACACCAGCCTCCTCCCACCCCTCTTCATCTCACCCCATCAACACCAGCCTCGTCCCACCTTTCTTCATCTCACCCCGTCCACACCAGCCTCCTCCCACCCCTCTTCATCTCACTCCATCAACACCAGCCTCCTCCCACCCCTCTTCATCTCACTCCATCAACACCAGCCTCCTCCCACCCCTCTTCATCTCACCCCATCCACACCAGCCTCCTCCCACCCCTCTTCATCTCACCCCATCCACACCAGCCTCCTCCCAACCCTCTTCATCTCACCGCATCAACACCAGCCTCCTCCCACCCCTCTTCATCTCACCGCATCAACACCAGCCTCCTCCCACCCCTCTTCATCTCACCCCATCAACACCAGCCTCCTCCCACCCCTCTTCATCTCACCCCATCAACAGCAGCCTCCTCCCACGCCTCTTCATCTCACCCCATCAACACCAGCCTCCTCCCACCCCTCTTCACCTCACCCCATCAACACCAGCCTCCTCCCACCCCTCTTCATCTCACCCCATCAACACCAGCCTCCTCCCACCCCTCTTCATCTCACCCCATCAACACCAGCCTCCTCCCACCCCTCTTCACCTCACCCCATCAACACCAGCCTCCTCCCACCCCTCTTCATCTCACCCCATCAACACCAGCCTCCTCCCACCCCTCTTCACCTCACCCCATCAACTGCAGCCTCCTCCCACCCCTCTTCATCTCACCCCATTAACACCAGCCTCCTCCGACCCCTCTTCATCTCACCCCTTCAACACCAGCCTCCTCCCACCCCTCTTCATCCCACCCCATCCACACCAGCCTCCTCCCACCCCTCTTCATCTCACCCCATCAACACCAGCCTCCTCCCACCCCTCTTCATCTCACACCATCAACACCAGCCTCCTCCCACCCGTCTTCATCTCACCCCATCAACACCAGCCTCCTCCCACCCCTCCTCATCTCACCCCATCAACAACAGCCTCCTCCCACGCCTCTTCATCTCACCCCATCAACACCAGCCTCCTCCCACCCCTCTTCATCTCACCCCATCAACACCAGCCTCCTCCCACCCCTCTTCATCTCACCCCATCAACACCAGCCTCCTCCGACCCCTCTTCATCTCACCCCATCAACACCAGCCTCCTCCCACCCCTCTTCATCTCACCCCATCAACACCAGCCTCCTCCAACCCCTCTTCATCTCACCCCGTCAACACCAGCCTCCTCCCACCCCTCTTCATCCCACCCCATCCACACCAGCCTCCTGCCACCCCTCTTCATCTCACCCCATCAACACCAGCCTCCTCCCACCCCTCTTAGAAACATAGAAGATAGGAGTAGGAGTAGGCCATTCGGCCCTTCGAGCCTGCTCCGCCATTCAATGAGATCATGGCTGATCATCCAAATTCAGTACCCTGTCCCTGCCTTCTCCCCATATCCCTTGATCCCTTTAGCCTTAAGAAATATATCCAACTCTTTTTTGAATATATTTAATGAACTGGCCTCCACCGCCCTCTGTGGCAGAGAATTCCACAGGTTCACCGCTCTCTGGGTGAAGAAATTCCTCCTCATTTCAGTCCTAAATGGCTTACCCCTTATCCTTAGACTATGACCCCTGATTCTGGACTCCCCGGCCATCATAAACATCCTTCCTGCATCTAGTCTGTCCAGGCCTGACAGAATTTTATAGGTTTCGATGAGATCCCCTCTCAATCTTCTAAACTCCAGTGAGTATAAGCCCAATCGACACAATCTCTCCTCATACATCATTCCTGCCATCCCAGGTATCAGCCTGGTGAATCTTCGCTGCACTCCTTCCATGGCAAGAACGTCCTTCCTCAGGTAAGGCGACCAAAACTGCACACTGTACTCAAGGTGCAGTCTCACCAAGGCCCTGTACAACTGTAGCAAGACATCCTTGTTACTGTACTCGAACCCTCTTGCTACGAAGGCCAACATACCATTTGCCTTCTTAACTGCCTGCTGCACCTGCATGCTTACCTTCAGCGACTGGTGCACAAGAACACCCAGGTCTCTTTGCACTTCCCCTTCTCCCAATCTATTGCCATTCAAATAATAATCTGCTTTCCTGTTTTTGCCACCAAAGTGGATAACCTCACATTTATCCACATTATAGTGCATTTGCCATGTTTCTGCCCAATCACCCAATCTTCATCTCACCCCATCCACACCAGCCTCCTCCCACCCCTCTTCATCTCACCCCATCCAGACCAGCCTCCTCCCACCCCTCTTCATCTCACCCCATCAACACCAGCCTCCTCCCACCCCTCTTCATCTCACCCCATCAACACCAGCCTCCTCCCACCCCTCTTCATCTCACCCCATCCACACCAGCCTCCTCCGACCCCTCTTCATCTCACCCCATCCACACCAGCCTCCTCCCACCCCTCTTCATCTCACCCCATCAACACCAGCCTCCTCCCACCCCTCTTCATCTCACCCCATCCACACCAGCCTCCTCCCACCCCTCTTCATCTCACCCCATCAACACCAGCCTCCTCCCACCCCTCTTCATCTCACCCCATCAACACCAGCCTCCTCCCACCCCTCTTCATCTCACCCCATCCACACCAGCCTCCTCCCACCCCTCTTCATCTCACCCCGTCCCCATATCCTTCTATTCCTTTCTCCCTCATGTGTTCACCTTAAATGCATCTCTGCTCTGCGCCTCGACCACTCCCTGTGGTAGCGAGTTCCACATTCTCACCACTCTCTGGGTACAGATGTATCTCCTGAATCCCCGATTGGATTTATTAGTGACTATCTTGTATTTATGGCCGCTATGTTTTGGATGAAGGGTTATTGAAAGGTTATTCGTGCGAGTGACGCCAAGCCCTGTGCCGCCAAACTAATGAGCGACAAAGGTCCTATTAGAAGGCGGAACTCTGGTCAATAATAACCGCTAACCAAATAAGGTAACATGACCTATGAACACTAAGCCTTAATAATATAATATTTACTTAAGTATATTAAAGCAAACATGGATATACATGGTGCTTCGGCAAGAGATATAATCAGTGAGGTTTTCCGACACTGGCCATTCAATCGTTGAATTCTAATCCGCTAGCGATAAGGAGCCATTGATTTCTCCGAATTTCCAAAGGCTTTACGAGTTGTTATGCATCAAATGAGATAATTTGGGTATGATTAAACTCTGACCTCATGTGCGGGTCACTGTGAGTGAGCAATCGTACATAAACCTTGGTTAGACCACACTTGGAGCACCGTGCACAGTTCTGGTCTCCGTATACCTTGGTTAGACCACACTTGGAGCACCGTGCACAGTTCTGGTCTCCGTATACCTTGGTTAGACCACACTTGGAGCACCGTGCACAGTTCTGGTCTCCATATACCTTAGTTAGACCACACTTGGAGCACCGTGCACAATTCTGGTCTCACTATACCTTGGTTAGACCACATTGGAGCACTGTGCACAGTTCTGGTCTCCATATACGTTGGTTAGACCACACTTGGAGCACTGTGCACTGTTCTGGTCTCCGTAAACCTTGGTTAGACCACACTTGGAGCACCATGTACAGTTCTGGTCTCCATATACCTTGGTTAGACCACACTTGGAGCACCGTGCACAGTTCTAGTCTCCATATACCTTGGTTAGACCACACTTGGAGCACTGTGCACAGTTCTGGTCTCCGTATACCTTGGTTAGACCAACTTGGAGAACTGTGCACAATTCTGGTCTCCATATACCTTGGTTAGGCCACACTTGGAGCACTGTGCACAATTCTGGTCTCCATATAACTTGGTTAGATCATACTTGGAGCACTGTGCACAATTCTGGTCTCCATATACCCTGGTTAGACCACACTTGGAGCACTGTGCTCATTTCTGGTCTCCATATACCTTGGTTAGACCACACTTGGAGCTCTCTGCACAGATCCGGTCTCCATATACCTTGGTTAGATCACACTTGGAGCACCGTGCACAGTTCTGGTCTCCATATACCTTGGTTAGACCCCACTTGGAGCACTGTGCACAGTTCTGGTCTCTGTATTCTTTTTAAATTTTTTTATTCATTGGTGGGATGTGGGCGTCGCTGGCTAGGCCTGCATTTAGTGCCCATCCCTAATTGCCCTTGAGAAGATGGTGGTGAGCTGCCTTCTTGAACCGCTGCAGTCCATATGGTGTAGGTACACCCACAATGCTGTTAGGAAGGGAGTTCCAGGATTTTGGCCCAGCGACAGTGAAAGAACGGTGATACAGGTCCAAGTCAGGATGGTGTGTGACTTGGAGGGGAACTTGTCGGGGTGATGTTCCCATGCGTCTGCTGCCCTTGTCCTTCTAAGTGGTAGAGGTCGTGGGTTTGGAAGGTGCTGTTGAAGGAGCTTTGGCGAGTTGCTGCAGTGCATCTTGTTGATGGTACACACTGCAGCCACAGTGCGCCGGTGGTGGAGGGAGTGAATGTTGAAGGTGGTGGATGGGGTGCCAATCAAGCGGGCTGCTTTATCCTGAATGGTGTCGAGCTTCTTGAGTGTTGTTGGAGCTGCACTCATCCAGGCAAGTGGAGAGTATTCCATCACACTCCTGACTTGTGCCTTGTAGATGGTGGAAAGGCTTTAGGGAGTCAGGAGGTGAGACACTCGCCACAGAATTCCCAGCCTCTGGCCTGCTCTTGTAGCCACAGTATTTATATGGCTGGTCCAGTTCAGTTTCTGATCAATGGTAACACCCAGGATGTTGATAGTGGGGGATTCAGCGATGGTAATGCCATTGAATGTCAAGGGGAGATGGTTAGAGTCTCACTTGTTGGAGATGGTCATTGCCTGGCACTTGTGTGGTGCGAATGTTACTTGCCACTTGTCAGCCCAAGTCTGAATGTTGTCCAGGTCTTGCTGCATATGGACACGGACTGCGTCAGTATCTGACGAGTCTCGAATGGTGCTGAACAGTGTGCAATCATCAGCGAACATCCCCACTTCTGACCTTATGATGGAGGGAAGGTCATTGATGAAACAGCTGAAGATGGTTGGGCCTAGGACACTGCCCTGAGGAACTCCTGCAGTGATGTCATGTGATTGAGATGAATGACCTCCAACAACCACAGCCAACTTCCTTTGTGCTAGGTATGATTCCAACCAATGGAGAGTTTTCCCCTTGACTCCCATTGACTTCAGTTTTGCTAGGGCTCCTTGATACCACACTCGATCAAATGCTGCCTTGATGTCAAGGGCAGTCACTCTCACCTCACCTCTTGAGTTCAGCTCTTTTGTCCATGTTTGGACCAAGGCTGTAATGAGGTCAGGAGCCGAGTGGCCCTGGCGGAACCCAAACTGGGCGTCAGTTAGCAGGTTATTGCTGAGTAAGTGCCGCTTGATAGCACTGTCGACGACACCTTCCATCACTTTGTTGATGATTGAGAGTAGACTGATGGGACGGTAATTGGCCGGGTCGGATTTGTCCTGCTTTTTGTAGACAGGACATACTTGGGCAATTTTCCACATTGCCGGGTAGATGCCAGTGTTGTAGCTGTACTGGAACAGCTTGGCTAGGGGCGCAGCTAGTTCTGGAGCACAAGTCTTCAGTACTATTGCCGGAATGTTGTCAGGGCCCATAGCCTTTGCAGTATCCAGTGTCTTCAGCCGTTTCTTGACATCACGTGGAGCGAATTGAATGGGCTGAAGACTGGCATCTGTGATGCTGGGGACCTCAGGAGGAGGCTGAGATGGATCATCCACTCGGCACTTCTGGCTGAAGATAGTTGCAAATGCTTCAGCCTTGTCTTTTGCACTCACGTGCTGGGCTCCACCATCATTGAGGATGGGGATATTTTTGGAGCCTCCTCCTGTTAACTGTTTAATTGTCCACCACCACTCACGACTGGATGTGGCAGGACTGCAGAGCTGTGATTTGATCCGATGGTTGTGAGATCGCTTAGCTCTGTCTATCGCATGTTGCTTCCGTTGTTTGGCATGCAAGTAGTCCTGTGTTGTAGCCTCACCAGGTTGGTTAGACCACACTTGGAGCACCGTGCACAGTTCTGGTCTCTGTATACCTTGGTTAGACCACACTTGGAGCAATGTACACAATTCTGGTCTCCATATACCTTGGTTAGACCACACTTGGAGCACTGTGCACAGTTCTGGTCTCCATATACCTTGGTTAGACCACACTTAGAAACATAGAAACATAGAAGATAGGAGCAGGAGTAGGCCATTCAGCCCTTCGAGCCTGCTCCGCCATTCAATGAGATCATGGCTGATCATCCAAATTCAGTAACCTGTCCCTGCCTTCTCCCCATATCCCTTGATCCCTTTAGCCTTAAGAAATATATCCAACTCTTTTTTGAATATATTTAATGAACTGGCCTCCACCGCCCTCTGTGGCAGAGAATTCCACAGGTTCACCACTCTCCGGGTGAAGAAATTCCTCCTCATTTCAGTCCTAAATGGCTTACCCCTTATCCTTAGACTATGACCCCTGGTTCTGGACTCCCCGGCCATCATAAACATCCTTCCTGCATCTAGTCTGTCCAGGCCTGACAGAATTTTATAGGTTTCGATGAGATCCCCTCTCAATCTTCTAAACTCCAGTGAGTATAATCCCAATCGACACAATCTCTCCTCATACGTCATTCCTGCCATCCCAGGTATCAGCCTGGTGAATCTTCGCTGCACTCCTTCCATGGCAAGAACATCCTTCCTCAGGTAAGGCGACCAAAACTGCACACAATACTCAAGGTGCGTTCTCACCAAGGCCCTGTACAACTGTAGCAAGACATCCTTGTTCCTGTACTCGAACCTTCTCGCTACGAAGGCCAACATACCATTTGCCTTCTTAACCGCCTGCTGCACCTGCATGCTTACCTTCAGCGACTGGTGCACAAGAACACCCAGGTCTCTTTGCACTCCCCCTTCCCTCAATCTATTGCCATTCAAATAATAATCTGCCTTCCTGTTTTTGCCACCAAAGTGGATAACCTCACATTTATCCACATTATAGTGCATTTGCCATGTTTCTGCCCAATCACCCAATCTGTTCAAATCATACTGGAGTTTCACGACATCCTCCTCACAGCTTACCCTCCCACCCAGCTTTGTGTCGTCTGCAACTTTGGAGATATTACATCCAATTCCCTTGTCCAGATCATTAATATATATTGTGAACAGCTGGGGTCCTAGGACCGATCCTTGCGGTACCCCACTAGTCACTGCCTGCCACTCGGAAAACGACCCGTTTATTCCAACTCTTTGCTTTCTGTCCGCCAACCAGTTCTCTATCCAAGTCAATACCTTGCCCCCAATCCCATGTGCCTTAATTTTGCACGCCAATCTCTTATGTGGGACCTTATCGAAAGCCTTCTGAAAGTCCAAATACACCACATCCACTGGTTCTCCCTTATCTATTTTACCAGTTACATCCTCAAAAAATTCCAGTAAATTAGTCAAGCGTGATTTACCTTTTGTAAATCCATGTTGACTTTGTCCGATCCTGTCACTGCTTACCAAGTGCTCTGCTATTACATGTTTTATAATAGATTCTAGCATTTTCCCCACTAACGATGTCAGGCTTACCGGTCTATAATTCCCCGCTTTTTCTCTACCACCTTTTTTAATAGTGGGGTTGTAGCTAATGTACCCGTCTACCTTTAAGAGAACTATTGTATGTAACCGTTCACCTTTAAGAGAACTACTTTAGGGGTGGCACTACTTGTTTGGCTTCTGTATACTGTAATACCGACGGTGACCACACCGGTATATAAGTGTTGTGGTATGATTCATTGGGCAGATTCGCCCTGACCTTCGAATAGTAAAGACCTGTTTGTTTGTTATTCCTGAAGTCTGTGTATTTATTAACAGTACAACCCACAGACTTTACAGTGGCGACGAGTCCGATCGTACCCTGCGGCAAGACTACCAAAGCAACTAAAGAGCGTCGAAGAGAGGCAACCGCCCTCGTCGTTATGCTGGGAGAAAACACGAGGCTGCAGCAATAGAAAGGAGGAAGACTTTAGCAACAAAAGCTTCCATCAGCAACAGGCACTGACTACCCTTCTACCACGGTGCGGAGTGAGCCGATCAGCAGGAAACAAGGCGGCTGCAGAGACTGTGAGTAGGGGAAAGTGTAACGAAATCCGGAGGATAAGGTCTGTGCACTCGACCACGGTCAAGGGGGAACGGAGCCGGTCAGAAAGTCGGGTCCAACGGCGTCGTGAGACAGTCGGACCTCGATCGGCGGGAAAAGCCGGGCAGCGACCGAAGCCACAAAGCGCTGAGACCGGGAGCAGGCGCGGGAAAAGAGAAACTCAGCCGCAGCCGGGGAGGGAAGCACCGGACTGCGTGAGGGCTGGGAGCGAACGGGAGCCGAGCGTGTGGGAGAGGCAGAGCCGACCAAAGGAGGCTGCGCGAGAGCCAGTCCAGCGGCTGAACTGTTATCCGTGAACGGGGCGTACCCAGCGCCGGTAGAGCCGTGCGAGCGGGAGAGAAAGACAGAGCCGAGCAAGGGGAGAGAGACTGCGCGAGAGCCAGTCCAGCGGCTGATCTGTTCTCCGTGAACGGGGTACCCAGCGCCGGCAGAGCCGTGCGAGCGGGAGAGAAAGACAGAGCCGAGTAAGGGGAGCTGTGCAGAAGCCAGCCAGCGGCTGAACCTGTCCACTGTGGGGAAAGCGTACCCCCTTCCACCAGGGAAGAAACGCGGGAAGCCGCCATTAGGCGGAGAAGACGACAGAAGCGGGAAACCGCCATTGAAGTGGGCGGGGAGAGAAGGAAAGAGCGGGAAACCGCCATTTTCGCGGGAAAAACCGCCATCTTAGAAATAAACAAATAAATAAGAATACTTAAAGAAATACTTGTGCTGCTCCCAAGGAAAGAAAGATGCCTAAGCGAGGGAATATTAATGATTTTAATTCTGAGATAGAAGACTGGGCCACATACGTGGAACGCATAGAGATTTATTGTGAAGCCAACAAAATAGAGGAAGATGACAAGGCGATAACATTGCTAAACTCGATGGGGGCAAAAACATACAGGCTCTTGAAGCATCTAATAGCACCAGATAAACCGACGGATCAGACTTTCGAAGAGATTGTGGCTGTGCTGAAGGACCACTTGAACCCCACACCGTTGATGCTGGCTGAACGTTTCAAATTCTATGCAAGAACGCAGAGGAAAGACGAAAGCAACGCGGAATACTTGGTCGAACTGCGTAGGCTGGCGAAATACTGCCAGTTCGGAGGGAATCTGACAGAGGCACTGCGAGACAAGTTCGTATGTGGATTGTCCAAAGAAGGGATGCAAAAGCGACTACTGGAAGAGAACGACCTCACACTAGACAGGGCTGTTCTTATAGCTGCATCGCACGAAGCTGCAGCGAAAGGAACGGCGGAAATGCAGCTGAAGGCGGCGGCACTCGGGGTGGACCAAATTACCTCGAATACAACAAAATGCTATCGTTGTGGGAAGACAACGCACGACCAGAATCAATGCTGGTTTAAGAACCAAGAATGTAGGAAATGTGGCAAACTGGGTCACATCGCAAAGGTATGCCGGTCAGGGAAGAAGACCAACAACCAAAGGAAGCCATCACGGGAAAAGTACAACAAGGTACACAAGGTGGCTGAGAAGAGTTCAGACGAACAGAATTCAGACTCAGACCCAAACGGCCAGGAGCTGGGTAGTCTGAGAATTCATAATGTGAGTAAGGAAGCTGACCTACAAACTATCTGGGTCATGCTAAAAATAGCTGGAGTCCAAGTGAAAATGGAGTTGGACACTGGATCAGCTGTATCGGTCATAAATCGAAGGGATTACCACCGGCTATTCTCACATATACCCTTAAGAGATACCAAGTTCATATTGCAGACATACACGGGGCATAAAGTATACCCCATGGGAAAGATAAGAGTCAAGGTGAGAGATAGGGGTAAAGAACACCCAAGAATGAACTTATACGTACTACCTGAGGGAGGACCACCACTTCTAAGACGGGAGTGGATCAAGAAAATAGACATGGAATGGCACTACCTACAAGCAATGACGAGTGAGGACTCGGTGCAGACAAGCAGCTCAGACTCTGAGCCGGAAGACGATAAGTCCAGCCCAAGTATGAAAAACAAGGTTAACATGAACTCACTGACTAAGGTTGGGAAAACGATGGCGTGTATAAAGACAGAGAATTCTGAGTCTGTTCAAGTTACAGACATATGCATTACGGAGGAACACCGGGCTCGAACTCAACGTTATCTCAAAGTACGACAACAATTAGAACAATTGAGTTACCGTCTCGTACAAGAGATGAAAACAATGAAAAAGTTCTATGACACCGAATGGGAGAGTCTGGAAAGACAACAGAACCTGCTGGCTCAAGCAGAGAGCGACCATAGAGCCATCGTGACCAATTACCGATCACATCTCCCTTATGATGTCCAAGAGTTAGAATATTTGCATGATCTAGAGATACAGCATAAAGGCAAACCACGCTACACTGAGGATTTTGTTCTGCAATTGGAGACGGAGCTAGTGCAGGCAAGGTTAAGAGGAGCTGAATCGCAGTGTGCACTTAAAGAGATGCAAAGAAAAATCTTGGACATAGAAAAGAGAAACGCTTCTTTACCTGATGTGAATAATGTGGCCATGTTGCAAGAGGAGCTTATAGGGGCGAAACTGAAAGAAGCTAAGCAAAGGATGTTGGAACTTGAAACACAGAACCAAATCAGCAGTAACCAGCTATGTCGAGCAGAGAAGGGGTGCAATGGTCTACAGGAGAAGGTGCAATATCTCTCAGCCCAGAATAAGGGACTACTCACTCAGTTAAATGAAAGTAAAGGGAAAATGGCTGAGATAGACTGCAAGAATAAAGAAGATTTGATGGCAGTGAGACTTTGAGAGGCAGATAGCATAGCAGCCTTGGCTGAACTCCAACAGAAAATTGCGAAAGAAGCAAATGAAGAGGAATCTTCAGGAAGCCAGGATTTTATTCCAGTTCTTCTCTACGACTCCTTACAAGCAGAGTGTGAGAAGTTGAAAGAACAGTATGAACAGGCCCAGGCTACAATTCTGGAGGGGGTTAACTCGGCAACCTCCGAAAAGCTAGTTTCAGTAAAAGCATATGAGCAACTAAAGGTTGAACATGAACAAGAAGTCCAAAGGCTGCAGGAAATTCTTGATGAGCTCAAGACCAAGACAGACTCATCGGTAGAAGTTCCATCCATAGATGAGAAATTAGAGGTGAAAGACATGGCAGAACATGAAAGACAAGATGTCCAAGAACTCATAAAAATATTGAAGGAAACCCAAGACAAATATGAGGTGGCAATGACCGAGGTTCAACAACTTGAAGAACAGATTCAACTGGGAATCCTTTCAGTGGAAGAAAAGGAAACTGTAAGAAACACAGAGGCTGTAAGAATGGCCCCTGAACATGAGTTAGAGAGCATCAAGACGCAACTTCTCCGAGCGCTGGAAGCCAAAGTACAAGAGGAAAAGAAGGTGAAAGCATTGGAGGAAAAGGTGGATGAAATGGAGAAGACTCTGATCCACAGTGTTCCCGTGGAAGAGTTAACGGTCAGCCAACTCCTTCATATGCTGAGGGACAAGACTCTGCAATGGGAACAATCGGAACACGAGCTTCAATCTTCAAAGGAAAGGAGTTCGGAGCTCTCAAAAGTGAGGGAAATAGCTGCGGTTGCAGCACAGACTTTACTGGGATGCCAAAGGTACGCTGAATCACGTCTATGTGAACAACAGAATGTGGAAACAGCTACTTCAGTAGAAGGATTAAATAGCATAATAACGCAATCCCTGATGGAAGGGAAAGTATTGAACTCACAAATGAGGTCAGTAGTGAAGGAATGGCAGACAACCCAGGAAGAGCGGGATGAATATGAATGCATGAAGAAGTCTTTTCAAGAAAGATGTCTAGGGAAGGAACCACAGTCAGCTAACGTCCAGATGGGTAAGGAGGAAGTAGAAGGCCCTCTCGCTGGCCTAACTCAGGACGAACCCGAATATTACCATGACCTGTTGAGTGACACTGAATATTATGAGGATCTGGTCTGCCCAGTTTGTGATGAAAACTCCCAAAGTGCCGAAATCAGGATGAAGCACTTAAAGTCGAAGGAACATAGAGAGTTGGTGGCGCTACAGCTGGCAGCTGATAAGGGAGCCCCGAGAGTCTCCAAAAAGCAGAAAAGAAAAAGAAGAAGCCGAAGATGATAACTATCTCAAATATTATCACTTCTACCAGATCATGCGTGGACCCTACGAAAAGAGCTAAATCAGTTGGAAAGTAGGAAATTACCAAGGCAACTCAGTTGTTGTAAAAGTCAGCACTGCTGGTTCAGCAGGACGAAAGTTCAAACTGTTACGTCAAGAAAAGGCTATGGAGGAGTCACGCTAGCAATGTGAACCATCTACACCAAAGAGATGTTGTTCGGACCGAGTCAAGATCAGAGACTGAATCTGTGAACTGTTCCCGCAGAGACTGAACCTGTGAACTGTTTCCCACCGAGACTCTATCTGTAAATTGTTTTAGATGAAATTGAAGAGATGTTGGCCTAGAAATTCACTGGCCTTAGCGCCGCTTTTGAGGCGCTAGAGGGCCTAGCGGCGAAGTTATGGCCAGTTTTGAAATTGACAGGGGCCCTAAATCGGCGTTAGGCCGGTAGCGCTGCGCCGGCACCGATGACGTCATCGGTGTGCGCAGCGTCCCGGTTGCCATGGTAACCCGCCCGAACTCGGAAATTGAGTTGCGGCCGCCTCGCCCGTGGCAGCCGCAAGCAACGTTCTGGCAGAGGTGCCTTACAGAACGTTGCGCCGGCGCATTAAAGGCCCCGCGGCGGCCGGCCGCTTTCCCGCCGCCCGCCTGGCCGCAGCTCCCTCCCCGGACTTCCCCCCCCTCCCCCCCCGGAACAAAAGCAAGCCCGGCACTTGTCCGAGGTGCCGGGCTCATTTTTAAAAAGATTATCGCGGGCCGCGGCCGGGTGCAGGCAGCTCCTCCTTAAGGGAAGGAGGAGGCCTGCACTTCCCGAACCTGCCGCACCGCAGCGGGCGCCGCAGCGCCGGAATAGCGCCGAAATTCAGCGCATAGCGCCAGTTTTCAGGCGCTAACAGCTTTCAGCAGCGCCGGCAGCCGTTTGGGCGCAGAAGTAGTGAATTTTTGGCCTGCCCAGCGCGACTTAGCTCCGGCACTAACTTCCGGCGCTAAAGCCGTCGCTGCGCCAAAACCCAATTTCTAGGCCGTTATGTTTAATGGGGACTCTGTATGTAATAAGCTAAAAAGGGAGGATTGTAGTGTATGTACCCGTCTACCTTTAAGAGAACTATTGTATGTAACCGTTCACCTTTAAGAGAACTACTTTAGGTGTGGCACTACTTGTTTGGCTTCTGTATACTGTAATACCGACGGTGACCACACCGGTATATAAGTGTTGTGGCATGATTCATTGGGCAGATTCGCCCGGACCTTCGAATAGTAAAGACCTGTTTGTTTGTTACTCCTGAAGTCTGTGTCGTTATTAACAGTATAACCCACAGACTTTACAGGGTAACATTAGCTACCCTCCAATCCATGGGTACTGTTCCAAAGTCTATCGAGCTCTGGAAGATGACCAGCAATGCATCTACTATTTCTAGGGCCACTTCCTTAAGTACCCTGGGATGTAGATTATCAAGCCCTGGGGATTTATCGGCCTTCAGTCCCATCAATTTTCCTAATACCATTTCCCTACAAATACTGATTTCTTTCAGTTCCACCCTTTCATCAGACCCTATGTTCCGTGGTATTTCTGGGAGGTTATTTGTGTCCTCCTTTGTGAAGGCAGAACCAAAGTATGAATTTAGTTGGTCTGCCATTTCTTTGTTTCCCATTATAAATTCCCCTGATTCTGACCGTAAGGGACCTACGCTTGACTTGACCAATCTTTTTTTCTTCACATATCTATAAAAGCTTTTACAGTCAGATGGAGCACTGTGCACAGTTCTGGTCTCTGTATACCTTGGTTTGTCAGGGCGAGGCTGGTTCTGGACCCAAGTGCAGACAGACGAGGCGAGAAGCAGGTATGCGGTCTTTAATAAAAGTACTTTACTAGAATCACACAGGTAAACAGTTACAAACATAGGAGCTCAAGACAAGCTACCACCAGGCAAATGGCTTGTCAAGACTGAGCACAGAGGGAAGAAACCACAGGGGTAAACAATTACAAACATAGGAGCTCAAGACAAGCTACCACTAGGCAAACGGCTTGCCAAGACAGAGCACAGAGGGAAGAAACCACAGGGGCAAACAGTTACAAACATAGGAGCTCAAGACAAGCTACCACTAGGCAAACGGCATGTCAAGACTGAGCACAGAGGGAAGATACCACAGAACTTAAATACAAGCAAAAACACGTGAGACCAATACACCTGATAAAAAGCAGTTAAGTAATAAACACAGGAGAAACTAGTAACAATTAGCAAAGGGAAAAAAACAAGTGAAGGTGCCATCTATGGGTTACTGAGGGAACTAACCGGCACCCTGACAGGACCCCCTCCCCCAGGAACGGCTCCTGACATTCCTCCTGGACGACCAAGGTGGCGACGGCGAAAATCCCTGATGAGTTCAGGATCCAAAATGTCCCGGGCCGGAACCCAGGAACGCTCTTCAGGAGCATAACCCTCCCATTCGATACAAAACAGGAGAGCTCAAGAGTTTATCTTGCTCAGGAGAACTTGAGAGTTTATCTTGTCCAGGAGAACTCGAGAGTCTATCTTGTCCAGGAGAACTTGAGAGTTTATCTTGTCCAGGACAAAGCACAGCGAGAGCCCAGGCCCAGGAGACTCGAGAATTAAACATAGGAGGGCCCAGGAGACAAACTTTAAGCACAGAGGATTAAACACAGGGGAGGCCCAGGAGACTAGAGAGTTTACTTGAGAGTTTAACACAGCGGAGGCCCAGGAGACTTGAGAGTTCACTTGAGAGTTTAACACAATGGAGGCCCAGGAGACTTGAGAGCTTACTAGAGAGTTTATCACAGAAGAGGCCCAAGGGACTCAAGAGTTTGGTAGAACCCGAACGCTGGCCTTACCCGACAGCCTAGGTTAGGAAATGAAGGCTCCCTGGCTGATCAGGGCAGTGGGCAGTGGGCTGGCCGGTTTCTGCTCGGTCCATGTATGGCTCAGTCTTGCTGTTAGGGCGAGGCTGGTTCTGGACCCAAGTGCAGACAGACGAGGCGAGAAGCTGGTATGCAGTCTTAAATAAAAGTACTTTACTAGAATCACACAGGTAAACAGTTACAAACATAGGAGCTCAAGACAAGCTACCACTAGGCAAACGGACAAGCTACCACTAGGCAAACGGCTTGTCAAGATTGAGCACAGAGGGAAGAAACCACAGGTGTAAACAATTACAAACATAGGAGCTCAAGGCAAGCTACCACTAGGCAAACAGCTTGTCAAAACAGAGCACAGAGGGAAGAAACCACAGGGGTAAACAGTTACAAACATAGGAGCTCAAGACAAGCTACCACTAGGCAAATGGCTTGTCAAGACTGAGCACAGAGGGAAGAAACCACAGAACTTAAATACAAGCAAAAACAGGTGAAACCAATAAACCTGATAAAAGGCAGTTAAGTAATAAACACAGCAGAAATGAGTAACAATTAGCAAAGGGAAAAAAACAAGTGAAGGTGCCATCTAGGGGTTACTGAGGCAACTAACCAGAACCCTCACATGGTGAGACCACACTTGGAGCACTCTGCTCAGTTCTGGTCTCCATATACCTTGGTTAGGCCACACTTGGAGCACCGTGCACATTTCTGGCCTCTGTATTCCTTGCTTATACCACACTAGGAGCACTGTGCACAGTTCTGGTCTCAGTATACCTTTGTTAGACCACACTTGAAGCACTGTGCACAGTTCTGGTCTCCATATATCTTGGTTAGACCACACTTGGAGCGCTGTGCACAGTTCTGGTCTCCATATAATTTGGTTAGACCACACTTGGAGCACTGTGTACAGTTCTGGTCTCCATATACCTCGATTAGACCACACTGGGAGCACAGTGCACAGTTCTGGTCTCCATATACCTCGGCAAGACCACACATGGAGCACTGTGCACAGTTCTGGTCTCCATATACATCGGTTAGACCACACTTGGAGCAATGTGCACAGTTCTGGTCTGCATATACCATGGTTAGACCACACTTGGAGCACTGTGCACAGTTCTGGTCTCCGTAAACCTTGGTTAGACCACACTTGGAGCAACGTGCACAGTTCTGGTCTCTGTATACCTTGGTTAGACCACACTTGGAGCACTGTACACAGTTCTGGTCTCCGTATACATTGGTTAGACCACACTTGGAGCATTGTGCACAGTTCTGGTCTCCATATACCTTGGTTAGACCACACTTGGAGCACTGTGCATAATTCTGGTCTCCATATACCTTGGTTAGACCACACTTGGAGCACCGTGCACAGTTTTGGTCTCCAAATACCTTGGTTAGACCACATTTGGAGCACTCTGTACAGTTCTGGTCTTCATATACCTCGGTTAGACCACAATGGGAGCACTGTGCACTGTTCTGGTCTCCAGAAACCTTGGTTAGACCACACTTGGAGCACTGTGCACAGTTCTGGTCTCCGTAAACCTTGGTTAGACCACACTTGGAGCAGCGTGCACAGTTCTGGTCTCTGTATACCTTGGTTAGACCACACTTGGAGCACTGTGCACAGTTCTGGTCTCCATATACCTTGGTTAGACCACACTTGGAGCACCGTGCACAGTTCTGGTCTCCGTATACCTTGGTTAGACCACACTTGGAACACTGTGCACAGTTCTGGACTCCATATATCTTGGTTAGGCAACGCTTGGAGTGCTGTGCACAGTTCTGGTCTCCAAATACTTTGGTTAGACCTCATTTGGAGCACTCTGTACAGTTCTGGTCTTCATATACCTCGGTTAGACCACAATGGGAGCACTGTGCACTGTTCTGGTCTCCAGAAACCTTGGTTAGACCACACTTGGAGCACTGTGCACAGTTCCGGTCTCTGTATACCTTGGTTAGGCCATACTTGGAGCACTGTGCACAGTTCTGGTCTCTGTATACTTTGGATAGACCACACTTGGAGCACTGTGCACAGTTCTGGTCTCCATATGTCTTGGTTAGGCCACGCTTGGAGCGCTGTGCACAGTTCTGGTCTGCATATACCTTGTTTAGAACACACTTGGAGCACTGTGCACAGTTCTGGTCTCCGTATACCTTGGTTAGACCACACTTGGAGCACTGTGCACAGTTCTGGTCTCCATATACCGTGGTTAGACAACACTTGGAGCACTGTGCACAGTTCTGGTCTCCATATACCTTGGTTAGACCACACTTGGAGCACTGTGCACAGTTCTGGCCTCCATATACCTTTGTTAGACCACAATTGGAGCACTGTGCACAGTTCTGGTCTCTGTATACCTTGGTTTGACCACCCTTGGAGCACTGTACACAATTCTGGTCTCCATATACCTTGTTTAGACCACACTTGGAGCACTGTGCACAGTTCTGGTCTCCATATACCTTGTTTAGATCACACTTGGAGCACTGTGCACAGTTCTGGTCTCTATATACCTTGGTTAGACCACACTTGGAGCACTGTGCACAATTCTGGTCTCTGTATACCTTGGTTAGACCACACTTGGAGCACCGTGCACAATTCTGGTCACTGTATACCTTGGTTAGACCGAACTTGGGGCACTGTGCACACTTCTGGTCTCTGTGTACCTTTGTTAGACCACACTTGGAGCACTGTGCACAGTTCTGGTCTCTTTATACCTTGGTTAGACCACACTTCGAGCACTGTATACACTTCTGGTCTCCATATACCTTGGTTAGACCACACTTGGAGCACTGTGCACAATTCTTGTCTCCATATACCTTGGTTAGACCACACTTGGAGCACTGTACACACTTCTGGTCTCCATATACCTTTGTTAGAACACACTTGGAGCATTGTGCACAGTTCTGGTCTCCATATACCTTGGTTAGACCACACTTGGAGCACTGTGCACAGTTCTGGTCTCCATATACCGTGGTTAGACCACACTTGGAGCACTGTGCACAGATCTGGTCTCCATATACCTTCGTTAGACCACACTTGTTACTCTCTGCACACTTCCGGTCTCCATATACCTTGGTTAGACCACACTTGGAACAACGTGCACAGTTCTGGTCTCCATATACCTTGGTTAGACCACACTTGGAGCACTGTGCACATTTCTGGTCTCCGTATACCTTGGTTAGACCACACTTGGAGCACCGTGCACAGTTCCCTTCTCCATATACCTTGGTTAGACCACACTTGGAGCACTGTGAACAGTCCTGGTCTCCGTATAACTTCGTTAGACCACACTTGGAGCATTGTGCACAGCTCTGGTCTCCGTAAACCTTCGTTAGTCCACACTTGGAGCACCGTGTGCAGTTCTGGTCTCCCTATACCTTGGTTAGACCACACTTGGAGCAATGGGCGCAGTTCTGGTCTCCATATACCTTGTTTAGACCACACTTGGAGCTCTCTGCACAGTTCTGCTCTCCATATACCTTGGTTAGACCAGACTTGGAGCACCGTGCACGGTGCTGGTCTCCATATACCTTGGTTAGACCACATTTGGAGCACCGTGCACAGTTCTAGTCTCTGTATACCTTGGTTAGACCACACTTGGAGCACTGTGCACAGTTCTGGTCTCCATATACCTTGGTTAGACCACACTTGGAGCACTGTGCACCGTTCGGGTCTCCATATACATTGGTTAGACCACATTTGGAGCACTGTGCGCAGTTCTGGTCTCCATATACCTTGGTTAGACAACAGTGGGGGCACTGTGCACAGTTGTGGTCTCAATATACCTTGGTTAGACCACATTTGGAGCACCGTGTGCAGTTCTGTTCTCCATATACCTTGGTTTGACCACCCTTCGAGCTCTTTGCTCAGTTCCGGTCTCCGTATACCTTGGTTAGACCACCCTTGGAGCACTGTACAGAATTTTGGTCACTTTAAACCTTGGTTAGACCGCACTTGGAGCACTGTGCACAGTTCTGGTCACTGTATACTTTGGATAGACCACACTTGGAACACTGTGCACAGTTCTGGTCTCCATATGTCTTGGTTAGGCCACGCTTGGAGCGCTGTGCACAGTTTTGGTCTGCATATACCTTGGTTAGACCACACTTGGAGCATTGTGCACAGTTCTGGTCTCCGTATACCTTGGTTAGACCACACTTGGAGCACTGTGCTCAGTTCTGGTCCCCATATACCTTGGTTAGACCACACTTAGAGCACTGTGCACAGTTCTGGTCTCCATATACCTTGGTTAGACCACACGGAGCACTGTGCACAGTTCTGATCTCCATATAGCTCAATTAGACCACACTTGGAGCACTGTGCACAGTTCTGGTCTCCATATACCTTGGTTAGACCACACTTGGAGCATCGTGCACAGTTCTGGTCTCTGTATACCTTGGGTAGACAGTCTAGGAGCAGTGTGCACAGTTCCGGTCTCCATATACATTGGTTAGACCACACTTGGAGCACCGTGCACAGTTCTGGTCTCCGTATACCTTGGTTAGACCACACTTGGAACACTGTGCACAGCTCTGGACTCCATATATCTTGGTTAGGCAATGCCTGGAGTGCTGTGCACAGTTCTGCACTCCATATACCTTGGTTAGACCACATTTGGAGCACTGTGTACAGTTCTGGTCTTCATATACCTCGGTTAGACCACAATGGGAGCACTGTGCACTGTTCTGGTCACCAGAAACCTTGGTTAGACCACACTTGGAACACCGTGCACAGTTCAGGTCTCCATATACCATGGTTAGACCACACTTGGTGCACTGAGCACAGTTCTGGTCTCCGTATACCTTGGTTAGCCCATACTTGGAGCACTGTACACAGTTCTGGTCTCCGTATACCTTGGTTAGACCACACTTGGAGCATTGTGCACAGTTCTGGTCTCCATATACCTTGGTTAGAACACACTTGGAGCACTGTGCATAATGCTGGTCTCCATATACCTTGGTTAGACCACACTTGGAGCACCGTGCACAGTTCTGGCCTCTGTATACCTTGGTTAGACAACACTTGGAGCACTGTGCACAATTCTGGTCTCCATATACCTTGGTTAGACCACACTTGGAGCTCTGTGCTCAGTTCCGGTCTTCGTATACCTTGGTTAGACCACACTTGAAGCATCGTGGACAGTTCCAATCTCTGTATACCTTGGTTAGACCACACTTGGAGAATTGTGCAAAATTTCTTGTCTCTGTATACCTTGGCTAGACCACACTTGGGGCAACGTGCACCTTTCTGGTCTCTGTATACCTTGGTTAGACCATACTTGGAGCACTGTACACAATTCTGGTCACTGTATACCTTGGTTAGACCACACTTGCATCTCTCTGCACAGTTCCGGTCTCCATATACCTTGGTTAGACCACACTTGAAGCAACGTGCACAGTTCTGGTCTCCATATACCTTGGTTGGACCACACTTGGATCTCTCTGCACAGTTCCAGTCTCCATATACCTTGGTTAGACCACACTTGAAGCACCGTGCACAGTTCTGGTCTCCGTATACCTTGGTTAGACCACACTTGGAGCACTGTGCACAGTTCTGGTCTCCATATACCTTGGTTAGACCACATTTGGAGCACTGTGCCCAATTGTGGTCTCCATATACCTCGGCTAGACCACACATGGAGCACTGTGCACAGTTCTTGTCTCCATATACCTCAGTTAGACCACACTTGGTGCACTGTGCACAGTTCTGGTCTCCATATAGCTTGGCTAGACCACACTTGGAGCACTGTGAACAGTCCTGGTCTCCGTATAAATTCATTAGACCACACTTGGGGCACTGTGCACAGTTCCGCTCTCCATATACCTTGCTTGGACCACACTTGGAGCACCGTGCACAGTTCCGCTCTCCATATACCTTGGTTAGACCAAACTTGGAGCACTGTACACAGTTCTGGTCTCTGTATACCTTGGTTAGACCAACTTGGAGCACTGTGCACAGTTCTGGTCTCCATATACCTTGGTTAGACCACACTTGGTGCACTGTGCACAGTTCTGGTCTCCATATAACTTGGTTAGAACATACTTGGAGCACTGTGCACAATTCTTGTCTCCATATACCTTCGTTAGACCACATTTGGAGCGTTGTGCACAGTTCTGGTCTCCATATACCTTGGTTAGACCACACTTGGATCTCTCTGCACAGTTCCAGACTCCATATACCTTGGTTAGACAATACTTGGAGCACCGTGCACAGTTTTGATCTCCATATACCTTGGTTAGGCCACACTTGGAGCACTGTGCACAGTTCTGGTCTCCGTGTACCTTGGTTAGACCACACTTGGAGCACTGTGCACAGTTCTGGTCTCCATATACCTTGGTTAGACCACACTTGTTACTCTCTGCACACTTCCGGTCTCCATATACCTTGGTTACACCACACTTGGAACACCGTGCACAGTTCTGGTGTCCATATACTTTGGTTAGACCACACTTGGTGCACTGTGCACAGTTCTGGTCTCCATATACCTTGGTTAGACTACACTTGGAGCACTGTGAACAGTCCTGGTCTCCGTATAACTTCGTTAGACCACACTTGGAGCATTGTGCACAGTTCTGGTCTCCGTAAACCTTCATTAGTCCACACCTGGAGCACCGTGTGCAGTTCTGGTCTCCCTATACCTTGGTTAGACCACACTTGGAACACCGTGCACAGTTCAGGTCTCCATATACCATGGTTAGACCACACTTGGTGCACTGAGCACAGTTCTGGTCTCCGTATACCTTGGTTAGCCCATACTTGGAGCACTGTACACAGTTCTGGTCTCCGTATACCTTGGTTAGACCACACTTGGAGCATTGTGCACAGTTCTGGTCTCCATATACCTTGGTTAGAACACACTTGGAGCACTGTGCATAATGCTGGTCTCCATATACCTTGGTTAGACCACACTTGGAGCACCGTGCACAGTTCTGGCCTCTGTATACCTTGGTTAGACAACACTTGGAGCACTGTGCACAATTCTGGTCTCCATATACCTTGGTTAGACCACACTTGGAGCTCTGTGCTCAGTTCCGGTCTTCGTATACCTTGGTTAGACCACACTTGAAGCATCGTGGACAGTTCCAATCTCTGTATACCTTGGTTAGACCACACTTGGAGAATTGTGCAAAATTTCTTGTCTCTGTATACCTTGGCTAGACCACACTTGGGGCAACGTGCACCTTTCTGGTCTCTGTATACCTTGGTTAGACCATAGTTGGAGCACTGTACACAATTCTGGTCACTGTATACCTTGGTTAGACCACACTTGCATCTCTCTGCACAGTTCCGGTCTCCATATACCTTGGTTAGACCACACTTGAAGCAACGTGCACAGTTCTGGTCTCCATATACCTTGGTTGGACCACACTTGCATCTCTCTGCACAGTTCCGGTCTCCATATACCTTGGTTAGACCACACTTGAAGCACCGTGCACAGTTCTGGTCTCCGTATACCTTGGTTAGACCACACTTGGAGCACTGTGCACAGTTCTGGTCTCCATATACCTTGGTTAGACCACATTTGGAGCATTGTGCCCAATTGTGGTCTCCATATACCTCGGCTAGACCACACATGGAGCACTGTGCACAGTTCTTGTCTCCATATACCTCAGTTAGACCACACTTGGTGCACTGTGCACAGTTCTGGTCTCCATATAGCTTGGCTAGACCACACTTGGAGCACTGTGAACAGTCCTGGTCTCCGTATAAATTCATTAGACCACACTTGGGGCACTGTGCACAGTTCCGCTCTCCATATACCTTGCTTGGACCACACTTGGAGCACTGTGCACAGTTCCGCTCTCCATATACCTTGGTTAGACCAAACTTGGAGCACTGTACACAGTTCTGGTCTCCGTATACCTTGGTTAGACCAACTTGGAGCACTGTGCACAGTTCTGGTCTCCATATACCTTGGTTAGACCACACTTGGTGCACTGTGCACAGTTCTGGTCTCCATATAACTTGGTTAGAACATACTTGGAGCACTGTGCACAATTCTTGTCTCCATATACCTTCGTTAGACCACATTTGGAGCGTTGTGCACAGTTCTGGTCTCCATATACCTTGGTTAGACCACACTTGGATCTCTCTGCACAGTTCCAGACTCCATATACCTTGGTTAGACAATACTTGGAGCACCGTGCACAGTTTTGATCTCCATATACCTTGGTTAGGCCACACTTGGAGCACTGTGCACAGTTCTGGTCTCCGTGTACCTTGGTTAGACCACACTTGGAGCACTGTGCACAGTTCTGGTCTCCATATACCTAGGTTAGACCACACTTGTTACTCTCTGCACACTTCTGGTCTCCATATACCTTGGTTACACCACACTTGGAACACCGTGCACAGTTCTGGTGTCCATATACTTTGGTTAGACCACACTTGGTGCACTGTGCACAGTTCTGGTCTCCATATACCTTGGTTAGACTACACTTGGAGCACTGTGAACAGTCCTGGTCTCCGTATAACTTCGTTAGACCACACTTGGAGCATTGTGCACAGTTCTGGTCTCCGTAAACCTTCATTAGTCCACACCTGGAGCACCGTGTGCAGTTCTGGTCTCCCTATACCTTGGTTAGACCACACTTGGAGCAACGGGTGCAATTCTGGTCTCCATATACCTTGTTTAGACCACACTTGGAGCTCTCTGCACAGTTCCGGTCTCCGTATACCTTGGTTAGACCACACTTGGAGCACCGTGCACAGCTCTGGTCTCTGTATACCTTGGTTAGACCACACTTGGAGCACTGCGCACTGTTGTGGTCTCAATATACCTTGGTTCGAGCACATTTGGAGCACCGTGTGCAATTCTGTTCTCCATATACCTTGGTTAGACCACACTTGGAGCTCTTTGCTCAGTTCCGGTCTCCATATACCTTGGTTAGACCGCACTTGGATCACTGTGCACAGTGCTGGTCTCCATATACCTTGGTTAGACCACACTTGGAGCTCTTTGCTCAGTTCCGGTCTCTGTATACCTTGGTTAGACCACACTTGGATCGCTGTGCACTGTTCTGGTCTCCATATACCTTGGTTACGCCACACTTGGAGCACCGTGCACAGTTCTGGTCTCTGTATACCTTGGTTAGACCACCCTTGGAGCACTGTACACAATTCTGGTCACTTTAAACCTTGGTTAGACCACACTTGGAGCACTGTGCACAGTTCTGGTCTCTGTATACTTTGGATAGACCACACTTGGAGCACTGTGCAGAGTTCTGGTCTCCATATGTCTTGGTTAGGCCACGCTTGGAGCACTGTGCACAGTTCTGGTCTGCATATACCTTGTTTAGACCACACTAGGAGCACTGTGGCAGTTCTGGTCTCCATGTAGCTTGGTTAGACCACACTTGGAGCACTGTGCACAGTTCTGGTCTCTGTATACCTTGGTTAGACCACACTTGGAGCACTGTGCACAGTTCTGGTCTCCATATACCTTGGTTAGACAACACTTGGAGCACTGTGCACAGTTCTGGTCTCCATATACCTTGGTTAGACCACACTTGGAGCAGTGTGCACAGTTCTGGTCTCCATATACCTTTGTTAGACCACACTTGGAGCACTGTGCACAGTTCTGGTCTCTGTATACCTTGGTTTGACCACCCTTGGAGCACTGTACACAATTCTGGTCTCCATACACCTTGTTTAGACCACACTTGGAGCACTGTGCACTGTTCTGGTCTCCATATACCTTGTTTAGATCACACTTGGAGCACTGTGCACAGTTCTGGTCTCTGTATACCTTGGTTTGACCACCCTTGGAGCACTGTACACAATTCTGGTCTCCATACACCTTGTTTAGACCACACTTGGAGCACTGTGCACTGTTCTGGTCTCCATATACCTTGTTTAGATCACACTTGGAGCACTGTGCACAGTTCTGGTCTCCATATACCTTGGTTAGACCACACTTGGAGCACTGTGCACTGTTCTGGTCTCCATATACCTTGTTTAGATCACACTTGGAGCACTGTGCACTGTTCTGGTCTCCATATACCTTGGTTAGACCACACTTGGAGCACTGTGCACAGTTCTGGTCTCCATATACCTTGGTTAGACCACACTTGGAGCACTGTGCACAATTCTGGTCTCTGTGTACCTTGGTTAGACCACACTTGGAGCACCGTGCACAATTCTGGTCACTGCATACCTTGGTTAGACCGAACTTGGGGCACTGTGCACACTTCTGGTCTCTGTGTACCTTTGTTAGACCACACTTGGAGCACTGTGCACAGTTCTGGTCTCTTTATACCTTGGTTAGACCACACTTCGAGCACTGTATACACTTCTGGTCTCCATATACCTTGGTTAGACCACACTTGGAGCACTGTGCACAGTTCTGGTCTCCATATACCTTGGGTAAACCACACTAGGAGCACTGTGCACAGTTCTGGTCTCCATATACCTTGGTTAGACTGCACTTGGAGCACTGTGCACAGCTCTGGTCTCCATATTACAGAAAAGGATATAGAGGCACTGGAGAGCTTGCAAGAAAGAATTACTATGATGATACCAGAACTGATTTTTTTTAACTATCAGGAAAGATTGAGCAGGTGGGGGCTCTTTTCTCTTGAAAAGAAAAGACTGAGGTGTGACCTGATAGAGATCTTTAAAATTATGCAGAGGTTCGATAGGGTAGACGTAGAGAAGATGTTTCCACTTGTGGGGGAGACCAGAACTAGGGGCCATCAATATAAGATAGTCACTAATAAATCCAATAGTTAATTCAGGAGAAACTTCTTTACCCAGAGAGTGGTGAGAATGGGGAACTCGCTACCACAGGGAGTGGTTGAGGCGAAGAGCAGAGATGCATTTAAGGGGAAGCTGGATAAACACATGAGGGAGAAAGGAATAGAAGGGTATGGTTAAGGGGATGAGATGAAGAGGGGTGGGAGGAGGCTGGTGTTGATGGGGTGAGATGAAGAGGAGTGGGAGGAGGCTGGTGTTGATGGGGTGAGATGAAGAGGAGTGGGAGGAGGCTGGTGTTGATGGGGTGAGATGAGGAGGGGTGGGAGGAGGCTGGTGTTGATGGGGTGAGATGAAGAGAGGTGGGAGGAGGCTGGTGTTGATGGGGTGAGATGAAGAGAGGTGGGAGGAGGCTGATGTTGATGGGGTGAGATGAAGAGGGGTGGGAGGAGGCTGGTGTTGATGGGCTGAGATAAAGAGGGGTGGGAGGAGGCTGGTGTTGATGGGGTGAGATGAAGAGGGGTGGGAGGAGGCTGGTGTTGATGGGGTGAGATGAAGAGGAGTGGGAGGAGGCTGGTGTTGATGGGGTGAGATGAAGAGGAGTGGGAGGAGGCTGGTGTTGATGGGGTGAGATGAAGAGGAGTGGGAGGAGGCTGGTGTTGATGGGGTGAGATGAGGAGGGGTGGGAGGAGGCTGGTGTTGATGGGGTGAGATGAAGAGAGGTGGGAGGAGGCTGGTGTTGATGGGCTGAGATAAAGAGGGGTGGGAGGAGGCTGGTGTTGATGGGGTGAGATGAAGAGGGGTGGGAGGAGGCTGGTGTTGATGGGGTGAGATGAAGAGGGGTGGGAGGAGGCTGGTGTTGATGGGGTGAGATGAAGAGGAGTGTGAGGAGGCTGGTGTGGATGGGGTGAGATGAAGAGGGGTGGGAGGAGGCTTGTGTTGATGGGGTGAGATGAAGAGGGGTGGGAGGAGGCCGGTGTTGATGGAGCGAGGTGAAGAGAGGTGGGAGGATGCTAGTGTTGATGGGGTGAGATGAAGAGGGGTGGGAGGAGGCTGGTGTTGATGGGGTGAGATGAAGAGGGGTGTGAGGAGGCTGGTGTGGATGGGGTGAGATGAAGAGGGATGGGAGGAGGCTGGTGTTGATGGGGTGAGATGAAGAGGGGTGGGAGGAGGCCGGTGTTGATGGAGTGAGGTGAAGAGAGGTGGGAGGATGATGGTGTTGATGGGGTGAGATGAAGAGGGGTGGGAGGAGGCCGGTGTTGATGGAGTGAGGTGAAGAGAGGTGGGAGGATGCTGGTGTTGATGGGATGAGATGAAGAGGGGTGGGAGGAGGCTGGTGTGGATGGGGTGAGATGAAGAGGGGTGGGAGGAGGCTGGTGTTGATGGGGTGAGATGAAGAGAGGTGGGAGGAGGCCGGTGTTGATGGAGTGAGATGAAGAGAGGTGGGAGGATGCTGGTGTTGATGGGGTGAGATGAAGAGGGGTGGAAGGAGGCTGGTGTTGATGGGGTGAGATGAAGAGGGATGGGAGGAGGCTGGTGTTGACGGGGTGAGATGAAGCGAAGTGGGAGGAGGCTGGTGTTGATGGGGTGAGGTGAAGAGGGGTGGGAGGAGGCTGGTGTTGACGGGGTGAGATGAAGAGGGATGAGAGGAGGCTGGTGTTGATGGCGTGAGATGAAGAGGGGTGGGATGAGGCTGGTGTTGATGGGGTGAGATGAAGAGGGGTGGGAGGAGGCCGGTGTTGATGGAGTGAGATGAAGAGAGGTGGGAGGATGCTGGTGTTGATGGGGTGAGATGAAGAGGGGTGGGAGGAGGCTGGTGTTGATGGGGTGAGATGAAGAGGGGTGGGAGGAGGCTGGTGTTGATGGGGTGAGATGAAGAGGGGTGGGAGGAGGCTAATGTTGATGGGGTGAGATGAAGAGTGGTGGGAGGAGGCTGGTGTTGATGGGTTGAGATGAAGAGGGGTGGGAGGAGGCTGGTGTTGATGGGGTGAGGTGAAGAGGGGTGGAAGGAGGCTGGTATTGATGGGGTGAGATGAAGAGGGGTGGGAGGAGGTTGGTGTTGATGGGGTGAGATGAAGAGGGGTGGGAGGAGGCTGGTGTTGATGGGGTGAGATGAAGAGGGGTGGGAGGATGCTGGTGTTGACGGGGTGAGATGAAGAGGGGTGGGAGGAGGCTGGTGTGGAGCATAAACACACGCACGGAGCAGGTGGGTCGAATGGCCTGTTTCATCCTAGCAGGCTATCTCTTTTCAGTTTTGCTCTTGGAGAATAATAATACCATCTCTCTCTGATACACTCCTCCTCTCTCTCTCTCTCTTTCTCTCCCTCACTCTGTGCCTCGCCCTGTTTAAATATATATTTTGGTTCTGTCTTCACAAAGGAAGGCACAAATAACCTCCCAGAGATGTCAGGGAACATAGGGTCTGATGAAAGGGAGGAAATGAAAGAAATCAGTATTTGTAGGGATATGGTGTTAGGGAAATTGACGGAATTGAAGGCCGATAAATCCCTAGGGCCTGATAATCTACATCCTATGGTACTTCAGGAAGTGGCCCTAGAAATAGTAGATGCATTGCTGGTCATCTTCCAGAACTCGATAGACTCTGGAACAGTACCCATGGATTGGAGGGTAGCTAATGTTACCCGACTATTCAAAAAAGGTGGTAGAGAGAAAACGGGGAATTACAGACCGGTAAGCCTGACATCGGTAGTGGGGAAAATGCTAGAGTCCATTATAAAAGATGTAATAGCAGAGCACTTGGAAAACAGTGACAGGATTGGACAAAGTCAACATGGATTTACAAAAGGTAAATTGTGCTTGACTAATCTACTGGAATTTTTTGAGGATGTAACTGGTAATATAGATAAGGGAGGACCAGTGGATGTGGTGTATTTGGACTTTCAGAAGGCTTTCGATAAGGTCCCACATAAGAGATTAGCGTGTAAAGTTAAGGCACATGGGATTAGGGTCTTTTTCCGAGTGGCAGGCAGTGACTAGCAGGGTACCGCAGGGATCGGTCCTTGGACCCCAGCTATTCCCAATATATATTAATGATCTAGGCAGGGGAACTAGATGTAACATCTCCAAATTTGCAGACGACGCAAAGCTAGGTGGGCGTGTGTGCTGTGAGGAGGATGCCGAGAAACTCCAGTATAATTTGGACAGGTTGGGTGATTGGGCAGAAGCATGGCAGATGCAATATAACTTGGATAAATGCGAGGTTATCCACTTTGGTGGCAAAAACAGGAAGGCAGATTATTATCTGAATGGCAATAGATTGGGAGAAGGGGAAGTTCAACGAGCCCTGGGTGTCCTTGTGCACCAGTCGCTGAAGGTAAGCATGCAGGTGCAGCAGGCGGTTAAGAAGGGAAATGGCATGTTGGCCTTCGTAGTGAGAGGGTTTGAGTACAGGAACAATGATGTCTTGCTGCAGTTGTACAGGGCCTTGTTGAGACCACATCTTGAGTATTGTGTGTAGTTTTGGTCGCCTTATCTGAGGAAGGACGTTCTTGCCATGGAAGGAGTTCAGCGAAGATTCACCAGGCTGATACCTGGGATGGCAGGAATGACGTATGAGGAGAGATTGGGTCGATTGGGCTTGTACTCGCTGGAGTTTAGAAGAATCAGAGGGGATCTCATTGAAACTTATAAAATTCTGACAGGACTGGACAGACTAGATGCAGGAAGGATGTTTCCGATGGTCGGGGAGTCCAGAACCAGGGGTCACAGTCTAAGGATAAGGGTTAGGCCATTTAGGACAGAATTGAGGAGGAATTTCTTCACCCAGAGAGTGGTGAACCTGTGGAATTCTCTACCACAGAAGGCAGTAGAGGCCAATTCATTAAATATATTCAAGAAGGAGTTGGATATATTTCGTAAGGCTAAAGGGATCAAGGGATATGGGGAGAAAGCAGGGACAGGGTACTGAATATGGATGATCAGCCATGATCGCATTGAATAGCGGAGCAGGCTCGAGGGGCCGAATGGCCTACTCCTGCTCCTATCATCTCTGTTTCTATGTTTCCCCTCTCCGTCTCTGCCACCCTCTCTCTTTCTGTCACTCCATCGCTCCCTCTTTTTCTTTCTCTCCATCTGACTCTCTGTTGCTCTCTTTCTCTCTACCCCCTCTCTCTCTCTCTCCCTCTCTCTGCCTATCCCCCTTTCTCTCCATCTCTCTCTGCCTCTCCGTTACCCTTTCCTTCTCTGCCACCCTTTCTTTCACTCTATGTCTCCCTCTTTTTCTTTCCCTGTCTCTCTGTTGCCCCATCTCTCTTTCCATCTCTGACGTGGCTGAACCACGTCAAAGTCTCCCTGCTCTCACTGGTCAGTGTCTGGTCAGTTTCCATCCTCTCACTGGTCAGTCTCCCTGCTCTCACTGGTCAGTGTTTGGTCAGTTTCCCTGCTCTCACTGGTCAGTGTCTGGTCAGTTTCCCTGCTCTCACTGGTCAGTGTTTGGTCAGTTTCCATCCTCTCACTGGTCAGTTTCCCTGGTCTCACTGGTCAGTGTCTGGTCAGTTTCCCTGCTCTCACTGGTCAGTGTCTGGTCAGTTTCCCTGCTCTCTCTGGTCAGTGTCTGGTCAGTTTCCATCCTCTCACTGGTCAGTTTCCTTGCTCTCACTGGTCAGTGTCTGGTCAGTTTCCCTGCTCTCACTGGTCAGTGTCTGGTCAGTTTCCCTGCTCTCACTGGTCACTGTCTGGTCAGTCTCCCTGCTCTCACAGGTCAGTGTCTGGTCAGTCTCCCTACTCACACTGGTCAGTGTCTGGTCAGTTTCCTTACTCTCACTGGTCAGTGTCTGGTCAGTTTCCCTATTCTCACTGGTCAGTGTCTGGTCATTCTCCCTGCTCTCACTGGTCAGTGTCTGGTCAGTTTCCCTGCTCTCACTGGTCAGTGTCTGGTCAGTTTCCATCCTCTCACTGGTCAGTACCTGGTCAGTTTCCCTACTCTCACTGGTCAGTGTCTGGTCAGTTTCCCTGCTCTCACTGGTCAGTGTCTGGTCAGTTTCCCAGCTCTCACTGGCCAGTGTCTGGTCAGTTTCCCGACTCTCTCTGGTCAGTGTCTGGTCAGTATCCCTACTCTCACTGGTCAGTGTCTGGTCAGTTTCCCTGCGCTCACTGGTCGGTGTCTGGTCAGTTTCCCTACTCTCACTGGTCAGTGTCTGGTCAGTTTCCCTGCTCTGACTGGTCAGTGTCTGGTCAGTTTCCCTACTCTCACTGGTCAGAATCTGGTCAGTTTTCCTGCTCTCACTGGTCAGTGTCTGGTCAGTTTCCCTGCTCTCACTGGTCAGTGTCTGGTCAGTCTCCCTACTCTCACTGGTCAGTGTCTGGTCAGTTTCCCTACTCTCACTGGTCAGTGTCTGGTCAGTCTCCCTACTCTAACTGGACTGTGTCTGGTCAGTTTCCCTACTCTCACTGGACAGTGTCTGGTCAGTCTCCCAACTCTCACTGGTCAGTGTCTGGTCAGTCTCCCTACTCTCACTGGACTGTGTCTGGTCAGTTTCCCTACTCTCACTGGAAAATGTCTGGTCAGTCTCCCTACTCTCACTGGTCAGTGTCTGGTCAGTTTCCCTGCTCTCACTGGTCAGTGTCTGGTCAGTTTCCCTGCTCCCTCTGGTCAGTGTCTGGTCAGTTTCCATCGTCTCACTGGTCAGTTTCCCTGCTCTCACTGGTCAGTGTCTGGTCAGTTTCCCTGCTCTCACTGGTCAGTGTCTGGTCAGTTTCCCTGCTCTCACTGGTCAATGTCTGGTCAGTCTCCCTACTCTCACTGGTCAGTGTCTGGTCAGTTTCCCTACTCGCACTGGTCAGTGTCTGGTCAGTTTCCCTGCTCTCCCTGGTCAGTGTCTGGTCAGTCTCCCTACTCACACTGGTCAGTGTCTGGTCAGTTTCCTTACTCTCACTGGTCAGTGTCTGGTCAGTTTCCCTATTCTCACTGGTCAGTGTCTGGCCAGTCTCCCTGCTCTCACTGGTCAGTGTCTGGTCAGTTTCCCTGCTCTCACTGGTCAGTGTCTGGTCAGTTTCCATCCTCTCACTGGTCAGTACTTGGTCAGTCTCCCTACTCTCACTGGTCAGTGTCTGGTCATTTTCCCTGCTCTCACTGGTCAGTGTCTGGTCAGTTTCCCTGCTCTCTCTGGTCAGTGTCTGGTCAGTTTCCATCCTCTCACTGGTCAGTTTCCCTGCTCTCACTGGTCAGTGTCTGGTCAGTTTCCCTGCTCTCACTGGTCAGTGTCTGGCCAGTTTCCCTGCTCTCACTGGTCAGTGTCTGGTCAGTTTCCCTGCACTCACTGGTCAGTGTCTGGTCAGTTTCCCTGCTCTCTCTGGTCAGTGTCTGGTCAGTTTCCATCCTCTCACTGGTCAGTTTCCCTGCTCTCACTGGTCAGTGTCTGGTCAGTTTCCCTGCTGTCACTGGTCAGTGTCTGGTCAGTTTCGCTGCTGTCACTGGTCAATGTCTGGTCAGTCTCCCTACTCTCACTGGTCAGTGTCTGGTCAGTTTCCCTACCCTCACTGGTCAGTGTCTGGTCAGTTTCCCTGCTCTCACTGGTCAGTGTCTGGTCAGTTTCCCTGCTCTCACTGATCAGTGTCTGGTCAGTCTCCCTACTCTCACTGGTCAGTGTCTGGTCGGTCTCCCTGCTCTCACTTCTCAGTGTCTGATCAGTTTCCCTGCTCTCACTGGTCAGTATGTGGTCAGTTTCCCTACTCTCACTGGTCAGTGTCTGGTCAGTTTCCCTGCTCTCACTGGTCAGTGTCTGGTCAGTTTCCCAGCTCTCACTGGCCAGAGCCTGGTCAGTTTCCTTACTCTCACTGGTCAGTGTCTGGTCAGTTTCCCTATTCTCACTGGTCAGTGTCTGGTCGGTCTCCCTGCTCTCACTTCTCAGTGTCTGATCAGTTTCCCTGCTCTCACTGGTCAGTATGTGGTCAGTTTCCCTACTCTCACTGGTCAGTGTCTGGTCAGTTTCCCTGCTCTCACTGGTCAGTGTCTGGTCAGTTTCCCAGCTCTCACTGGCCAGAGCCTGGTCAGTTTCCCAACTCTCACTGGTCAGTGTCTGGTCAGTATCCCTACTCTCGCTGGTCAGTGTCTTGTCAGTTTCCCTGCTCTCACTGGTCGGTGTCTGGTCAGTTTCCCTACTCTCACTGGTCAGTGTCTGGTCATTTTCCCTGCTTTGACTGGTCAGTGTCTGGTCAGTTTCCCTACTCTCACTGGTTAGAATCTGGTCAGTTTTCCTGCTCTCACTGGTCAGTGTCTGGTCAGTTTCCCTGCTCTCACTGGTCAGTGTCTGGTCAGTTTCCCTACTCATACTGGTCAGTGTCTGGTCAATTTCCTAACTCTCACTGGTCAGTGTCTGGTCAGTTTTCCCTATTCTCACTGGTCAGTGTCTGGTCAGTCTCCCTGCTCTCACTGGTCAGTGTCTGGTCAGTTTTCCTGCTCTCACTGGTCAGTGTCTGGTCAGTTTCCATCCTCTCACTGGTCAGTGTCTGGTCAGTTTCCCTACTCTCACTGGTCAGTGTCTGGTCAGTCTCCCTACTCTCACTGGTCAGTGTCTGGTCAGTTTCCCTACTCTCACTGGTCAGTGTCTGTTCAGTTTCCCTGCTGTCACTGGTCAGTGTCTGGTCAGTTTCCATCCTCTCACTGGTCAGTTTCCCTGCTCTCACTGGTCAGTGTCTGGTCAGTTTCCCTGCACTCACTGGTCAGTGTCTGGTCAGTTTCCCTGCTCTCTCTGGTCAGTGTCTGGTCAGTTTCCATCCTCTCACTGGTCAGTTTCCCTGCTGTCACTGGTCAGTGTCTGGTCAGTTTCCCTGCTGTCACTGGTCAGTGTCTGGTCAGTTTCCCTGCTGTCACTGGTCAATGTCTGGTCAGTCTCCCTACTCTCACTGGTCAGTGTCTGGTCAGTTTCCCTACCCTCACTGGTCAGTGTCTGGTCAGTTTCCCTGCTCTCACTGGTCAGTGTCTGGTCAGTTTCCCTGCTCTCACTGGTCAGTGTCTGTTCAGTCTCCCTACTCACACTGGTCAGTGTCTGGTCAGTTTCCTTACTCTCACTGGTCAGTGTCTGGTCAGTTTCCCTATTCTCACTGGTCAGTGTCTGGTCTGTCTCCCTGCTCTCACTGGTCAGTGTCTGGTCAGTTTCCCTGCTCTCACTGGTCAGTATGTGGTCAGTTTCCCTACTCTCACTGGTCAGTGTCTGGTCAGTTTCCCTGCTCTCACTGGTCAGTGTCTGGTCAGTTTCCCAGCTCTCACTGGCCAGAGCCTGGTCAGTTTCCCAACTCTCACTGGTCAGTGTCTGGTCAGTTTCCGTGCTCTCACTGGTCAGTATCTGGTCAGTATCCCTACTCTCACTGGTCAGTGTCTTGTCAGTTTCCCTGCTCTCACTGGTCGGTGTCTGGTCAGTTTCCCTACTCTCACTGGTCAGTGTCTGGTCATTTTCCCTGCTTTGACTGGTCAGTGTCTGGTCAGTTTCCCTACTCTCACTGGTTAGAATCTGGTCAGTTTTCCTGCTCTCACTGGTCAGTGTCTGGTCAGTTTCCCTGCTCTCACTGGTCAGTGTCTGGTCAGTCTCCCTACTCTCACTGGTCAGTGTCTGGTCAGTTTCCCTACTCTCACTGGTCAGTGTCTGGTCAGTCTCCCTACTCTCACTGGACTGTGTCTGGTCAGTTTCCCTATTCTCACTGGACAGTGTCTGGTCAGTCTCCCTACTCTCACTGGTCAGTGTCTGGTCAGTCTCCCTACTCTCACTGGACTGTGTCTGGTCAGTTTCCCTACTCTCACTGGACAGTGTCTGGTCAGTCTCCCTACGCTCACTGGTCAGTGTCTGGTCAGTCTCCCTACTCTCACTGGTCAGTGTCTGGTCAGTTTCCCTGCTCTCACTGGTCAGTGTCTGGTCAGTTTCCCTGCTCTCTCTGGTCAGTTTCCATCCTCTCACTGGTCAGTTTCCCTGCTCTCACTGGTCAGTGTCTGGTCAGTTTCTCTGCTCTCACTGGTCAGTGTCTGGTCAGTTTCCCTGCTCTCACTGGTCAATGTCTGTTCAGTCTCCCTACTCTCACTGGTCAGTGTCTGGTCAGTTTCCCTACTCTCACTGGTCAGTGTCTGGTCAGTTTCCCTGCTCTCACTGGTCAGTGTCTGGTCAGTTTCCCTGCTCTCACTGGTCAGTGTCTGGTCAGTCTCCCTACTCACACTGGTCAGTGTCTGGTCAATTTCCTTACTCTCACTGGTCAGTGTCTGGTCAGTTTTCCCTATTCTCACTGGTCAGTGTCTGGTCAGTCTCCCTGCTCTCACTGGTCAGTGTCTGGTCAGTTTTCCTGCTCTCACTGGTCAGTGTCTGGTCAGTTTCCATCCTCTCACTGGTCAGTGTCTGGTCAGTTTCCCTACTCTCACTGGTCAGTGTCTGGTCAGTCTCCCTACTCTCACTGGTCAGTGTCTGGTCAGTTTCCCTACTCTCACTGGTCAGTGTCTGTTCAGTTTCCCTGCTGTCACTGGTCAGTGTCTGGTCAGTTTCCCTGCTCTCACTGGTCAGTGTCTGGTCAGTTTCCCTACTCTCACTGGACAGTGTCTGGTCAGTTTCCCTTCTCTCACTGGTCAGTGTCTGTTCAGTTTCCCTGCTGTCACTGGTCAGTGTCTGGCCAGTCTCCCTGCTCTCACCGGTCAGTGTCTGGTCAGTTTCCCTACTCTCACTGGACAGTGTCTGGTCAGTTTCCCTACTCTCACTGGTCAGTGTCTGGTCAGTCTCCCTACCTCTTTCTCTCCCTCTCTCCCTCATTTTCCAACATTACAACCAAGACCACACTTCAAAAGCTCTTTGTAAAGCACTTTGAGACGTTCTGAGTTGCTACGGAAATGCTACATCAAGTGTTATCCCCCCCGCCTCCCCCCGCCCTACCCCCGAGCTTCCGGTGGCCTGTCACTTTAATTCTCCGCCCCACTCCCACTCTGACCTCTCTGTCCTCGGCCTCTTACACTGTTCCAATGAAGCTCAACGTAAGCTCGAGGAACAGCACCTCATCTTTCGATTAGACACTTTACATCCTTCTGGACTCAACATAGAGTTCAACAATTTCAGACCATAACCTCGGCCCCATTATTTTTTTACCATTCATTTTATTTATTATATATTTTTTTTCTTTCTCCCACCTGGCAGCTGTCGATCATTCTTCCATCGCCAATCACACTTCCTCTAGACCCATCTTTTATTTCTTTACTTGTCCCATTACCATCTCCTTTCTCATCATCCCTTTTATATGGAAACATAGAAACATAGAAGATAGGAGCAGGAGTCGGCCATTCGGCCCCTCGAGCCTGCTCCGCCATTTAATGAGATCATGGCTGATCATCCAAACTCAGTACCCGGTCCCTGCCTTCTCCCCATATCCCTTGATCCCTTCAGCCTCAAGAAATATATCCAACTCCTTCTTGAATATATTTAATGAATTGGCCTCCACCGCCCTGTGTGGCAGAGAATTCCACAGGTTCACCACTCTCTGGGTGAAGAAATTCCTCCTCATCGCAGTCCTAAATGGCTTACCCCTTATCCTTAGACTGTGACCCCTGGTTCTGGGCTCGCCGACCATCGGGAACATCCTTCCTGCATCTAGTCTGTCCAGCCCTGTTAGAATTTTATAAGTTTCAATGAGATCCCCTCTCATTCTCCTAAACTCCAGTGAGTATAAGCCCAATCGACCCAATCTCTCCTCATACGTCATTCCTGCCATCCCAGGTATCAGTCTGGTGAATCTTCGCTGCACTCCCTCCATGGCAAGAACATCCTTCCTCAGATAATTGTCGTTTAATCTCTCCGGCCTTCCACCCTATCACAGACCTTCCCTCTTGTTCTTTCCTCCCCTCCCCCCGTTTCCTCCCCTCCGCTCTCGCTTAAACCCTGTTACGTCCCCAACTTTTTCCAATTCTGACGAGAGGACATCGACCTGGAACGTTGACTGTTTCTGTCTCTCCGTGGATGCTGCCCGACCTGCTGAGTGTTTCCAGAATATTCTGTTGTCATGGTAGAAACGGAATGCTCTTTCTCTCTCTCTCGTTCTATCTGAAGACAGAGTTCCATCAGCAGAGACTGAATTTCTGACCACCTGCTGCCTAGCCATGGTTGGGAAATTCTGATCTTGGACAATCTCAGCTGTATGTGTGTAACATCCCCCAGCCCCCTCCAACCCTCCCTATCTCTGTAACCTCCTCCAGCCCCCTCCAACCCTCCCTATCTCTGTAACCTCCTCCAGCCCCTACAACCCTCCCTATCTCTGTAACCTCCTCCAGCCCCTCCAACCCTCCCTATCTCTGTAACCTCCTCCAGCCCTACAACCCTCCCTATCTCTGTAACCTCCTCCAGCCCCTCCAACCCTCCCTATCTCTGTAACCTCCTCCAGCCCTACAACCCTCCCTATCTCTGTAACATCCCCCAGCCCCCTCCAACCCTCCCTATCTCTGTAACCTCCTCCAGCCCCTACAACCCTCCCTATCTCTGTAACCTCCTCCAGCCCCTCCAACCCTCCCTATCTCTGTAACCTCCTCCAGCCCTACAACCCTCCCTATCTCTGTAACCTCCTCCAGCCCCTACAACCCTCCCTATCTCTGTAACCTCCTCCAGCCCCTACAACCCTCCCTATCTCTGTAATCCCCTCCAGCCCCTACAATCCTCCCTATCTCTGTAACATCCCCCAGCCCCCTCCAACCCTCCCTACCTCTGTAATCTCCTCCAGCCCCTACTACCCTCCCTATCTCTGTAACCTCCTCCAGCCCCTACAACCCTCCCTATCTCTGTAACCTCCTCCAGCCCCCTCCAACCCTCCCTATTTCTGTAACCTCCTCCAGCCGCCTACAATCCTCCCTATCTCTGTAGCCTCCTCCAGCCCCCTACAACCCTCCCTATCTCTGTAACCTCCTCCAGCCCCCTACAACCCTCCCTATCTCTGTAACCTCCTCCAGCCCCCTCCAACCCTCCCTATCTCTGTAACCTCCTCCAGCCCCCTACAATTCTCCCTATCTCTGTAATCTCCTCCAGCCCCCTACAACCCTCCCTATCTCTGTAACCTCCTCCAGCCCCTACAACCCTCCCTATCTCTTTAACCTCCTCCAGCCCCTACAACACTCCCTATCTCTGTAATCTCCTCCAGCGCCCTACAACCCTCCCTATCTCTGTAACCTCCTCCAGCCCCCTCCAACCCTCCCTATCTCTGTAACCTCCTCCAGCCCCCTACAATCCTCCCTATCTCTGCAATCTCCTCCAGCCCCCTACAACCCTCCCTATCCCTGTAATCTCCTCCAGCCCCTACAACCCTCCCTATCGCTGTAACCTCCTCCAACCCCTACAACCCTCCCTATCCCTGTAATCTCCTCCAGCCCCCTACAACCCTCCCTATCTCTGTAAACTCCTCCAGCCCCTACAACCCTCCCTATCTCTGTAACCTCCTCCAGCACCTACAACCCTCCCTATCTCTGTAACCTCCTCCAGCCCCCTCCAACCCTCCCAGATCTCTGTAACCTCCTCCAGCCCCTACAACCCTCCCTATCTCTGTAACCTCCTCCAGCCCCTACAGCCCTCCCTATCTCTGTAACCTCCCCAACCCCTACAACACTCCCTTTCTCTGTAACCTCCTCCAGCCCCTACAACACTCCCTATCTCTGTAACCTCCTCCAGCCCCCTACAGCCCTCCCTATCTCTGTAACCTCCTCCAGCCCCCTACAACCCTCCCATCTGTGTAACCTCCTCCAGCCCCTACAACCCTCCCTATCTCTTTAACCTCCTCCAGCCCCGACAACCCTCCCTATCTCTGTAAACTCCTCCAGCCCCCTACAACCCTCCCTATCTCTGTAACCTCCTACAGCCCCTACAACCCTCCCTATCTCTGTAACCTCCTCCAGCCCCTACAACCCTCCCTATCTCTGTAACCTCCCCCAGCCCCTACAACCCTCCCTATCTCTATAACCTCCTCCAGCCTCTACAACCCTCCCTATCTCTGTAACCTCCTCCAGCCCCAACAACCCTCCCTATCTCTGTAACCTCCTCCAGCCCCTACAACCCTCCCTATCTCTGTAACCTCCTCTAGCCCTGTAATGTATGTAATGTATATATACCTTATTAAGGGAGAGAACTACTTTTTACAGCTCCTGTATACTGTAGTACCGGCAGTGACCACACCTGTATATAAACCCTGAATAGTGATCTGTATCGTAAGTTCTAGAGTAACCCTCATTCAGTAAACACCTGTTGAATCGTTCCCTGCAGTCTGTTGTCTGATTATTGAAGGACACAACATTAAGATACACGGACATAACATTGGCGACAATGCAGATTCGAAACTACCTGCAACTCTGCATCACCTCCCAGGGATTCGCTCCTGGAGAACAGTGGAAGAAGGTCGAGTCCAGAAGCACGGGCGTCGACCACGGGCAACCGCCCAGTCATCCAGCGGAGATTTGAGCATCGCAGGGGAGGCTGTCGAGAGCCAGGCTTGGCTTTCCAGTCACGGTGGTCCAGCGAAATGGGCTGACAACAGGTACTGCGCAGACCCTTCCCGCCGCGGTGTTCAAGGGCCGAGCAGCATCGACGGGGGAGAGAGCGAGGGCAGAGCGCACAGGGCGCAGCCGGTGTTCAGGACCGAGCGGCACAGGAAAAGGCCGAGCAGCGTTGACGGGGGAGAGAGAGAGGGCAGAGCGCACAGGGCGCAGCCGGTGTTCAGGACCGAGCGGCGTCAACGGGGGAGAGAGACGAGAGAGAGCAGAGCGCAGCCGGTGTTCAAGGGCCGAGCAGCGTCAATGGGGGAGAGAGGCGCGCAGGAAAACACGAGGCACTGCCATTGCCACGAGGACCGCAGAGAGCGGCGTTGGCAGCAGCGCAGGAGCAGCGCATGAAACCCACAGAGTGTCGCCATTTGCCACGAGGACCGCCGAGAGCGGCGTTGGCAGCAGCGCGGGAGACGCCATTTTAAGCCGCAGCGGGGAAGAAAGGAAAGCGCAGGAGACACCATTTTAAGCCAGTCTGACCACACCCAAAAATGCCGAAGAGTGGCAGTATCACAGCGTTCGACAATGAAGTCGAAGATTGGAAGACATACGTCGAACGCATAGAAGTATCCTGCAAGGCGAATGAAGTGCCAGATGACAAGAAAGCGCTGGTATTGTTGAATTCAATGGGTGCAAAAACGTATGGCTTACTACGAAACCTAGTAACCCCAGAGAAGACAGTAGAAAAGGATTTTGAAAACATAGTGTCAATCCTACAGGACCACTTAAACCCCACACCGCTGCTGATAGCAGAAAGATTTAAGTTTCACAAAAGGAACAAGCATAAAGATGAAAGTAATGCTGAGTATTTAACGGAACTGCACAAGCTATCGAAACACTGCCAGTTTGGAATGGGACTAGCAGATACTTTAAGGGACAAGTTTCTGTGTGGGCTTCAAAGTGAAGGAACCCAGAAACGGCTTCTATCAGAAAAGGATCTTACGCTGGACAAGGCTTTCAGCATTGCAGTATCACACGAAGCAGCAGCATGGGGCGCGGCAGAGATACAATGGAGACCGCAAGAATATGGCACAAATGGAATGTCATACAGAACAGTGAAGTGCTATCGCTGCGGCAGAACAACACACGACCATAATGATTGCTGGTTCAAGGACAAAGTGTGCAGGCAGTGTGGAAAAGTAGGACACATAGCAAGAGTCCGCAGGTCGGGAAAGAAAACCAGCAGCAAGAAATCTCCACAGGAGAAGTACAAGAAGGTACATAAGGTGACGGAGAGTAGTTCAGACAAACAGAAGAGTGATACAGACTCCGGAAGCAAGGAGCTGGGTTGTCTGAAACTACATAATGTGATCAAAATGGAGGATCACCAAACTATCTGGGTCACGCTCAAGATGACAGGAGTACAGTGAAAATGGAATTGGACACAGGATCAGCCCTAACAGTCATAAACCGAAGGGACTACAAGCAGCTATTCTCACATATACCCTTGAGAGATACAAAGATTGTCTTGAAGACGTACACGGGGCAAAAAGTCTACCCCAAAGGAAAAATAAGGGTGAACGTTATATATAACGGCAAGGAAACACCAAAAATGGACCTATATGTATTGCCAGATGGAGGACCACCACTACTAGGACGTGAATGGATCCGGAAGATACAGCTAGATTGGCATTCCATACAAGCACTGACTGTAGATGCCAAAAAGGATGACGACGTCACACCTGGACGACTGTCAAAAATGCTAACTGACGCACAAGAAATGTTCCAGCAGGGACTCGGAACACTAAAAGGCATAACAGCGACGATCAAAATAGAGGAAAATGCAAGCCCAAAGTTTTTTAAGGCCAGACCGGTACCTTATGCGATCTGCCCAGCCGTCGAAGCAGAGCTGGAAGGTTTGGAACATTCAGGAGTACTGTCCAAAGTGGACTGGAGCGAGTGGGCTACACCCATCGTCCCTGTAATGAAGAGGTCATTGAGTAATACGCCTGGGGAACCAAAGAAGGTTCGCAGCTGTGGGGACTTTAAGGTGACAGTGAACCCAGTCCTTCACACTGTACAATATCCGCTTCCGCGGATTGAAGATATTTTCGCCTCGCTATCTGGAGGGAAACGCTTCACTAAGATTGATCTGGCCCAGGCGTACCTGCAAATGGAGGTAGAAGAAGCCTCGAAACAGTACCTCACGATCAACACTCATAAAGGTCTCTACCAATACAACCGGCTGGTGTTCGGGGTAGCATCAGCTCCGGTTATTTGGCAAAGGGCAATGGAACAAGTCCTGCAAGGGATTCCAGGGACCCAGTGTTATTTGGACGACATCCTGGTCACGGGCGAAAATGACAGTGATCACCTCGCCAACCTGGAGCAGGTGCTCACTAGATTGAAGGAATATGGGCTCTGAGCTAATTGCCACAAATGCGAGTTTTTCCAGAAGCAGATCTCGTATTGTGGCCACGTTATTGATAAAGAGGGGTTACATAAGTCCCCTGAAAAGATTGAGGCAGTAGTCAAGGCTCCAGCACCGGAAAATGTGTCACAACTGAGGTCGTTCCTCGGGCTGGTGAACTACTACCATAAGTTCTTGCCGAATTTGTCTACCGTACTACACCCACTGAACACCCTACTGCAAACGGGGGTACCATGGAAGTGGAGTGACGAATGTAAACGAGATTTCCAGAAGAGCAAAGCATTGATCACATCAAAAGAGGTGTTGGCTCATTTCAACCCAGCACTACCAATTCGGTTGACGTGTGATGCATCACCCTATGGCATTGGAGCGGTGCTGTCGCACAAATTCCCGGACGGCTCGGAGAGGCCAGTAGCCTTTGCGTCTCAGTCACTAACCTCAGCCGAGCGTAACTACGCCCAGATTGACAGGAAGGCCCTCAGCCTAGTGTGGGGAGTGAAAAAGTTCAATCACTATCTGCACAGGCAGAAGTTCACTTTGCTGACTGACCACCAACCACTTGTCTCCATCTTAAATCCAAAGAAGGGCGTTCTGGTGATGACTGCGCAACGGCTACAAAGATGGTCCCTTTTTCTAGTGGCGCACCAATATGAAATAGAGTATAAGGGCACGAAACAGCATGGAAACGCTGATGGGCTATCACGCCTGCCACTGCCTACTGCAGAGGAAGCACCAGCAGTGGATCCTGTTGAAATATTTCGTTCGACTATAATTGAATGCTTGCCAGTAACTAACGCTGGTATAGAGAAGGAGACCCGAAATGACCCGACACTGTCTCGGGTATATGATTTGACGGGGAAGGGATGGCCAGCACATGGCGACTCACTGTTGCCAGCATTCTCATCCAGAAGAGAACAGCTGCCAGTATGCCAGGGGACCTTGATGTGTGGATCCTGAGTGGTAATTCCACCCAAGTTAAGAGAGAGAGTGCTCAATGAGCTTCATGAAGGTCATCTGGGAGGGGTGAAAATGAAAAGCCTTGCTAGGGCTTATGTGTGGTGGCCGGGGATCGATCAGCAAATCGAGGACCTGACAAAGAGCTGCTCAGGATGCCAGAAGGTCCAAAATGCACCACCACATGCCCCTCTACACCCATGGGAGTGGCCCTCATCTCCATGGCAATGGGTGCATATTGATTTTGCTGGTCCATTCATGGACTCAATGTTTTTAATAGCCGTGGATGCGCACTCGAAATGGCCTGAGGTGATCAAAATGTCCTCCACCACCACGGAGAAAACTATTGCAGTCCTACGGACCATTTTTGCCAGGAACGGCTTGCCAGAGCAGGTTTGCTCTGATAACGGACCACAGTTTGTGTCCGAAGAGTTTCGAAGATTTATGAAAAGGAATGGGGTAAGGCATTACACATCCGCCCCGTATCATCCAGCCACAAATGGATTGGCTGAGAGGTTCGTACAAACCTTTAAAAAAGCAGTAAAGGCCATGTGCGATGACGACATTCCACTGCAGCATAAGGTGGAGAATTTCCTGTTAGCCTACAGAAATGCGACACATGCGGTCACCAACCAGGCCCCGGCCATGACGTTCTTTAACCGAAGGTTGAGATCTCGTCTGGATTTGCTCAGACCAAATGTACGAACAGATGTTGAGAGTAAGCAATTCCAGCACATCAATGAGAAGCCGACAAGGAGTTTCAATGTAGGGCAACCAGTCTTGGCCCGTGACTACCGAACAGAGAAATGGCAACCAGGAACGATATGCACACGGCAGGGGCCACTAATGTACACAGTGGATGTTGGGGAGAACATTGTGAGACGCCATGCTGACCAGATCCTAGAGTCACAGGAACGAGTCAACCCCATGTCTCGGCCATACGTACCTGGTGAGGAACCCGACGTACAGTTCGCATCCACCTCAGAAACAATAGCATTGGAAGCTGATGAATCAACTGACGACAGGGTGCTAGAATCGCCTCCGCACCAAGAGCGAGACACTCGGGAAAGGCGTTATCCAGAAAGAATCAGGAAGCCTCCCCAGAGACTGAATATATGAATGGACTATTTTCATATAACATTGTATATTAAAAATGTTAATTGTTAAATGAGTATTAGGGTACTGTTAATCTAAAAGGGGAGGAATTGTAATGTATGTAATGTATATATACCTTAAGGGAGAGAACTACTTTTTACAGCTCCTGTATACTGTAGTACCGGCAGTGACCACACCTGTATATAAACCCTGAGTAGAGATCTGTATACTTAGTTCTAGAGTAACCCTCATTCAGTAAACACCTGATGAATCGTTCCCTGCAGTCTGTTGTCTGATTATTGAAGGACACAACATTAAGATACATGGACATAACAAGCCCCGACAACCCTCCCTATCTCTGTAACCTCCTCCAGCCCTCGACAACCCTCCCTATCTCTGTAACCTCCTCCAGCCCCCTCCAACCCTCCCTATCTCTGTAACCTCCTCCAGCCCCTACACCCCTCCCTATCTCTGTAACCTCCTCCAGCCCATACAACCCTCCCTATCTCTGTAACATCCTCCAGCCCCCTACAACCCTCCGTATATCTGTAACCTCCTCCAGCCCCTACAACCCTCCCTATCTCTGTAACCTCCTCCAGCCCCCTACAACCCTCCCTATCTCTGTAACCTCCTCCAACCCCTATAACCCTCCCTATCTCTGTAACCTCCTCCAGCCCCTACAACCCTCCCTATCTCATTAACCTCCTCAATCCCCTACAACCCTCCCTATCTGTGTAACCTCCTCCAGCCTCCTACAACCCTCCCTATCTCTGTAACCTCCTCCAGCCCCCTCCAACCCTCCCTATCTCTGTAACCTCCTCCAGCCACTACACCCCTCCCTATCTCTGTAACGTCCTCCAGCCCCCTACAACCCTCCGTATATCTGTAACGTCCTCCAGCCCCTACAACCCTCCCTATCTCTGTAACCTCCTCCAGCCCACTACAACCCTCCCTATCTCTGTAAACTCCTCCAGCCCCTATAACCCTCCCTATCTCTGTAACCTCCTCCAGCCCCTACAACCCTCCCTATCTCTGTAGCCTCCTCCAGCCCCTACAACCCTCCCTATCTCTGTAACCTCCTCCAGACCCTACAATCCTCCCTATCTTTGTAACCCCCTCCAGCCCCTACAACCCTCCCTATCTCTGTAACCTCCTCCAGCACCTATAACCCTCCCTATCTCTGTAACCTCCCCCAGCCCCCTCCAACCCTCCCAGATCTCTGCGCTCCTCCAATCCCGACCTCTAGTGCATCCCCCCCGATTTCCATCGCTCCACCATTGGTGGCCGTACCTTCAGCCGCCTGGGCCCCGAGCTTGAATTCCCTCCCTAAACCTCTCCGCCTCTCCCTCCTCCTTTAAGGCACTCCTTAAAACCGACCTCTCCACCTGTCCTAATATCTCCTTATGTGGCTCGGTGTCAAATTTTGTCAGATTAACACTCCTGCAGGTGCAGCAGCCGGTTAAGAAGACAAATGGTATGTTGGCCTTCGTAGCGAGAGGATTCGAATACAGGAACAAGGATGTCTTGCTGCAGTTGTACAGGGCCTTGGTGAGACCACATCTTGAGTATTGTGTGCAGTTTTGTTCGCCTTATCTGAGGAAGGATGTTCTTGCCATGGAGGGAGTGCAGCGAAGATTCACCTGGGATGGCAGGAATGACGTATGAGGAGAGATTGGGTCGATTGGGCTTATACTCGCTGGAGTTTAGAAGAATGAGAGGGGATCTCATTGAAACGTATAAAATTCTAACAGGACTAGACAGACTAGATGCTGGAAGGATGTTCCCGATGGCGGGGGAGTCCAGAACCAGGGGTCACAGTCTAAGGATAAGGGGTAAGCTATTTAGGACTGAGATGAGGAGGAATTTCTTCACCCAGAGAGTGGTGAACCTGTGGAATTCTCTACCACACAAGGCAGTTGAGGCCAATTCATTAAATATATTCAAGAATGAGTTAGATATATTTCTTACGGCTAAAGGGATCAAGGGGTATGGGGAGAAGGCAGGAACAGGGTAGTGAATTTGGATGATCAGCCATGATCTCATTGAATGGCGGAGCAGGCTCGAGGGGCCAGCCAGAGGGCAAGCAACCTTAGATCTGGTCCTGTGTAACGAGACAGGATTAATTAAAAATGTCCTAGTAAAGGATCCCCTTGGAATGAGTGACCATAACATGTTTGAATTCCATATTCAATTAGAGGGTGAGGAGGTTGTATCTCAAACAAGCATGCTAAGCTTGAATAAAGCAGACTATGAAGGTATGAGAGCGGGATTGGGAAAATAGATTAAAGGGTAAGACGATACATGATCAGTGGTGTACATTTAAGGAGTTATTTTACAACTTCCAAAAAAAGTATATTCCACTGAGAAGAAAAGGGTGTAAAAGAAAAGACAGCCATCCGTGGCTAAGTAAAGAAATTAAGGATAGTATTCGACTAAAAACAAGGGCATATAAGGTAGCCAAATCTAGTGGGAGGATAGAGGATTGGGAAAACTTTAAAAGACAGCAAAAAATTACAAAAAGATTGATTAAGAAAGGGAAGATAGATTATGAAAGTAAACTAGCAAAAAATATAAAAACAGATAGTAAGAGTTTTTATAGTTATATAAAAAGAAAAAGGGTGGCTAAAGTAAATGTCGGTCCCTTAGAGGATGTGACCGGGAAATTAATGGTGGGAAATATGGAGATGGCAAAAACACTGAATGAATATTTTGTATCAGTCTTTACAGTAGAGGACACCAAGAATATCCCAACACTGGACAAGCAGGGGGGGAGGAGATAAACACGATCAAAATCACTAAGGAAGTGGTACTCGGTAAAATAATGGGACTCAAGGCGGATAAATCACCTGGACCTGATGGCTTACATCCTAGGGTCTTGAGGGAAGTGGCGGTAGGGATTGTGGATGCATTGGTAATAATCTTCCAAAACTCCCTGGACTCAGCAAAGGTTCCGGCAGACTGGAAAACTGCTAATGTAACACCCTTATTTAAAAAGGGTAGTAGACAGAAGGCTGGAAACTATAGACCGGTTAGCCTAACATCTGTGGTAGGTAAAATTTTGGAGTCCATTATTAAGGAGACAGTAACAGGACATTTGGATAATCATAATTTAATAAGACAAATTCAGCATGGTTTTATGAAGGGGAAGTCATGTTTGACAAATTTGCTGGAGTTCTTTGAGGAAGTAACATATAGGGCGGATAAAGGTGAACCAGTGGACGTAGTGTATTTAGACTTCCAAAAGGCATTTGACAAGGTGCCACACAAAAGATTATTGCGTAAGGTAAAAAATCACGGGATTGGGGGTAATATTCTGGCATGGATAGAGGATTGGCTATCTAACAGAAGTCAGAGAGTTGGGATAAATGGTTCATTCTCAGGCTGGCAATCAGTAACCAGTGGTGTTCCGCAGGGGTCAGTGCTGGGTCCCCAACTCTTTACAATCTATATTAACGATTTGGAGGAGGGGACCGAGTGTAACATATCAAAGTTTGCAGATGATACTAAGATGGGAGGGAAAGTAGCGAGTGAGGAGGACATAAAAAACCTGCACGGGGACATAGACAGGCTAAGCAAGTGGGCAGAGATTTGGCAGATGGAATACAATACTGGAAAGTGTGAGGTTATGCACTTTGGCAGGAAAAATCGTAGAGCAAGTTATTATCTTAATGGCAAGAAACTGGAAAGTACTGAAGTACAAAGGGATCTGGGGGTCCTGGTGCACAAAACTCAAAAGGTTAGTATGCAGGTGCAGCAAGTGATTGAGAAGGCCAATGGAATGTTGGCTTTCATTGCTAGGGGGATAGAATATAAAAATAGGGAGGTATTGCTTCAGTTGTACAAGGTATTGGTGAGACCGCACCTGGAATACTGCATACAGTTTTGGTGTCCATACTTAAGAAAAGACATACTTGCTCTCGAGTCAGTACAAAGAAGGTTCACTCGGTTAATCCCGGGGATGAGGGGATGGACATATGAGGAGAGGTTGAGTAGATTGGGACTCTACTCATTGGAGTTCAGAAGAATGAGAGGCGATCTTATTGAAACATATAAGATTGTGAAGGGGTTGGATCGGGCGGATGCGGGGAGGATGTTCCAGATGATGGGTGAAACTAGAACTAGGGGGCATAGTCTTAGAATAAGGGGCTGCTCTTTCAAAACTGAGATGAGGAGGAACTACTTCACTCAGAGGGTGGTAGGTCCATGGAATATGCTGCCCCAAAAAGCTGTCGAAGCTACATCATTACATAAATTTAAAACAGAAATAGACAGTTTCCTAGAAGTAAAGGGAATTAAGGGTTACGGGGAGCGGGCAGGAATTTAGACATGAGTCTAGGTTCGGATCGGTCATGGCCCTGTGGGTAGCGGAGCGGGCCCAGGGGCCGTGTAGCCTGATCCTGCTCCTATTTCGTGTGTCTAATTCTGTTAGATTCAGGAGATGGTTCTGTGATAGTAGATTGGCGGTTAGGATCAGATCAGCCATGATCTTATTGAATGGCGGAGCAGACTCGAGGGGCCGATTGGCCTACTCCTGCTCCTATCTTCTATGTTTCTATGTTACCTGTGGAGCAGCATTGGGACGTTTTACTAGGTTAAAGGCGCCGGAGAAATACACATTCTTATTGTGAAGTAGCAATTAAAAAGCAATCACAGGTGATACGGGTTCATATTACACATCGTTCAGGCAACTGGGAAAGCATGTGACACAGGAGGTTCACAGGAAGAACTCAGCTGCTGTGAGTGTTTGAGATACATCTGCCAGTATTGCCTTAATGATTTATATATATTTGCATGCGTTAGGGCAGAAGATAAAGATTAATGTTCGACTTTTTGTTAATGAGCTCTAATTGTCGGAACGCCGCATTCTAACGAGGGCAGGTCCTGGTGGAACTGAGGCTGAGCAAGATGTGCGACTCGCTTTCCCTCCCCTTTCAATGCCGTCTCCCTCTCTCTCTCTCAGGAGGAACCTCGTACTGCCCGCATCGAGGGGGCTGAAATTGGCTCGCGCCCCCTTTGGAGTGGGGTGGGGGTGGTGGCATACCTTGGCCGGGGCGTTACTTTTAGACAGGCCAGACACTGACCAGTGAAAGTAGGGAAACTGACCAGACACTGACCAGTGAGAGCAGGGAAACTGACCAGAGACTGACCAGTGACAGTAGGGAAACTGACCAGACACTGACCAGTCAGAGCAGGGAAACTGAGCAGACACCGACCAGTGAGAGCAGGGAAACTGACCAGACACTGACCAGTGAGAGCAGGGAGACTGACCAGCGAACGTAGGGAAACTGACCAGACACTGACCAGTGAGAGCAGGGAGACTGACCAGACACTGACCAGTGAGAGTAGGGAAACTGACCAGATAGTGACCAGTGAGAGTAGGGAGACTGACCAGACACTGACCAGTGAGAGCAGGGAAACTGACCAGACACTGACCGGTGAGAGCAGGGAAACTGACCAGAGACTGACCAGTGAGTGTAGGGAAACTGACCAGACACTGACCAGTGAGAGCAGGAAAACTGACCAGACACTGACCAGTGAGAGTAGGGAGACTGACCAGACACTGACCAGCGAGAGTAGGGAAACTGACCAGACACTGACCAGTGAGAGCAGGGAAACTGACCAGAGACTGACCAGTGACAGTAGGGAAACTGACCAGACACTGACCAGTGAGAGCAGGGAAACTGACCAGACACTGACCAGTGAGAGCAGGGAGACTGACCAGCGAAAGTAGGGAAACTGACCAGACACTGACCAGTGAGAGCAGGGAGACTGACCAGAGACTGACCAGTGAGAGCAGGGAAACTGACCAGACACTGACCAGTGAGAGTAGGAAAAGTGACCAGACACTGGCCAGTGAGAGTAGGGAGACTGACCAGACACTGACCAGTGAGAATAGGGAAACTGACCAGATACTGACCAGTGAGAGTAGGGAGACTGACCAGACACTGACCAGTGAGAGTAGGGAGACTGACCAGACACTGACCAATGAGAGCAGGGAAACTGACCAGAGACTGACCAGTGAAAGCAGGGAAACTAACCAGACACTGACCAGTGAGAGCAGGAAAACTGACCAGACACTGACCAGTGAGAGCAGGGAGACTGACTAGACATTGACCAGTGAGATTAGGGAAACTGACCAGACACTGACTGGTGAGATTAGGGAAACTGACCAGACACTGACCAGTGAGAGCAGGGAGACTGACCAGACACTGACCTGTGAGAGTAGGGAAACTGACCAGACACTGACCAGCGAGAGTAGGGAAACTGACCAGACACTGACCAGTGAGAGTAGGGAAACTGACCAGACACTGACCAGTGAGATTAGGGAATAAAAACAGAAAATGCTGGAAACACTCAGCAGGTCAGGCAGCTTCTGTGGAGAGAGAAACAGAGTTAACGTTTCAGGTCGATGACCCTTCGTCAGAACTGGAAGAAAGCAGGAAATGGAACAGATTTTTAAGCAAGTGTGGGTGCTGGGAAAGTTGGGAGGTGATGAAAGAACAAAATGGAAGGTCTGTGATTGGATAGAGGGCAGGAGAGATTAAGAGGCATTAAGTGCTCGAATTTCCAAGCCCCGTGGAGGCGGGAGTGGTGGGAAAATGGCAGAATCGGGGGGCAGGAACCCATCCCACCCCCAACCTGCCTCCGTGCCAATGTCCCAGGAGGCAGATACCCGACCTGTGCTGGGAGCCGCCTCCCCGAGGCGGGAAGGTGATTAGTGCCAATTAACTGCCTGTTAACAGGTAGTTTTTTGCCTAATCCCTATTTTTAGCCCTGAAGTGTGGGCTGTCCGACGGCTCTGAACCACGCCAAGTTAGCGAGGCGGACCGTCGGTCTGCAGGGGTCGAGATGTCCATTGTGCATGTGAGTGATGGGTGCATGTGTGCAGAGGTAAGTGTGTGAGGTAAGTGTAAATTGCTTTAATAAGTTTTCCTTACCTTTACTTTCTCCTGCAGGCTTCCTCCCTTCAGTTCTCGGGAGTCCCTCAGCTCACCGGCACTGAAAGCAGAATGGCCGCTGAACTGTCAAAAGCTGCAGCCTCTGCTTTCTGGTCTGGAGAGATCTCTAACTGCGTCTGAGTAGGACTCAAGTTAGAAGACAGATTGTCAGTGTTTGACAGCTTCACAGAGCTGTCAAATGCTGATTTTTCATCAGTCAAAATCTCTTGACAGATGAAATGTCAATCACTGACGTCACCAGTAACCAGGTGTCCCTTAATTGGTCTGCTGAGCCCGCTGGGCGGGGCTTAACAAGGTCAATCAAGGGAAAATAGCGTGGGTTGGCCACAAGTCGATGGAGGCGGGACTAAAACCCAAAAAGTGGGAGTCCCGCCTCCATCACGTCCCCATTGACAAAATCCAGCCCTAAGAGATATTCAAGGCGAGAGGAGATGGTAATGGGGCAGGTTAAGAAACAATGGTGTGGAGCTGCTGGAGTTGGACTTGGGTGGACAAATGTGAGAAATCACACAACACCAGGTTATAGTCCAACAGCTTTATTTGAAATCACAAGCTTTCGGAGCGCTGCTCCTTCGTCAGGTGAAGTGGAGAGATGCATATAGGCACAGCTTATATAGTCAGAGAATAATGTCAGATGTTTACAGGTAATCTTTCTGTAAACAAAGGATGGCGCTCGATGAAGTCTCCACCTTGAATATATTCGATGACTCCGCCTCCGCGGCTCTCTGGGGCAGAGAATTCCACATATTCACGACCCTCTGGGAGAAGAAATTCCTCCTCATCTCAGTTCTGAAAGGGCGACCCTTTATTCTGAAACTATGCCCCCGAGTTCTAGATTGCCCCACGAGGGGAAACATCCTCTCTGCCTCTACCCTGTCGATCCCCCTCAGTATCTTATATGTTTCAATAAGATCACCTCTCGTTCTTCTAAACTCCAATGAGTGTAGATCCAACCTGCTCACCGGTAAGCCTGACATCGGTAGTGGGGAAAATGCTAGAGTCCATTATAAAAGGTGTAATAGCAGAGCACTTGGCAAACAGTGACAGGATCGGACAAAGTCAACATGGATTTACAAAAGGTAAATCATGCTTGACTATTCTACTGGAATTTTTTGAGAATGTAACTGGTAAAATAGATAAGGGAGAACCAGTGGATGTGGTATATTTGGACTTTCAGAAGGCTTTCGATAAGGCCCCGCATAAGGGATTAGCGTGCAAAATTAAGGCACATGGGATTGGGGGCAAGGTATTGATTTGGATAGAGAGCTGGTTGGCGGACAGAAAGCAAAGAGTTGGAATAAACGGGTCGTTTTCCGAGTGGTAGGCAGTGACTAGTGGGGTACCGCAAGGATTGGTCCTAGGACCCCAGCTGTTCACAATATATATTAATGACCTGGACAAGGGAATTGGATGTAATATCTCCAAATTTGCAGACGACACAAAGCTGGGTGGGAGGGTATGCTGTGAGGAGGATGTCGTGAAACTCCAGTACGATTTGGACAGATTGGGTGATTGGGCAGAAACATGGCAAATGCACTATAATGTGGTTAAATGTGAGGTTATCCACTTTGGTGGCAAATCCAGGAAGGTAGATTAATATTTGAATGGCAATAGATTGGGAGAAGGGGAAGTGCAAAGAGACCTGGGTGTTCTTGTGCACCAGTCACTGAAGGTAAGCATGCAGGTGCAGCAGGCGGTGAAGAAGGCAAATGGTATGTTGGCCTGCGTAGCAAGAGGGTTCGAGTACAGGTACAAGGATGTCTTGCTACAGTTGTACAGGGCCTTGGTGAGACCGCACCTTGAGTATTGTGTGCAGTTTTGGTCGCCTTACCTGAGGAAGGACGTTCTTGCCATGGAAGGAGTGCAGCGAAGATTCACCAGGGTGATACCTGGGATGGCAGGAATGACGTATGAGGAGAGATTGTGTCGATTGGGCATATACTCACTGGAGTTTAGAAGATTGAGAGGGGATCTCATTTTAACCTATAAAATTCTGTCAGGCCTGGACAGACTAGATGCAGGAAGGATGTTTCTGATGGCCGGGCAGTCCAGAACCAGGGGTCACAGTCTAAGGATAATGGGTAAGCCATTTAGGACTGAAATGAGGAGGAAATTTCTTCACCCAGAGAGTGGTGAACCTGTGGAATTCTCTGCCACAGAGGGCGGTGGAGGCCAGTTCATTAAATATATTCAAAAAAGAGTTGGATATATTTCTTAAGGCAAAAGGGATCAAGGGGTATGGGGAGAAAGCAGGGACAGGGTACTGAATTTGGATGATCAGCCATGATCTCATTAAATGGCGGAGCAGGCTCGAGGGGCCGAATGGCCGACTCCTGCTCCTATCTTCTATGTTTCTATGTAACGTGCGTTGTATAACTGATATAACAAGTATAACTGATCTTTCGTTCTTTCTTAATTTCTTTCTTCGCATCTCCCCCCCTCCGCCGCAGATTTCCAACGCTCCACCATTGGCGGCCGTGCCTTCAGCTGCCTGGGCCCCGAGCTCTGGAATTCCCTCCCTAAACCTCTCCGCCTCTCTCTCCTCCTTTACGCGCTCCTTAAAACCGACCTCTTTGACCAAGCTTTTGGTCGCCCGTCCTAATATCTCCTGATGTGGCTCGGTGTCGAATTCTGTTTGATTTACGCTCCTGTGAAGGGCCGCGGGACGTTTTACTACGTTAAAGGCGCTAGATAAATGCAAGTGGTTGCTGTTCTTGAGGTGCGGTGCCCCAGGACTGAACGGCGTCGCTCCCAGGGAGAGATTTGAAGTTGTCGATGCGTCGCTGTATGTGGGATCTTGCTGTGCGTGTCGGCCGCCGTGTCTTTCCTCCGTCGAAACAGCGACCCCCGCTTCAAAAATCTTCGTCGCTGGCTGCGAACCCAAATCCAATTGGACACCGCCTCCCCGCCAGAAACATAGAAGATAGGAGCAGGAGTCGGCCATTCGGCCCCTCGAGCCTGCTCCGCCATTTAATGAGATCATGGCTGATCATCCAAATTCAGTACCCTGTCCCTGCTTTCTCCCCATATCACTTGATTCCTTTAGCCTTAAGAAATATATCCAACTCCTTCTTGAATATAAGTTGGCCTCAACTGCCTTGTGTGGTAGAGAATTCCATAGGTTCACCACTCGCTGGGTGAAGAAATTCCTCCTCATCTCAGTCCTAAATGGCTTACCCCTTATCCTTAAACTGTGACCCCTGGTTCTGGACTCTCCGACCATCGGGAACATCCTTCCTGCATCCAGTCTGACTAGTCCTGTTAGAATTTTATAAGTTTCAATGCGATCCCCTCTCATTCTTCTAAACTCCAGCGAATACAAGCCCAATCGACCCAATCTCTCCTCATACGTCATTCCTGCCATCCCAGGTATCAGCCTGGTGAATCTTCGCTGCACTCCCTCCATGGCAAGAACATCCTTCCTCAGATAAGGCGACCAAAACTGCACACGATACTCAAGATGTGGTCTCACCAAGGCCCTGTATAACTGAAGCAAGACATCCTTGTTCCTGTACTCGAACCCTCTCACTATGAAGGCCAACATACCATTTGCCTTCTTAACCGCCTGCTGCACCTGCATGCTTACCTTCAGCGACTGGTGCACAAGGACACACAGGTCTCGTTGCACTTCCCCTTCTCCCAATCTATTGCCGTTCAGATAATAATCCGTCTTCCTGTTTTTGCCACCAAAGTGGATAACCTCGCATTTATCCACATTATATTGCATCTGCCATGCATCTGCCCAATCACCCAACCTGTCCAAATCATACTGGAGTTTCTCGGCATCCTCCTCACAGCACACACGCCCACCCAGCTTTGTGTCGTCTGCAAACTTGGAGATATTACATCTAGTTCCCTCGTCTAGATCATTAATATATATTGTGAATAGCTGGGGTCCAAGGACCAATCCCTGCGGTACCCCACTAGTCACTGCCTGCCACTCGGAAAAAGACCCGTTTATTCCAACTCTTTGCTTCCTGTCTGCCAACCAGCTCTCTATCCAAGTCAGTGCCTTACCCCAATCCCATGTTCTTTAACTTTACTCCTTCTTGAATATATTTAATGAATTGGCCTCAACTGCCTTGTGTGGTAGAGAATTCCACAGGTTCACCACTCTCTGGGTGAAGAAATTCCTCCTCATCTCTGTCCTAAATGGCTTACCCCTTATCCTTAGACTGTGACCCCTGGTTCTGGACTCCCCGGCCATCGGGAACATCCTTCCTGGATCTAGTCTGTCTAGTCCTGTTTGAATTTTATAAGTTTCAATGCGATCTCCTCTCATTCTTCTGAACTCCAGTGAGTACAAGTCCAATCGACCCAATCTCTCCTCAGTCATTCCTGCCATCCCAGGTATCAGTCTGGTGAATCTTCGCTGCACTCCCTCCATGGCAAGATCATCGGTGGGCTGAGGATGGGGAAGGTATCCTTGGCGTGGGATGGAGCGGGCCCTGCGCAATTATCAGCCCGTTATCAACAACATGCTGTGTTTGCCAATGGAGCATTTTTTAATATATATTTGTCAACCCTTGGTTTTATTAAATGCTTGTGCAAGAGTGACTGAGATAAGCTGGGAGGATAGGACACTGTGCTGCTAGATAGTGATTGTAATTATACAATCATTGGCTCTGTTACCATGGCAGTGTTGGCTGGTCTCATTGTCCATGCAAGGTGTTTACATTTGTATTACTGTAATATAATAAATTACCGTATAATCTCTGTCCAGATGAGGCGGTTCCCAACGCCCAGGCAAGCACGAATGCTTCTGTCTCACCCTCTGACCTAATGGATGCAAATCCTGTTATCCAGCAGATAGCCCTTCTTTCAGTGCGCGGTTCCAAGCGCTCTCGCTCTCTTCTACCTCCTCTCTCTCTCTCCCTCTCACTCTCTTTCCGTTTTCCACCTTGGTAACATCGCCCGTCTCCGCCCGTCCACCGCTGAAACCCTCACCCCCTGCCTCTGTCGCCCTCCGGACTCCGACGATCCCGCCGCTCCCCCAGGACGGCCTCCCGCCCCCCGTCAACCCGAGCTCATCCGAAGCTCCGCCGCCCCCCGTGTCCTGACTCGCGCCCAGTCCTGTTCCTTCACTCGACACTTCCCCCCCCCCCGTCGCTCGCTGACCTACACTGGCTCCCAGTCCGGCAACGCCTCGATTTTAAAATTCCCATCCTCGTCTTCAAATCCCTCCATGGCCCCCTCCCTATCTCTGTAACCTCCTCCAGCCCCTAAAACCCTCCCTATCTCTGTAACCTCCTCCAGCCCCTACAACCCTCCCTATCACTGTAACCTCCTCCAACACCTACAACCCTCCCTATCTCTGTAACCTCCTCCAGCCCCTAAAACCCTCCCTATCTCTGTAACCTCCTCCAGCCCCTACAACCTTCCCTATCTCTGTAACCTCCTCCAGCCCCTACAACCCTCCCTATCACTGTAACCTCCTCCAACACCTACAACCCTCCCTATCTCTGTAACCTCCTCCAGCCCCTACAACCCTCCATATCTCTGTAACTTCCTCCAGCCCATACAACCCTCCCTATCTCTGTAACCTCCTCCAGCCCCTACAACCCTCCCTATCTCTGTAACCTCCTCCAGCCCCTACAACCCTCCCTATCTCTGTAACCTCCTCCAGCCGCTACAACCCTCCCTATCTCTGTAACCTCCTCCAGCCCCTACAACCCTCCCTATCTCTGTAACCTCCTCCAGCCCCTACAACCCTCCCTATCTCTGTAACTTCCTCCAGCCCATACAACCCTCCCTATCTCTGTAACCTCCTCCAGCCCCTACAACCCTCCCTATCTCTGTAACCTCCTCCAGCCCCTACAACCCTCCCTATCTCTGCAACCTCCTCCAGCCGCTACAACACTCCCTATCTCTGTAACCCCCTCCAGCCCCCTACAACCCTCCCTATCTCTGTAACCTCCTCCAGCCCCTACAACCCTCCCTATCTCTGTAACCTCCTCCAGCCCCTACAACCCTCCCTATCTCTGTAACCTCCTCCAGCCGCTACAACACTCCCTATCTCTGTAACCCCCTCCAGCCCCTACAACCCTCCCTATCTCTGTAACCTCCTCCAGCCCCCTACAACCCTCCCTATCTCTGTAACCTCCTCCAGCCGCTACAACACTCCCTATCTCTGTAACCTCCTCCAGCCCCTACAACCCTCCCTATCTCTGTAACTTCCTCCAGCCCATACAACCCTCCCTATCTCTGTAACCTCCTCCAGCCCCTACAACCCTCCCTATCTCTGTAACCTCCTCCAGCCCCTACAACCCTCCCTATCTCTGCAACCTCCTCCAGCCGCTACAACACTCCCTATCTCTGTAACCCCCTCCAGCCCCCTACAACCCTCCCTATCTCTGTAACCTCCTCCAGCCCCTACAACCCTCCCTATCTCTGTAACCTCCTCCAGCCCCTACAACCCTCCCTATCTCTGTAACCTCCTCCAGCCGCTACAACACTCCCTATCTCTGTAAACCCCTCCAGCCCCTACAACCCTCCCTATCTCTGTAACCTCCTCCAGCCCCCTACAACCCTCCCTATCTCTGTAACCTCCTCCAGCCGCTACAACACTCCCTATCTCTGTAACCCCCTCCAGCCCCCTACAACCCTCCCTATCTCTGTAACCTCCTCCAGCCCCTACAACCCTCCCTATCTCTGTAACCTCCTCCAGCCGCTACAACACTCCCTATCTCTGTAACCCCCTCCAGCCCCTACAACCCTCCCTATCTCTGTAACCTCCTCCAGCCCCCTACAACCCTCCCTATCTCTGTAACCTCCTCCAGCCCCTACAACCCTCCCTATCTCTGTAACCTCCTCCAGCCCCTACAACCCTCCCTATCTCTGTAACCTCCTCCAGCCCCTACAACCCTCCCTATCTCTGTAACCTCCTCCAGCCCCTACAACCCTCCCTATCTCTGTAACCTCCTCCAGCCCCTACAACACTCCCTATCTCTGTAACCTCCTCCAGCCCCTACAACCCTCCCAGTCTCAGTAACCTCCTCCTGCTCCTAGTTTTGGATAGCAGCCAAGTTTTGGATGACCTCAAGTTTACGTAGGGTAGAGTGTGGGAGGCCGGCCAGGAGTGCGTTGGAATAGTCAAGTCTGGAGGTAACAAAGGCCTGGATGAGGGTTTCAGCAGCGGATGAGCTGAGGCAGGGATGGAGACGGGCAATGTTACGGAGGTGGAAGTAGGTGGTCTTTGTTATGCTGCGGGTATGTGGCCGGAAGTTCATTTCAGGGTCAAATATGACACCAGGGTTGCGAACAGTGTGGTTCAGCCTCAGACAGATGTTAGGGAGAGGGATGGAGTCAGTGGCGAGGGAACGGAGTTTGTGGCAGGGACCGAAAACAATGGCTTCGCTCTTCCCGATGTTTCGTCGGAGAAAGGTTTGTCTGCTAACGTTCCAGTGAAGGGCCTTGGAACGTTTGACTTCCTTTCGGCCAGTGCGTTTATAACTGACATTTGTCCTCATCGCCCCCTTGGCTCTTCAGCCATTCACCTACGGGGGAAAGAGCAGCGGGGAAGAGCGGGTCTAACTGGAGAGCTCTTTCAAAGAGCCGGCCCGGGCACGATGGGCCGAATGGCCTCCTTGTGTGGCCTGTGATCATTTTTTAAAAATTTGTATTTATGGGATGTGGGCGTCGCTGGCGAGGATGGCATTTATTGCCCATCCCTAGTCGCCCCTTGAGAAAGTGGTGGTGAGCCGCCTTCTTGAACCGCTGCAGTCCGTGTGGTGAAGGTGCTCCCACAGTGCTGTTAGGGAGGGAGTTCCAGGATTTTGACCCAGCGACGATGAAGGAACGGCCGATATATTTCCAAGTCAGGATGGTGTGTGTGACTTGGAGGGGAACTTGGAGGTGGTGGTGTTCCCGTGCGCCTGCTGCCCTTGTCCTTCTAGGTGGAAGAGGTCGCGGGTTTGGGAGGTGCTGCCGAAGAAGCCTTGGCGAGTTGCTGCAGTGCATCTTGTAGATGGTACACACTGCAGCCACGGTGCGCCGGTGGTGGAGGGAGTGAATGTTTAAGGTGGTGGATGGGGTGCCAATCAAGCGGGCTGCTTTGTCCTGAATGGTGTCGAGCTTCTTGAGTGTTGTTGGGAGCTGCACTCATCCAGGCAAGTGGAGAGTATTCCATTACACTCCTGACTTGTGCCTTGTAGATGGTGGAAAGGCTTTGGGTAGTCAGGAGGTGAGACACTCGCCGCAGAATACCCAGCCTCTGACCTGCTCTTGTGGCCACAGTATTTATGTGGCTGGTCCAGTTAAGTTTCTGGTCAGTGGTGACCCCCCAGGATGTTGATGGTGGGGGATTCGGCGATGGTAATGCCGTTGAATGTCAAGGGGCAGTGATAATATAATCTGCGTGTTACCGTACTAAGGATGGATACTGAGGGAACGATGCCTTGTTAAACTGGCCAGCAGTTGAGAAATTTTTCCCATCGCCCCCCCTCTCCCTCCGCCAACAAGAGCAGATTGAGCGATGATTGCGAACACAGACCAATCCATTCTTGGAGATTTTTTCGATACAGGTGGTGATAAGGCATGACGTAAATACACTCCTTTTAACATTGTTTTTAAATGGGATGCCTTTTCCTGGTTTCACTTGTAAATGTCAGGCAGGAACAGGAAAGGCAAGATTCATCTCGTAGCCTCACGTAGGCAGGGAGTCAACAGAGTGAGAGAAAGAGAGACTCGCAGCTCTCTAGCAAGAGAGAGAGAGAGGGAGAGAGAGAGAGACAGAGGGAGTGAAGGAGAGAGAGAGAGAGAGAGAGAGGGAGAGAGAGTGAGACAGAGGGAGTGAGGGAGAGAGAGAGAGAGAGAGACAGAGAGAGAGAGAGAGGGAGAGAGAGAGAGACAGAGAGAGGGAGAGAGAGAGAGACAGAGGGAGTGAGGGAGAGAGAGAGAGAGACAGAGAGAGAGAGAGAGAGGGAGAGAGAGTGAGAGAGAGAGAGAGAGAGGGAGAGAGAGAGACAGAGAGGGAGAGAGAGAGTGAGGGAGAGAGAGAGGGAGAGTGAGACAGAGAGAGGCAGAGACAGAGAGAGAGAATAAAGGCTCGGACATTGAGGACTGATGAGTGCAGCTCCAACAACACTCAAGAAGCTCGACACCATCCAGGACAAAGCAGCCCGCTTGATTGGCAGCCCGTCCACCACCTTAAACATTCACTCCCTCCACCACTGGCGCACCGTGGCTGCAGTGTGGACCATCTACAAGATGCACTGCAGCAACTCGCCAAGGCTTCTTCAGCAGCACCTCCCAAACCCGCGACCTCTTCCGCCTAGAAGGACAAGGGCAGCAGGCGCCTGGGAACACCACCACCTCCAAGTTCCCCTCCAAGTCACACACACCATCCTGACTTGGAAATATATCGACCGGTCCTTCATCGTCGCTGGGTCCAAATCCTGGAACTCCCTCCCTAACAGCACTGTGGGAGCACCTTCACCACACGGACTGCAGCGGTTCAAGAAGGCGTCTCACCACCACCTTCTCAAGGGGCGAGTAGGGATGGGCAATAAATGCCAGCCTCGCCGGCGACACCCACATCCCAGGAACAAATAAAAAGAAATCTAGCGGGGGGTCACAGTCTCAGGATAAGGGCTCGGCCATTGAGGACTGAGATGAGGAGGAATTTCTTCACTCAGAGGGCGGTGAATCTTTGGAACTCTCTGCCCCAGAGGGCTGTGGATGCTCAGTGTTTGAGTATATTTGAGCCCATGGAACCGCTCCCCTTTCTTCCTGGGACGCTCCTGTTGAATATCGCGGCGCTGCGTGGAACAGCGCCACGCGCGACGGCAGGTAGCGCCGCGGTACTGCAGGCCTTCCTCCCCTGATTAAAGGGGCGGGGCCTAGCCCAGCGGCACCTACCCGTTAATTAGCGCCGTCGCAGAAACACGGCGTCCGGCGGGAGGTCGGGGGGCGCGAGCCAGAGAACGGCGTCCCGTTAGCGCCCTCCGGGGGTAGCAACGAGAGGCGCAGCGCAACCCAATTTTTCCCAATGAGGGCAACTTTAAATTCGGTCTAAAGGCAAGGCAGTGAGTGAATCATTAATCCTAAATCTGCTGACCCTCTTAAAACAAAACCAGCCCTGGTTTACTAACTGCGTTTATTTACTGAGCAATGGTCATTGAGTTAACGTTGAGATCGACAACCATTTCATTTTAGATATGGCTCTGCCCTCTGCTGGCCGCCCCGTGTGGTACAGGCTGCTGTACCTGTCTACTCAGATTAGGTTAAGAGAGACTCGCATTTCTCCAGCGCCTATCTCCACCTCAGCATATCCCAAAGCGCTTCACAGGCAATGAAGGACTTTTTTTGCAGTGTGGTCACTGTTGTAATGTGGGAAACGCGGCAGCCAATTTGCGCACAGCAAGCTCCCACAGACACCAATGTGAGAATGACCAGATCATCTGTTTTTTAGTGATGTTGGTTGAGGGATAAATATTGGCCCCAGGACACCGGGGAGAACTCCCCCCTGCTCTTCTTCCAATAGTGGCCATGGGATCTTTTACGTGAGAGGGCAGACAGGGCCTCGGTTTACTGTCTCATCTGAAATACTGCCCCTCCGACAGTGCGGCGCTCCCTCAGTACTGCCCCTCCGACAGTGCGGCGCTCCCTCAGTACTGCCCCTCCGACAGTGCGGCGCTCCCTCAGTACTGCCCCTCCGACAGTGCGGCGCTCCCTCAGTACTGACCCTCCGACAGTGCGGCGCTCCCTCAGTACTGCCCCTCCGACAGTGCAGCGCTCCCTCAGTACTGCCCCTCCGACAGTGTGGCGCTCCCTCAGTACTGCCCCTCCGACAGTGCGGCGCTCCCTCAGTACTGCCCCTCTGACAGTGCAGCGCTCCCTCAGTACTGCCCCTCCGACAGTGCGGCGCTCCCTCAGTACTGCCCCTCCGACAGTGCAGCGCTCCCTCAGTACTGCCCCTCCGACAGTGCGGTGCTCTCTCAGTACTGCCCCTCCGACAGTGCGGCGCTCCCTCAGTACTGCCCCTCCGACAGTGCGGCGCTCCCTCAGTACTGCCCCTCCGACAGTGCGGCGCTCCCTCAGTACTGCACCTCCGACAGAGCGGCGCTCCCTCAGTACTGCCCCTCCGACAGTGCGGCGCTCCCTCAGTACTGCCCCTCCGACAGTGCGGCGCTCCCTCAGTACTGCCCCTCCGACAGTGCGACGCTCCCTCAGTACTGCCCCTCCGACAGTGCGGCGCTCCCTCAGTACTGCCCCTCCGACAGTGCGGCGCTACCTCAGTACTGCCCCTCCGACAGTGCGGCGCTCCCTCAGTACTGCCCCTCCGACAGTGCGGCGCTCCCTCAGTACTGCCCCTCCGACAGTGCGGCGCTCCCTCAGTACTGCCCCTCCGACAGTGTGGCGCTCCCTCAGTACTGCCCCTCCGACAGTGCGGCGCTCCCTCAGTACTGCCCCTCCAACAGTGCGGCACTCCCTCAGTACTGCCCCTCCGACAGTGCGTCGCTCCCTCAGTACTGCCCCTCCGACAGTGCGGCGCTCCCTCAGTACTGCCCCTCCGACAGTGCGGCGCTCCCTCTGTACTGCCCCTCCCACAGTGCGGTACTCCCTCAGTACTGCCCCTCCCACAGTGCGGCGCTCCCTCAGTACTGCCCCTCCGACAGTCTGGCGCTCCCTCAGTACTGCCCCTCCGACAGTGCGGCGCTCCCTCTGTACTGCCCCTCCGACAGTGCAGCGCTCCCTCAGTACTGCCCCTCCGACAGTGCGGCGCTCCCTCAGTACTGCCCCTCCGACAGTGCGGCGCTCCCTCAGTACTGCCCCTCTGACAGTGCCTCACTCCCTCAGTACTGCCCCTCCGACAGTGCGGCGCTCCCTCAGTACTGCCCCTCCGACAGTGCAGCACTCCCTCAGTACTGCCCATCCGACAGTGCGGCGCTCCCTCAGTACTGCCCCTCCGACAGTGCGGCGCTCCCTCAGTACTGCCCCTCTGACAGTGCGACGCTCCCTCAGTACTGCCCCTCCGACAGTCCGGCGCTCCCTCAGTACTGCCCCTCTGACAGTGCGGCGCTCCCTCAGTACTGCCCCTCCGACAGTGCGGCGCTCCCTCAGTACTGCCCCTCTGACAGTGCGACGCTCCCTCAGTACTGCCCCTCTGACAGTCCGGCGCTCCCTCAGTACTGCCCCTCTGACAGTGCGGCGCTCCCTCAGTACTGGCTCTGGGGAGTGTCATCTTGGATTATGGGGATCAATTCCCTGGAGTGATAGCTCGAACCCACGACCTTCTGACTCTGAGTCAAAAGTGATGTGCGAGCGAGCGCTAAACCCACTGAGCCATGGCTGACAGTGTAGTGTGGATAGCAAGTGAGGGTTGGATCATACTTAGCTACACTGCTCCCCATCCTGCTCCAACCTCCAGAGTGCAGCGAAGATTCACCAGGCTGATACCTGGGATGGCAGGAATGATGTATGAGGAGAGAGTGGGTCGATTGGGCTTATATTCGCTGGAGTTTAGAAGAATGAGAGGGGATCTCATTGAAACTTATAAAATTCTAACAGGACTAGACAGACTAGATGCAGTTTCTGTTGTTATTTCGGATTTCCATCCAACATCTGCAGTATTTTGCTATCGTACTAGATGCAGGAAGGATGTTCCCGATGGTCGGGGGAGTCCAGAACCAGGGGGTCACAGTCTAAGGATAAGGGGTAAGCCATTTAGGACAGAGATGAGGAGGAATTTCTTCACCCAGAGAGTGGTGAACCTGTGGAATTCTCTACCACAGAAGGCAGTTGAGGCCAATTCATTAAATATATTCAAGAAGGAGTTGGATATATTTCTTAAGGCTAAATGGATCAAGTGATATGGGGAGAAGGCAGGGACAGGGTACTGAATTTGGATGATCAGCCACGATCTCATTAAATGGCAGAACAGGCTCAAGGGGCTGAATGGCCTACTCCTGCTCCTATCTTCTATGTTTCTATGACGATGTAGTGGTCCGCATAAAGGAAAAGGGTGGGAACCGCTGATCTGAAACTCAAGGGGTTACAGTGTGTGTGAGTGAGTGTGTGAGTGTGTGAGTGTGTGTGAGTGTGAGTGTGAGTGTGTGTGTGTGAGTGTGAGTGTGTGTGTGTGTGAGTGTGAGTGTGAGTGTGTGTGTGAGTGTGTGTGTGAGTGTGAGAGTGTGTGTGTGAGTGTGTGTGTGAGTGTGTGTGTGAGTGTGAGTGTGTGTGAGTGTGAGTGTGTGTGAGTGTGAGTGTGAGTGTGAGTGTGTGAGTGTGAGTGTGAGTGTGTGTGTGAGTGTGAGTGAGTGTGTGAGTGTGTGTGTGAGTGTGTGTGAGTGTGAGTGTGTGAGTGTGAGTGTGAGTGTGTGAGTGTGAGTGTGTGTGTGTGTGAGTGTGAGTGTGTGTGAGTGTGAGTGTGTGAGTGTGTGAGTGTGAGTGTGTGTGTGTGAGTGTGAGTGTGAGTGTGTGTGTGTGTGAGTGTGTGTGAGTGAGTGTGTGTGTGAGTTTGTGAGTGAGAGTGAGTGTGAGTGTGTGAGATTGTGTGTGTGTGAGTGTGAGTGTGTGAGATTGTGAGTGTGTGTGTGAGTGTGAGTGTGAGAGATTGTGTGTGTGTGAGTGTGAGTGTGTGAGATTGTGAGTGTGTGTGTGTGAGTGTGTGAGATTGTGTGTGTGTGAGTGTGAGTGTGTGAGATTGTGTGTGTGTGAGTGTGAGATTGTGAGTGTGTGTGTGTGAGTGTGAGTGTGTGAGATTGTGCGTGTGTGAGTGTGAGTGTGTGAGATTGTGAGTGTGTGTGTGTGAGTGTGTGAGATTGTGTGTGTGTGAGTGTGTGAGATTGTGAGTGTGTGAGTGTGAGTGTGTGAGATTGTGTGTGTGTGAGTGTGAGTGTGTGAGATTGTGTGTGTGTGAGTGTGTGAGTGTGTGAGATTGTGAGTGTGTGAGTGTGAGTGTGAGTGTGAGTGTGTGAGTGTGCAGGGCAAACAAACCTCTCCCTTATTGTCAATGGAGTTTGCAGGATTGCCTTCCCTCTCCCGGCACTGAATAGCAGCTTCTACCAGACACTTTGCACAACAGGCTAAGCTATTAATTTGGGTTTATTCACAGATAGAATTATTCACAGAATCAAGTGATCAGCGGTGAGATTGTCGGGCCAGGCATCAGGAAACAGTTCGACGTTATTGTAAATGAAGAAGTCTTTCTCTACACCACTTGAGTATAAAGTAACCGACACTCCTCGGCCAAAGCAGAACACAGTTTTCGACTGAATTACGCAAGAAAGGGTTGCCAGAAACATAATCCTAAGCTTCTTGCTCTGCAGCAAGACGAGACGAGCTCGGTTATACTTGGCACGTCCTGTAACGTTATGTCCAATCACCCCACGTCGATCTGAAAGATGAGCCATGCTGATGGGTGAATCAAGTTCCACAAGGTAACAGGGCACAGTGCGGCAAGTTGAATTTCCAAGGTCGCATCTAGAAAGATAACAAAGAGCATTTTTGTTGTATATCAACCTGTAAAGCAATAATATGGCTTGGTGTTGGCCGTTGCTCAGTGGGTTTAGCACTCTCTCTCTCACCTCTGAGTCAGAAGATAGTGGGTTATGAGTCCCACTCCAGAGACTTGAGCCCATAAACCGGCCAACACTCCCATTTCCACTACTGAGGGAGCGCCGCACTGTCGGAGGGGTAGTACTGAGGGAGTGCCGCACTGTCGGAGGGGGCAGTACTGAGGGAGCGCCGCACTGTCAGAGGGGCAGTACTGAGGGAGCGCCGCACTGTCGGAGGGGCGGTACTGAAGGAGCGCCGCACTGTTGGAGGGGCAGTACTGAGGGAGCGCCGCACTGTCGGAGGGGGCAGTACTGAGGGAGTGCCGCACTGTCGGAGGGGGCAGTACTGAGGGAGCGCCGCACTGTCAGAGGGGCAGTACTGAGGGAGCGCCGCACTGTCGGAGGGGCGGTACTGAAGGAGCGCTGCACTGTCGGAGGGGCAGTACTGAGGGAGCGCCGCACTGTCGGAGGGGTAGTACCGAGGGAGCGCCGCACTGTCGGAGGGGCAGTACTGAGGGAGCGCCGCACTGTCGGAGGGGCAGTACTGAGGGAGCGCCGCACTGTCGGAGGGGCAGTACTGAGGGAGCGCCGCACTGTCAGAGGGGCAGTACTGAGGGAGCGCCGCACTGTCGGTGGGGCAGTACTGAGGGAGCGCCGCACTGTCGGAGGGGGCAGTACTGAGGGAGTGCCGCACTGTCGGAGGGGCAGTACTGAGGGAGCGCCGCACTGTCGGAGGGGCAGTACTGAGGGAGCGCCGCACTGTCGGAGGGGCAGTACTGAGGGAGCGCCGCACTGTCGGTGGGGCAGTACTGAGGGAGCGCCGCACTGTCGGAGGGGCAGTACTGAGGGAGCGCCGCACTGTCGGAGGGGCAGTACTGAGGGAGCGCCGCACTGTCGGAGGGGCAGTACTTAGTGAGTGCCGCAATGTCGGAGGGGCAGTACTGAGGGAGCGCCGCACTGTCGGGGGGCAGTACTGAGGGGCCGCACTGTAGGAGGGGCAGTACTGAGGGAGCGCCGCACTGTCGGAGGGGCAGTACTGAGGGAGCACCGCACTGTCGGAGGGGCAGTACTGAGGGAGCGCCGCACTGTCGGAGTGGCAGTACTGAGGGAGCGCCGCACTGTCGGAGGTGCGGTACTGAGGGAGCGCCGCACTGTCGGAGGGGCAGTACTGAGGGAGTGCCGCACTGTCGGAGTGGCAGTACTGAGGGAGCGCCGCACTGTCGGAGTGGCAGTACTGAGGGAGCGCCGCACTGTCGGAGGGGCGGTACTGAAGGAGCGCCGCACTGTCGGAGGGGCGGTACTGAGGGAGCGCCGCACTGTCGGAGGGGTAGTACCGAGGGAGCGCCGCACTGTCGGAGGGGCAGTACTGAGGGAGCGCCGCACTGTCGGAGGGGCAGTACTGAGGGAGCGCCGCACTGTCGGAGGGGCAGTACTGAGGGAGCGCCGCACTGTCAGAGGGGCAGTACTGAGGGAGCGCCGCACTGTCGGTGGGGCAGTACTGAGGGAGCACCGCACTGTCGGAGGGGCAGTACTGAGGGAGCGCCGCACTGTCGGTGGGGCAGTACTGAGGGAGCGCCGCACTGTCGGAGGGGCAGTACTGAGGGAGCGCCGCACTGTCGGAGGGGCAGTACTGAGGGAGCGCCGCACTGTCGGAGGGGCAGTACTTAGTGAGTGCCGCAATGTCGGAGGGGCAGTACTGAGGGAGCGCCGCACTGTCGGGGGGCAGTACTGAGGGGCCGCACTGTAGGAGGGGCAGTACTGAGGGAGCGCCGCACTGTCGGAGGGGCAGTACTGAGGGAGCACCGCACTGTCGGAGGGGCAGTACTGAGGGAGCGCCGCACTGTCGGAGTGGCAGTACTGAGGGAGCGCCGCACTGTCGGAGGTGCGGTACTGAGGGAGCGCCGCACTGTCGGAGGGGCAGTACTGAGGGAGTGCCGCACTGTCGGAGTGGCAGTACTGAGGGAGCGCCGCACTGTCGGAGTGGCAGTACTGAGGGAGCGCCGCACTGTCGGAGGGGCGGTACTGAAGGAGCGCCGCACTGTCGGAGGGGCGGTACTGAGGGAGCGCCGCACTGTCGGAGGGGTAGTACCGAGGGAGCGCCGCACTGTCGGAGGGGCAGTACTGAGGGAGCGCCGCACTGTCGGAGGGGCAGTACTGAGGGAGCGCCGCACTGTCGGAGGGGCAGTACTGAGGGAGCGCCGCACTGTCAGAGGGGCAGTACTGAGGGAGCGCCGCACTGTCGGTGGGGCAGTACTGAGGGAGCACCGCACTGTCGGAGGGGCAGTACTGAGGGAGCACCGCACTGTCGGAGGGGCAGTACTGGGGAGCGCCGCACTGTCGGAGGGGCAGTACTGAGGGAGCGCCGCACTGTCGGAGGGGCAGTACTGAGGGAGCGCCGCACTGTCGGAGGTGCGGTACTGAGGGAGAGCTGCACTGTCGGAGGGGCAGTACTGAGGGAGCGCCGCACTGTCGGAGGGGCAGTACTGGGGAGCGCCGCACTGTCGGAGGGGCAGTACTGAGGGAGCGCCGCACTGTCGGAGGGGCAGTACTGAGGGAGCGCCGCACTGTCGGAGGGGCAGTACTGAGGGAGCGCCGCACTGTCGGAGGGGCAGTACTGGGGAGCGCCGCACTGTCGGAGGGGCAGTACTGAGGGAGAGCTGCACTGTCGGTGATACCATCTTTTGGATGAGATGTTAAACCGAGGCCCCGTCCGTCCTCTCAGTTGAACATAAAAGATCCCGCGGCCACCATTTTGAAGTAGAGCAGCGGGGGAGTCCTCCCCGGTGTCCTGGGGCCGATATTTACTCCTCATTCAATTCACTTAAAAAAAAACCCCCAGATGATCTGGGTCATTTATCACATTGCTGTTGGTGGGAGCTTGCTGTGCGCAAATTGGCGGCCCCCTTTGCAACAGTGACCACTCTTCAAAAAGTCCTTCATTGGCTGTGAAGCGCTTTGGGACGTCCTGAGGTGGTGAAAGGCGCTGGAGAAATGGGAGTTCCTCCTGTATCCCTGGAGAATACCGGAGAGAGATACAACGATGTAGGCGATCACTGGGCATTCGGTGGGGGCCTCAAGCCATCTGGACCCCAATTATACATTCGCTTGGAGCTCAAGTCACCAACCTCCTCGACCAATCGCCGCGATTCAGTGCTGAGTTCCGCGAGTGACCAGCCTCGTGGAGCCGGACCCGAAGCCTGCGGCGGGGAGGTCTCCATCCAGTCCTTTACCGCGCGGGAGCACCCTCGCCCAGAGGCGTGGCAGACTCTCCTTGAGGTCCCGGGCCCGCCGCTTGTCACCGCGCCAGTACTCCCTGGCGGCGCGCTGGAGGGCGGAGGAGGAGAAGAAGAAGACCAGGGGGTCCAGGAAGGTGTTGGCGGTGCTCAGCAGGAGGACCTCCCTCCGCCAGGGGACGCTCTCTTGCTGGACGAAGCCCACCAGGTGCGAGACGTTGTAGGGCGCGAAACAGACCACGTAGATGATCAGTGTCACCACGGCCACCCGCAGGGCTTTGTGCTTCTTCTGCTGGGGCAGGCAGCTGCGGCTCAGCGCCCGTGCGCAGCCGAGGTAGGAGAAGGCGGTGAGCGTCAGAGGGAGGAGGAAGAGGACCAGGCACAGCTCCAGCCGCAGGGGCACCAGGAAGTCCAGCTGGGCCCGGGTGAAGTTGCCGTAGCAGATGGAGGCGTTGCCCGCGCCCGGGGCCATCAGCTGGCCTTGCCTCATGGTCTCCACCTGGAACACGAAGGAGATGTGACCCGCCACCAGCAGCCAGAACCCGAGGCAGACCAGGCACGAGTTCCTGGGCCGCTTGTATATCTTGTACTTGATGGGAAAGGCCACGCTCAGGTAACGGCCCACGCTGAGGGCTGTGAGGAACAGGACGCTGGCGTAGATGGTGCTGTAGTGGAAGACGCTGTAGATGGGGCAGAAGATTTCGGGCAGGATCCACTCGCCCTGCACCGTCTCCAACATCTTGACCGGCAGGAAGGTGATGAAGAGCGAGTCGGAGATGCCCAGGTTGATCATGTAGATGACGTTGGGTGTGGGCTTGTGCCGCAGCTCCTTGAAGAACACCCAGAGGGCCAGGGCGTTGGAAGGCGCTCCCAGGACAAAGGTCGCGCAGTAGACAGCGAGCGAGAAGACGTCAAGGGCCGTACGGCTCCCCATGTTACCTGTAACCAAGAGGATCATGTGTCAACGGATGGTCCTCCGCCATTGCCGCCACCTCCGGCGTGATCCCACCGCCAAACGCATCTTCCCCTCCCCTCCCCTTTCAGCATTCTGAAGGGACCGCTCCCTCCGCGACACCCTAGTCCACTCCTCAATCACCCCCAGCACCTCTTCCCCTTCGCCCGGCACCTTCCCGTGCAAGCGCAGGAGAAGCAACGCCTGCCCTTTCACCTCCTCCCCTTTCCCACTGTCCAGGGCCCCAAACACCCCTTCCAGGTGAAACAGCGATTTACTTGTACTTCTCGCAATCTAGTATACTGTATTCGCTGCTCAATCTCCTGGGATGGCAGGAATGACGTATGAGGAGAGATTGGGTTGATTGGGCTTATATTCGCTGGAGTTTAGAAGAATGAGAGGGGATCACATTGAAACTTATAAAATTCTAACAGGACTGGACAGACTAGATGCAGGAAGGATGTTCCCGATGGTGGGGGAGTCCAGAACCAGGGGTCACAGTCTAAGGATAAGGGGTAAGCCATTTAGGACAGAGATGAGGAGGAATTTCTTCACCCAGAGAGTGGTGAACCTGTGGAATTCTCTGCCACACAGGGCAGTTGAGGCCAATTCATTAAATATATTCAAGAAGGAGTTGGATATATTTCTTAAGGCTAAAGGGATCAAGGGATATGGGGAGAAGGCAGGGACAGGGTACTGAATTTGGATGATCAGCCATGATCTCATTGAATGGCGGAGCAGGCTCGAGGGGCCGAATGGCCTACTCCTGCTCCTATCTTCTATGTTTCTGTGCTCACGATGCGGTCTCCTCTACATTGGGGAGACCAAACGCAGATTGGGCGACCGCTTTGCGGAACACCTTCGTTCAGTCCGTAAGGGTGACCCCGAGCTTCCGGTGGCCTGTCACTTTAATTCACCGCCCCATTCCCACTCAGACCTCTCCGCCCTTGGCCTCTTACGCTGTTCCACGGAAGCTCAGCGTAAGCTCGAGGAACAGCACCTCATCTTTCGATGAGGCACTTTACAGCCTTCCGGACTCAACATCGAGTTCAACAATTTCAGACTACAGGAAACTCTCGATTTACCGACATCTAAATAACCGGAAATCTCGGTTAACCGGCAAAATTCAGGTGCAGGTTCAGGTAAGTTTTACTTCCTATTAGTGGCCCTTCCTCGATCTGTGGCTGTGCAATCGGGTGTGGCTGCAGCTGTTGCTAAGCAACAGGGACGCTTGGATCTTGTGGCCATTGTTCCTGCACCTGTTGCTAAGCAACAGGGAAGCCTGGGTTTGTTGCTGTATAGGGAGCTCTCAGCTCTCGTACCTTTTACTATAGCTCTCGGTAATCGGACTTTTTGACAAACCGGCACCACGCCGGTCCCGTGGGTGCTGGATAAAAAAAGAGTTTCCTGTATAACCCCTGCCCCCATTTTTTAGGCGGCTGTTGATGATTCTGCCCTCCCCATTTGCTACATTTAATCTCTCCCGCCTCTTACCCTAGCACTGACTGCTCCTTCAATTCCTCCCTCCCCGCTTTCCCTGCCTCTGTACCTGTTTAAAACCTGTTACATCTCGAACTGTTTCCAGTTCTGACGAAGGGTCCCAGACCTGAAACGTTAACTCTGTTTCTCGCTCCACGGATGCTGCCTGGCCTGCTGAGGGCATCCAGCATTTTCTGTTGTTATTTCAGATTTCCCGCATCCGCAGAATTTTGCGATTCTGGGAGCATGAGTCAAGTGAAGTGAGCAGGAACCAGCGCCGCCCCTGTAAACACCCCAATATTCTCCTCCCGCCCTCTACCCTTCGTAAGCTCCAGCCCAACCAAAACTCCACGACCCCCGTGTCCTAACTCGCACCGAGTCCTGTTCACTCATCGCACCCCCCGCCCTGTCGCTCGCTGACCTACACTGGCTCCCGGTCCAGCAACGCCTCGATTTTAAAATTCTCATCCTTGTTTTCAAATCCCTCCACGGCCTCCTCGCTCTCTCTCCCTATCTCTGTAACCTCCTCCAGTCCTACAACCCTCCCTATCTCTGTAACCCCTCCAGCCCCCTACAACCCTCCCTATCTCTGTAACCTCCTCCAGCCCCTACACCCCTCCCTATCTCTGTAACCTCCTCCAGCCCCCTACAACCCTCCCTATCTCTGTAACCTCCTCCAGCCCCTACAACCCTCCCTATCTCTCTAACCTCCTCCAGCCCCTACAACCCTCCCTATCTCTGTAATCTCCTCCAGCCCCTACAACCCTCCCTATCTCTGTAACCTCCTCCAGCCCCCGACAACCCTTCCTATCTCTGTAACTTCCTCCAGCCCCTTCAGCCCTATCTCTGTAACCTCCTCCAGCCCTACAACCCTTCCTATCTCTGTAACTTCCTCCAGCACCTACAGCCCTATCTCTGTAACCTCCTCCAGCCCCTACAACCCTCCCTATTTCTGTAACCTCCTCCAGCCCCCTACAACCCTCCCTATCTCTGTAACCTCCTCCAGCCGCTACAACCCTCCTTATCTCTGTAACCTCCTCCAGTCCTTACAACCCTCCCTATGTCTGTAACCTCCTCCAGCCCCTACAATCCTCCCTATCTCTGTAACCTCCTCCAGGCCCTACAAACCTCCCCTTCTCTGTAACCTCCTCCAGCCCCTACAAACCTCCCCATCTCTGTAACCACCTCCAGCCCCCTACAACCCTCCCTATCTCTGTAACCTCCTCCAGCCGCTACAACCCTCCCTATCTCTGTAACCTCCTCCAGTCCTTACAACCCTCCCTATGTCTGTAACCTCCTCCAGCCCCTACAACCCTCCCTATCTCTGTAACCTCCTCCAGGCCCTACAAACCTCCCCTTCTCTGTAACCTCCTCCAGCCCCTACAAACCTCCCCATCTCTGTAACCACCTCCAGCCCCCTACAACCCTTCCTATCTCTGTAACCTCCTCCAGCCCCTACAACCCTCCCTATCTCTGTAACCTCCTCCAGCCCCTACAACCCTCCCTTATCTCTGTAACCTCCTCCAGCCCCTACAACCCTCCCTATCTCTGTAACCTCCTCCAGCCCCTACAACCCTCTCTATCTCTGTAATCTCCTCCAGCCCCTACAACCCTCCCTATCTCTGTAACCTCCTCCAGCCCCTACAACCCTTCCTATCTCTGTAACCTCCTCCAGCCCCTACAACCCTCCCTATCTCCGTAACCTCCTCCAGTCCTTACAACCCTCCCTATGTCTGTAACCAGAATTTTTATTCCTGTTCCTGGCTGGGGTGGAGATCGCCTTTACAGAAGGTAAGCACTGTAGAAAATATAGGGACAGTGATCTCCTGGATGAATTTCGATCGCCTAGATGGGTCGGAGAGGAATTTCCCAGATTTTTTTCTCCCAAATTGGCCATTGGGTCTTCATCTGGTTTTTCGCCTCTCCCGGGAGATCACATGGGTTCGGGTGGATGCAGAGTGATAGAAGATTTGAGGTTAGGATCAGATCAGCCATGATCTTATTGAATGGTGGAGCAGGCTCGAGGGGCCGATTGGCCTACTCCTGCTCCTATTTCTTATGTTCTTATGTTCTTATGTAACCTCCTCCAGCCCCTACAACCCTCCCTCTCTCTGTAACCTCCTCCAGCCCCTACAACCCTCCCCATCTGTGTAACCTCGTCCAGCCATAAGAACATAAGACAGTAGGAGCAGGAGTCGGTCATTCGGCCCCTCGAGCCTGCTCCGCCATTCAATTAGATCATGGCTGATCTGATTTTGGGCTCAGCTCCCTTTCCCTGCCCGCTCCCCATAACCCTTCACTCCCTTATTGTTCAAATATCTGTCTATTTCCACCTTGAATATATTCACTGATGCTGCCTCCACAGCTCTCTGGGGCGGAGAATTCCAAAGATTCACGACCCTCTGAGAGAAGAAATTCCTCCTCATTTCCGTCTTAAAAGGGTGCCCCCTTATTCTGAAACTATGCCCCCTAGTTCTAGATTCCCCCACGAGGGGAAACATCCTCTCTGCATCTACACTGTCGAGCCCCCTCAGAATCTATGTTTCAATAAGATCCTCTCTCATTCTTCTAAACTCCAATGAGTATCGGTCCAACCTGCTCAACCTTTCTTCATAAGACAACCCCCTCATCTCAGGAATCAACCTCGTGAACCTTCTCTGAACTGCCTCCAATGCAAGTATATCTTTCCTTAAATAAGGAGACCAAAACTGTACGCAGTACTCCAGGTGTGGTCTCACCAGCGCCCTGTACAGTTGTAACAGGACTTCCCTACTTTTATACTCCATTCCCTTTGCAATCCCAGATCTCTGCGCTCCTTCAATTCTGGCCTCTTGCGCATCCCCCCCGATTTCCATCGCTCCACCATTGGCGGCCGTGCCTTCAGCCGCCTGGGCCCTGAGCTCTGGAATTCCCTCCCAAAACCTCTCCACCTCTCTCTCCTCCTTTAAGACGCTCCTTAAAACCGGCCTCTTTGTGGCTAAGCATTTGGTCACCTGTCCTAATATCTCATGTGGCTCAGTTTGTCTGATTTACGCTCCTGTGAAGCGCCTTGGGACGTTTTACTACGTTAAAGGCGCTCTATAAATGCACATTGTTGCAGTTGTTAATGACTGCATATAATGACCGCTCTATTCCTGACCAGAATGGAGATGATTGGATAATTCTCCAGTCAATCATGCCTGGAGACCGCACTGCCGTAAGTGCAGTGCAGTTTCACACTGTAGTTTCAGAAATGAGTTCAGAGAGATTCTTTTTAAATAGACTCTGTAGACTGTTTGCTGTAGTGCACTGATTAAATAGATTCTGTAGACTGTTTGCTGTAGTGCGCTGATTAAATAGATTCTGTAGACTGTTTGCTGTAGTGCGCTGATTAAATAGATTCTGTAGACTGTTTGCTGTAGTGCGCTGATTAAATAGATTCTGTAGACTGTTTGCTGTAGTGCGCTGATTAAATAGATTCTGTAGACTGTTTGCTGTAGTGCGCTGATTAAATAGATTCTGTAGACTATTTGCTGTAGTGCGCTGATTAAATAGATTCTGTAGACTGTTTGCTGTAGTGCGCTGATTAAATAGATTCTGTAGACTGTTTGCTGTAGTGCGCTGATTAAATAGATTCTGTAGACTGTTTGCTGTAGTGCGCTGATTAAATAGATTCTGTAGACTGTTTGCTGTAGTGCGCTGATTAAATAGATTCTGTAGACTATTTGCTGTAGTGCGCTGATTAAATAGATTCTGTAGACTGTTTGCTGTAGTGCGCTGATTAAATAGATTCTGTAGACTGTTTGCTGTAGTGCGCTGATTAAATAGATTCTGTAGACTGTTTGCTGCAGCGCACTGTTCAAATAGGTTCTGTACATTGAGTAGATAGACTGTTTGTTGTGAGTTCTGGCGTAAGTCACGCCCTGCTTCCAGCTCATTGGCTGACACGGTGGGGTCAAGGGAAACTCTGGCTGTAAATAGCCTGCGACAATAACCATGGCTGGAAAGAGTGAATCTAATCCATGTCTGTTGCCATGAACATGAAACGCTCGGCACTTCGGAATACAGCGATGGTAGAAATCAAAGACAAATACCAACGGAAGTAGGTCGCAATAACAATACCGCACAAAGTCTTACTTAGGCACAATGCTCTAATCTTAATTGAGCATTTAGCAAAGCTTTCAGGTTATCCATTAACCACTAAAGAGGAGAGAAAACACTAAACTATTCTCTTTGGATATAACATAACCCATACAAAATAATGAGTTTCATGAGCATAGGAACAGCAGGAGGCCCATTCAGCCCCCTCGAGCCTGTTACTCAGCAATAGGAGTAGGCCCATTCAGCCCCTCGAGCCTGTTACACTGGAACAGGAGGAGGCCCATTCAGCCCCTCGAGCATGTTACACAGGAACAGGAGGAGGCCCATTCAGCCCCTCGAGCCTGTTACACTGGAACAGGAGGAGGCCCATTCAGCCCCTCGAGCCTGTTACACTGGAACAGGAGGAGGCCCATTCAGCCCCTCGAGCATGTTACACAGGAACAGGAGGAGGCCCATTTGGCCCCTCGAGCCTGTTACACTGGAACAGGAGGAGGTCCATTCAGCCCCTCGAGCCTGTTACACAGGAAAAGGAGGAGGCCCATTCAGCCCCTCGAGCCTGTTATACAGGAACAGGAGGAGGCCCATTCAGCCCCTCGAGGCTGTTACACAGGAACAGGAGGAGTCCCATTCAGCCCCTCGAGCCTGTTACACAGGAACAGGAGGAGGCCCATTCAGCCCCTCAAGCCTGTTATACAGGAACAGGAGGAGGCCCATTCAGCCCCTCGAGCCAGTTACACAGGAACAGGAGGAGGCCCATTCAGCCCCTCGAGCCTGTTACACAGGAACAGGAGGACGCCAATTCAGCCCCTCGAGCCCATTGCTCAGCAACAGGAGGAGGCCCATTCAGCCCCTCGAGCCTGTTACACAGGAACAGGAGGAGGCCCATTCAACCCCTCGAGTCTGTAACACAGGAACAGGAGGAGGCCCATTCAGCCCCTCGAGCCTGTTACACCGGAACAGGAGAAGGCCCATTCAACCCCTCGAGTCTGTAACACAGGAACAGGAGGAGGCCCATTCTGCCCCTCGAGCCCGTTACTCAGCAACAGCAGGAGTCCCATTCAGCCCCTTGAGCCTGTAACACAGGAACAGGAGGAGGCCCATTCAGCCCCTCGAGCCTGTTACACAGGAACAGGAGGAGGCCCATTCAGGCCCTCCAGCCTGTTACACAGGAACAGGAGGAGGCCCATTCAACCCCTTGAGTCTGTAACACAGGAACTGGAGGAGGCCCATTCTGCCCCTCGAGCCCATTACTCAGCAACAGGAGGAGGCCCATTCAGCCCCTTGAGCCTGTTACATAGGAACAGGAGGAGGCCCATTCAGTCCCTCGAGCCTGTTACACAGGAACAGGAGGAGGCCCATTCAGCCCCTCGAGCCTGTAACACAGGAACTGGAGGAGGCCCATTCTGCCCCTCGAGCCCATTACTCAGCAACAGGAGGAGGCCCATTCAACCCCTCGAGCCTGTTACACAGGAACAGGAGGAGGCCCATTCAGCCCCTTGAGCCTGTTACATAGGAACAGGAGGAGGCCCATTCAGTCCCTCGAGCCTGTTACATAGGAACAGGAGGAGGCCCATTCAGTCCCTCGAGCCTGTTACACAGGAACAGGAGGAGGCCCATTCAGCCCCTTGAGCCTGTTACATAGGAACAGGAGGAGGCCCATTCAGTCCCTCGAGCCTGTTACACAGGAACAGGAGGAGGCCCATTCAGCCCCTCGAGCCTGTAACACAGGAACAGGGGGAGGCCCATTCAGGCCCTCGAGCCTGTTACACAGGAACAGGAGGAGGCCCATTCAGCCCTTTGAGCCTGTTACATAGGAACAGGAGGAGGCCCATTCAGGCCCTCGAGCCTGTTACATAGGAACAGGAGGAGGCCCATTCAGCCCCTCGAGTCTGTTACACAGGAACAGGAGGAGGCCCATTCAGCCCCTCGAGCCTGTTACACAGGAACAGGAGGAGGCCCATTCAGCCCCTTGAGCCTGTTACACAGGAACAGGAGGAGGCCCATTCAGCCCCTCGAGCCTGTAACACAGGAACAGGAGGAGGCCCATTCAGCCCCTCGAGCCTGTTACACAGGAACAGGAGAAGGCCCATTCAACCCCTTGAGTCTGTAACACAGGAACTGGAGGAGGCCCATTATGCCCCTCGAGCCCATTACTCAGCAACAGGAGGAGGCCCATTCAGCCCCTTGAGCCTGTTACATAGGAACAGGAGGAGGCCCATTCAGTCCCTCGAGCCTGTTACACAGGAACAGGAGGAGGCCCATTCAGCCCCTCGAGCCTGTAACACAGGAACAGGGGGAGGCCCATTCAGGCCCTCGAGCCTGTTACACAGGAACAGGAGGAGGCCCATTCAGCCCTTTGAGCCTGTTACATAGGAACAGGAGGAGGCCCATTCAGTCCCTCGAGCCTGTTACATAGGAACAGGAGGAGGCCCATTCAGCCCCTCGAGTCTGTTACACAGGAACAGGAGGAGGCCCATTCAGCCCCTCGAGCCTGTTACACAGGAACAGGAGGAGGCCCATTCAGCCCCTTGAGCCTGTTACACAGGAACAGGAGGAGGCCCATTCAGGCCCTCGAGCCTGTTACACAGGAACAGGAGGAGGCCCATTCAGCCCCTCGAGCCTGTTACACAGGAACAGGAGGAGGCCCATTCAGCCCCTCGAGCCTGTTACACAGGGACAGGAGGAGGCCCATTCAGCCCTTCTGGCCTGTTCCACCATTCAATCAGATCATGGCTGATCTGTATCTTAACTCCATCTACCCGCCTCGGTTCCGTCACCCTTAATACCTTCACCCAACAAAATCTATCAATCTCAGTTTTGAAATTTCCAATTGACCCCCAGCCTCAGCTTTTTGGGGGAGGGAGTTCCAGATTTCCACCACCCTTTGTGTGAAGAAGTGCTTCCTGACATCACCCCTGAACGGCCTGGCTCTAATTTTAAGGTTCTGCCCCCTTGTTCTGGACTCCCCCCACCAGAGGAAATAGTTTCTCTCTCGACCGTATCAATTCCTTTAATCATCTCAAACACCTCGATTAGATCGCCCCTTAATCTTCTAAACTCCAGGGAATACAAGCCTAGTCTGGGCCAACCTGTCCTCGGAATTTAACCCCTTTATCCTGACAGGATGTTGATGGGATGGGAAACAATCCTCACCTTGCAGGGACGTCGAGATGAAATTACCCGTTATTTTAACGGCCATAACGATTTCGACTCCGATATTGGCAAATCAAACAGGTTAGATTGGCAATAGATTGGGAGAAGGGGAAGTGCAACGAGACCTGGGTGTCCTTGTGCACCAGTCGCTGAAGGTAAGCATGCAGGAGCAGCAGGTGGTTAAGAAGGCAACTGTCATCTTGGCCTTCGTAGCGAGAGGGTTCGAGTACAGGAACAAGGATGTCTTGCTGCAGTTGTACAGGGCCTTGGTGAGACCACAACTTGAGTATTGTGTGCAGTTTTGTTCGCCTTAACTGAGGAAGGATGTTCTTGCCATGGAGTGAGTGCAGCGAAGATTCACCAGACTGATACCTGGGATGGCAGGAATGACGTATGAGGAGAGATTGGGTCGATTGGGCTTGTATTCGCTGGAGTTTAGAAGAATGAGAGGGGATCTCGTTGAAACTTATAAAATTCTAACAGGACTAGACAGACTAGATGCAGGAAGAATGTTCCTGATGGCGGGGGAGTCCAGAACCAGGGGTCACAGTCTAAGGATAAGGGGTAAGCCATTTAGGACTGAGATGAGGAATTTCTTCACCCAGAGAGTGGTGAACCTGTGGAATTCTCTACCACAGAAGGCAGTTGAGGCCAATTCATTAAATATATTCAAGAAGGAGTTGGATATATTTCGTAAGGCTAAAGGGATCAAGGGATATGGGGAGAAGGCAGGGACAGGGTACTGAATTTGGATGATCAGCCATGATCTCATTAAATGGAGTAGGATCGAGGGGCCAAATGGCCTACTCCTGCTCCTATCTTCTATGTTTCTATGTTAGAGCAGGACACAGAGAAATTTGAACCGAGGTACATGAACCCTCGCCCTGCTTCTGGCGGTTAAAGGGTTAATTTGACAGAGTTCGCACTCTCAGTCACCGAGCCAAACTTGCTGGGGCGCACAGTCAAGCTCCCTGCTGCTCTAGACAGGCTAAACTATCAATGAAGTTTATTCACAAATAGAATTATTTGCTGCCTCCAGTGAGGTAGGTGAGCTTGCGTCGAATTTTACAGCACAGAAACAGGCCATTCAGCCCATCTGGTCCGTTCCGGTGCTTATGCTCCACACCAGCCTCCTCCCACCCCTCTTCATCTCACCCCATCGACAGCAGCCTCCTCCCACCCCTCTTCATCTCACCCCATCAACACCAGCCTCCTCCCACCCCTCTTCATCTCACCCCATCAACACCAGCCTCCTCCCACCCCTCTTCATCTCACCCCATCAACACCGGCCTCCTCCCACCCCTCTTCATCTCACCCCATCAACACCAGCCTCCTCCCACCCCTCTTCATCTCACCCCATCAACACCAGCCTCCTCCCACCCCTCTTCATCTCACCCCATCAACACCAGCCTCCTCCCACCCCTCTTCATCTCACCCCATCGACACCAGCCTCCTCCCACCCCTCTTCATCTCACCCCATCAACACCAGCCTCCGCCCACCCCTCTACATCTCACCCCATCGACACCAGCCTCCTCCCACCCCTCTTCATCTCACCCCATCGACACCAGCCTCCTCCCACCCCTCTTATTCTCACCCCATCGACACCAGCCTCCTCCCGACACTCTTCATCTCACCCCATCAACACCAGCCTCCTCCCACCCGTCTTCATCTCACCCCATCAACACCAGCCTCCTCCCACCCCTCTTCATCTCACCCCATCAACACCAGCCTCCTCCCACCCCTCTTATTCTCACCCCATCGACACCAGCCTCCTCCCGACACTCTTCATCTCACCCCATCAACACCAGCCTCCTGCCACCCCTCTTCATCTCACCCCATCAACACCAGCCTCCTCCCACCCCTCTTCATCTCACCCCATCAACACCAGCCTCCTCCCGACACTCTTCATCTCACCCCGTCAACACCAGCCTCCTCCCACCCCTCTTCATCTCACCCCGTCAACACCAGCCTCCTCCCACCCCTCTTCATCTCACCCCGTCAACACCAGCCTCCTCCCACCCCTCTTCATCTCACCCCATCAACACCAGCCTCCTCCCACCCCTCTTCATCTCACCCCGTCAACACCAGCCTCCTCCCACCCCTCTTCATCTCACCCCGTCAACACCAGCCTCCTCCCACCCCTCTTCATCTCACCCCATCAACACCAGCCTCCTCCCACCCCTCTTCATCTCACCCCATCACCATATCCTTCTATTCCTTTCTCCCTCATGTGTTTATCCAGCTTCCCCTTGAATCCATCTCTGCTGTTCACCTCAACCACTCCCTGTGGTAGCGAGTTCCCCATTCTCACCACTCTCTGGGGAAAGAAGTTTCTCCTGAATTCCCTATTGGATTTATCAGTGACTCTCTTATATTGATGGCCCCTAGTTCTGGTCTCCCCCACAAGTGGAAACATCTTCTCTACGTCTACCCTATCGAACCCCTTCATAATTTTAAAGCCCTCTATCAGGTCACCCCTCAGCCTTCTCCTTTCTAGAGAAAAGAGCCCCAGCCTGTTCAGCCTCTCCTGATCGTGGCGTAGAAGTCATTTGGGACATACAGGTCTTTCCAATCCATCACAACCAGTGGACAGAACTTTGACCCTGAGCGCTCCATTCCGAGGCTCACTTTATTGAAGATTTGCAGTGGAGAGCGACAGTCCAACTGCTGTGGCTGCTGACAAATGTGACTCGTTCTTTCCTTAGTTGCCACAATTCAGCCTTAACGTGAAGATTTAGAATCACACAGCACACAGAAGGAGGCCACTCGGCCCATTGTGCCTGTGCCGGCTCTTTGAACGAGCTCTCCAATTAGTCCCACTCCCCCCTGCTCTTTCCCCACAGCCCTGTGAATTTTTCCCCTTCAAGTATTTCTCCAATTCCCCTTTTGAAAGTTACTATTGAATCTGCTCCCACCGCCCTTTCAGGCAGCGCGTTCCAGATCACAACAACTCGCTGCGTAAAAACAATTCTCCTCATCTCCCCCTCTGGTTCTTTTACCGATTATCTTCAATCTGTGTCCTCTGGTTACCGACCCTCCTGCCACTGGAAACAGTTTCTCCTTATTTACTCCATCAAAACCCCTCATGATTTTGAACGCCTCTATTAAATCTCCCCTTAACCGTCTCTGCTCTAAGGAGAACAATCCCAGCTTCTCCAGTCTCTCCACATCACTGAAGTCTCACATCCCTGGGACCATTCTGGTCAATCTCCCCTTAACCTTCTCTGCTCTAAGGAGAACAACCCCAGCTTCTCCAGTCTCTCCACATCACTGAAGTCCCTCATCCCTGGAACCATTCTGGTCAATCTCCCCTTAACCTTCTCTGCTCTAAGGAGAACAATCCCAGCTTCTCTAGTCTCTCCACATCACTGAAGTCTCACATCCCTGGGACCATTCTGGTCAATCTCCCCTTAACCTTCTCTGCTCTAAGGAGAACAACCCCAGCTTCTCCAGTCTCTCCACATCACTGAAGTCTCACATCCCTGGGACCATTCTGGTCAATCTCCCCTTAACCTTCTCTGCTCTAAGGGGAACAACCCCAGCTTCTCCAGTCTCTCCACATCACTGAAGTCCCTCATCCCTGGGACCATTCTGGTCAATCTCCCCTGAACCTTCTCTGCTCTAAGGAGAACAACCCCAGCTTCTCCAGTCTCTCCACATCACTGAAGTCTCACATCCCTGGGACCATTCTGGTCAATCTCCCCTTAACCTTCTCTGCTCTAAGGAGAACAACCCCAGCTTCTCCAGTCTCTCCACATCACTGAAGTCTCACATCCCTGGGACCATTCTGGTCAATCTCCTCCTTAACCTTCTCTGCTCTAAGGAGAACAACCCCAGCTTCTCCAGTCTCTCCACATCACTGAAGTCCCTCCTCCCTGGGACCATTCTGGCCAATCACAACCTCGACTTTCTCTGCTCTAAGGAGAACAATCCCAGTTTGGCAGAAAGCATTCATTATCTTTACCTAATCTTCTCTCAATGCTCTGACCGTCTGCCGTCTCTGATCGTACCCCATGCCGCAGCCAAGTCCCAGTAGAGCACCCGCCACTTTCTCCGCCTAACGCCTACGACCGATCATCTCCCAGTTCCTCTCCAGAATGTTGTCCCCTTGATACCGTGCCGCTCCTGCGATCTTGCAATGACTTTGCTCGATTGTGTCTGTGACAGGATCCTGCGTAAATCCCTGGGAGGGACAGTCAACACAATAAAGTTTCTTTATTATTCAGGAAATTCCTGTGTAAATACATTACTCCAGCACACAGTCAATGTCTCTGTCCTTACCTCAGTCTCACTTCTCAACAGACTCTTTGTTAACTGGATAATTCTGAACTGTGGGCCACCAGGACTTCATTTCCCCACATCTCCGATATTTCTGTAACTATTAAACATAAGTGGTCAAAGTGCGTTTCACAGGCGAGAGACATCAAGCCATCTCCAACTCCCAACGCATTCTTTAACTGCAGCCGGAGAGTGTGGGTCTCCTCGGCTACCTCCTGCAATTCATCACTTTCTTATTGAGTGTCTGCTGTGGCTCAGTCGGTTTAGCACTCTCTCTCTCGCCTCGGAGTCAGAAGGTCGTGGGTTCGAGTGCCCACTCCAGAGACTCGGGCAACAAAATACAGGCCAACACTCCCAGTGTCAGTACTGAGGGAGCGCCGCACTGTCGGAGGGGCAGTACTGAGGGAGCGCCGCACTGTCGGAGGGTCAGTACTGAGGGAGCACCGCACTGTCGGAGGGTCAGTATTGAGGGAGCGCCGCACTGTCGGAGGGGCGGTACTGAGGGAACGCCGCACTGTCGGAGGGGCAGTACTGAGGGAGCGCCGCACTGTCGGAGGGGCAGTACTGAGGGAGCGGCGCACTGTCGGAGGGGCAGTACTGAGGGAGCGCCGCACTGTCGGAGGGGCAGTACTGAGGGAGCGCCGCACTGTCGGAGGGGCGGTACCGAGGGAGCGCTGCACTGTCGGAGGGGCAGTACTGAGGGAGCGGCGCACTGTCGGAGGGGCAGTACTGAGGGAGCGCCGCACTGTCGGAGGGACAGTACTGAGGGAGCGCCGCACTGTCGGAGGGGCAGTACTGAGGGAGCGCCGCACTGTCGGAGGGGCAGTACTAAGGGAGTGCCGCACTCTCGGAGGGACAGTACTGAGGGAGTTCCGCACTGTCGGAGGGGCGGTACTGAGGGAGCGCCGCACTGTCGGAGGGTCAGTACTGAGGGAGCACCGCACTGTCGGAGGGGCGGTACTGAGGGAGCGCCGCACTGTCGGAGGGGCAGTACTGAGGGAACGCCGCACTGTCGGAGGGGCAGTACCGAGGGAGCGCCGCACTGTCAGAGGGGCAGTATTGAGGGAGCGCCGCACTGTCGGAGGGTCAGAACTGAGGGAGCGCCGCACTGTCGGAGGGGCAGTACCGAGGGAACACCGCACTGTCGGAGTGGCAGTACCGAGGGAGCGCCGCACTGTCAGAGGGGCAGTATTGAGGGAGCGCCGCACTGTCGGAGGGTCAGAACTGAGGGAGCGCCGCACTGTCGGAGGGGCAGTACTGAGGGAGCGCCGCACTGTCGGAGGGGCAGTACTGAGGGAGCGCCGCACTGTCGGAGGGGCAGTACTGAGGGAGCGCCGCACTGTCAGAGGGGCAGTACTGAGGGAGCGCCGCACTGTCGGAGGGGCAGTACTGAGGGAGCGCCGCACTGTCGGAGGGGCGGTACTGAGGGAGCGCCACACTGTCGGAGGGGCGGTACTGAGGGAGCGCCGCACTGTCGGAGGGGCAGTACTGAGGGAGCGGCGCACTGTCGGAGGGCAGTACTGAGGGAGCGCCGCACTGTCGGAGGGGCAGTACTGAGGGAGCGCCGCACTGTCGGAGGGGCGGTACTGAGGGAGCGCCGCACTGTCGGAGGGGCGGTACTGAGGGAGCGCCGCACTGTCGGAGCGGCAGTACTGAGGGAGCGGTGCACTGTCGGAGGGGCAGTACTGAGGGAGCGGCGCACTGTCGGAGGGACAGTACTGAGGGAGCGCCGCACTGTCGGAGGGGCAGTACTGAGGGAGCGCCGCACTGTCGGAGGGGCAGTACTAAGGGAGTGCCGCACTCTCGGAGGGACAGTACTGAGGGAGTTCCGCACTGTCGGAGGGGCGGTACTGAGGGAGCGCCGCACTGTCGGAGGGGCGGTACTGAGGGAGCGCCGCACTGTCGGAGGGGCAGTACTGAGGGAACGCCGCACTGTCGGAGGGACAGTACCGAGGGAGCGCCGCACTGTCAGAGGGGCAGTATTGAGGGAGCGCCGCACTGTCGGAGGGTCAGAACTGAGGGAGCACCGCACTGTCGGAGGGGCAGTACCGAGGGAACGCCGCACTGTTGGAGGGGCAGTACCGAGGGAGCGCCGCACTGTCAGAGGGGCAGTATTGAGGGAGCGCCGCACTGTCAGAGGGTCAGAACTGAGGGAGCGCCGCACTGTCGGAGGGGCAGTACTGAGGGAGCGCCGCACTGTCGGAGGGGCAGTACTGAGGGAGCGCCGCACTGTCGGAGGGGCAGTACTGAGGGAGCGCTGCACTGTCGGAGGGGCAGTACTGAGGGAGCGCCGCACTGTCGGAGGGGCAGTACTGAGGGAGCGCCGCACTGTCTGAGGGGCGGTACTGAGGGAGCGCCGCACTGTCGGAGGGGCAGTACTGAGGGAGCGCCGCACTGTCGGAGGGGCAGTACTGAGGGAGCGGCGCACTTTCGGAGGGGCAGTACTGAGGGAGCGCCGCACTGTCGGAGGGGCAGTACTGAGGGAGCGCCGCACTGTCGGAGGGGCGGTACTGAGGGAGCGGCGCACTGTCGGAGGGGCGATACTGAGGGAGCGCCGCACTGTCGGAGGGGCAGTACTGAGGGAGCGGCGCACTGTCGGAGGGGCAGTACTGAGGGAGCGGCGCACTGTCGGAGGGGCAGTACTGAGGGAGCGGCGCACTGTCGGAGGGACAGTACTGAGGGAGCGCTGCACTGTCGGAGGGGCAGTACTGAGGGAGCGCCGCACTGTCGGAGGGGCAGTACTAAGGGAGTGCCGCACTCTCGGAGGGACAGTACTGAGGGAGTTCCGCACTGTCGGAGGGGCGGTACTGAGGGAGCGCCGCACTGTCGGAGGGTCAGTACTGAGGGAGCGCCGCACTGTCGGAGGGCGGTACTGAGGGAGCGCCGCACTGTCGGAGGGGCAGTACTGAGGGAACGCCGCACTGTCGGAGGGGCAGTACCGAGGAGCGCCGCACTGTCAGAGGGGCAGTATTGAGGGAGCGCCGCACTGTCGGAGGGTCAGAACTGAGGGAGCGCCGCACTGTCGGAGGGGCAGTACCGAGGGAACGCCGCACTGTCGGAGGGGCAGTACCGAGGGAGCGCCGCACTGTCAGAGGGGCAGTATTGAGGGAGCGTCGCACTGTCGGAGGGTCAGAACTGAGGGAGCGCCGCACTGTCGGAGGGGCAGTACTGAGGGAGCGCCGCACTGTCGGAGGGGCAGTACTGAGGGAGCGCCGCACTGTCGGAGGGGCAGTACTGAGGAGCGCCGCACTGTCGGAGGGGCAGTACTGAGGGAGCGCCGCACTGTCGGAGGGGCAGTACTGATAGAGCGCCGCACTGTCGGAGGGTCAGTACTGAGGGAACGCTGCACTGTCGGAGGGGCAGTACCGAGAGAGCGCCGCACTGTCAGAGGGGCAGCACTGAGGGAGCGCCGCACTGTCGGAGGGTCTGAACTGAGGGAGCGCCGCACTGTCGGAGGGGCGGTACTGAGGAGCGCCGCACTGTCGGAGGGTCAGTACTGAGGGAGCGCCGCACTGTCGGAGGGGCGGTACTGAGGGAGCGCCGCACTGTCGGAGGGGCAGTACTGAGGGAATGCCGCACTGTCGGAGGGGCAGTACCGAGGGAGCGCCGCACTGTCAGAGGGGCAGTATTGAGGGAGCGCCGCACTGTCGGAGGGTCAGAACTGAGGGAGCGCCGCACTGTCGGAGGGGCAGTACCGAGGGAACACCGCACTGTCGGAGTGGCTAGTACCGAGGGAGCGCCGCACTGTCAGAGGGGCAGTATTGAGGGAGCGCCGCACTGTCGGAGGGTCAGAACTGAGGGGAGCGCCGCACTGTCGGAGGGGCAGTACTGAGGGAGCGCCCGCACTGTCGGAGGGGCAGTACTGAGGGAGCGCCCGCACTGTCGGAGGGGCAGTACTTAGGGAGCGCCGCACTGTCGGAGGGGCAGTACTGAGGGAGCGCCGCACTGTCGGAGGGGCGGTACTGAGGGAGCGCCACACTGTCGGAGGGGCGGTACTGAGGGAGCGCCGCACTGTCGGAGGGGCAGTACTGAGGGAGCGGCGCCCTGTCGGAGGGCAGTACTGGGGGAGCGTCGCACTGTCGGAGGGGCAGTACTGAGGGAGCGCCGCACTGTCGGAGGGGCGGGTACTGAGGGAGCGCCGCACTGTCGGAGGGGCGGTACTGAGGGAGCGCCGCACTGTCGGAGCGGCAGTACTGAGGGAGCGGCGCACTGTCGGAGGGACAGTACTGAGGGAGCGCCGCACTGTCGGAGGGGCAGTACTGAGGGAGCGCCGCACTGTCGGAGGGGCAGTACTAAGGGAGTGCCGCACTCTCGGAGGGACAGTACTGAGGGAGTTCCGCACTGTCGGAGGGGCGGTACTGAGGGAGCGCCGCACTGTCGGAGGGGTGGTACTGAGGGAGCGCCGCACCGTCGGAGGGGCAGTACTGAGGGAACGCCGCACTGTCGGAGGGACAGTACCGAGGGAGCGCCGCACTGTCAGAGGGGCAGTATTGAGGGAGCGCCGCACTGTCGGAGGGTCAGAACTGAGGGAGCACCGCACTGTCGGAGGGGCAGTACCGAGGGAACGCCGCACTGTTGGAGGGGCAGTACCGAGGGAGCGCCGCACTGTCAGAGGGGCAGTATTGAGGGAGCGCCGCACTGTCGGAGGGTCAGAACTGAGGGAGCGCCGCACTGTCGGAGGGGCAGTACTGAGGGAGCGCCGCACTGTCGGAGGGGCAGTACTGAGGGAGCGCCGCACTGTGGGAGGGGCAGTACTGAGGGAGCGCCGCACTGTCGGAGGGGCAGTACTGAGGGAGCGCCGCACTGTCGGAGGGGCAGTACTGAGGGAGCGCCGCACTGTCTGAGGGGCGGTACTGAGGGAGCGCCGCACTGTCGGAGGGGCAGTACTGAGGGAGCGCCGCACTGTCGGAGGGGCAGTACTGAGGGAGCGGCGCACTTTCGGAGGGGCAGTACCGAGGGAGCGCCGCACTGTCGGAGGGGCAGTACCGAGAGAGCGCCGCACTGTCAGAGGGGCAGCACTGAGGGAGCGCCGCACTGTCGGAGGGTCTGAACTGAGGGAGCGCCTCACTGTCGGAGGGGCGGTACTGAGGGAGCGCCGCACTGTCGGAGGGTCAGTACTGAGGGAGCGCCGCACTGTCGGAGGGGCGGTACTGAGGGAGCGCCGCACTGTCGGAGGGGCAGTACTGAGGGAACGCCGCACTGTCGGAGGGGCAGTACCGAGGGAGCGCCGCACTGTCAGAGGGGCAGTATTGAGGGAGCGCCGCACTGTCGGAGGGTCAGAACTGAGGGAGCGCCGCACTGTCGGAGGGGCAGTACCGAGGGAACACCGCACTGTCGGAGTGGCAGTACCGAGGGAGCGCCGCACTGTCGGAGGGCAGTACTGAGGGAGCGGCGCCCTGTCGGAGGGCAGTACTGAGGGAGCGTCGCACTGTCGGAGGGTCAGTACTGAGGGAGCGCCGCACTGTCGGAGGGGCGGTACTGAGGGAGCGCCGCACTGTCGGAGGGGCGGGTACTGAGGGAGCGCCGCACTGTCGGAGCGGCAGTACTGAGGGAGCGGCGCACTGTCGGAGGGACAGTACTGAGGGAGCGCCGCACTGTCGGAGGGGCAGTACTGAGGGAGCGCCGCACTGTCGGAGGGGCAGTACTAATGGAGTGCTGCACTCTCGGAGGGACAGTACTGAGGGAGTTCCGCACTGTCGGAGGGGCGGTACTGAGGGAGCCCCGCACTGTCGGAGGGGCGGGTACTGAGGGAGCGCCGCTCTGTCGGAGGGGCAGTACTGAGGGAACGCCGCACTGTCGGAGGGACAGTACCGAGGGAGCGCCGCACTGTCAGAGGGGCAGTATTGAGGGTGCGCCGCACTGTCGGAGGGTCAGAACTGAGGGAGCACCGCACTGTCGGAGGGGCAGTACCGAGGGAATGCCGCACTGTTGGAGGGGCAGTACCGAGGGAGCGCCGCACTGTCAGAGGGGCAGTATTGAGGGAGCGCCGCACTGTCGGAGGGTCAGAACTGAGGGAGCGCCGCACTGTCGGAGGGGCAGTACTGAGGGAGCGCCGCACTGTCGGAGGGGCAGTACTGAGGGAGCGCCGCACTGTGGGAGGGGCAGTACTGAGGGAGCGCCGCACTGTCGGAGGGGCAGTACTGAGGGAGCGCCGCACTGTCGGAGGGGCAGTACTGAGGGAGCGCCGCACTGTCTGAGGGGCGGTACTGAGGGAGCGCCGCACTGTCGGAGGGGCAGTACTGAGGGAGCGCCGCACTGTCGGAGGGGCAGTACTGAGGGAGCGGCGCACTTTCGGAGGGGCAGTACTGAGGGAGCGCCGCACTGTCGGAGGGGCAGTACTGAGGGAGCGCCGCACTGTCGGAGGGGCGGTACTGAGGGAGCGGCGCACTGTCGGAGGGGCGGGTACTGAGGGAGCGCCGCACTGTCGGAGGGGCAGTACTGAGGGAGCGGCGCACTGTCGGAGGGGCAGTACTGAGGGAGCGGCGCACTGTCGGAGGGGCAGTACTGAGGGAGCGGCGCACTGTCGGAGGGACAGTACTGAGGGAGCGCTGCACTGTCGGAGGGGCAGTACTGAGGGAGCGCCGCACTGTCGGAGGAGCGGTACTGAGGGAGCGCCGCACTGTCGGAGGGGCAGTACTGAGGGAACGCCGCACTGTCGGAGGGGCAGTACCGAGGGAGCGCCGCACTGTAGGAGGGACAGCACTGAGGGAGCGCCGCACTCTCGGAGGGGCAGTACTGAGGGAGTGCCGCACTGTCGGAGGGGCAGTACTGAGGGAGCGCCGCACTGTCGGAGGGGCAGTACTGAGGGAGCGCCGCACTGTCGGAGGGGCAGTACTGAGGGAGCGCCGCACTGTCGGAGGGGCGGTACTGAGGGAGCGCCGCACTGTCGGAGGGGCAGTACTGAGGGAACGCCGCACTGTCGGAGGGGCAGTACCGAGGGAGCGCCGCACTGTCAGAGGGGCAGTATTGAGGGAGCGCCGCACTGTCGGAGGGTCAGAACTGAGGGAGCGCCGCACTGTCGGAGGGGCAGTACTGAGGGAGCGCCGCACTGTCGGAGGGGCAGTACTGAGGGAGCGCCGCACTGTCGGAGGGGCAGCACTGAGGGAGCGCCGCACTGTCGGAGGGTCTGAACTGAGGGAGCGCCGCACTGTCGGAGGGGCAGTACTGAGGGAGCGCCGCACTGTCGGAGGGTCAGTACTGAGGGAACGCTGCACTGTCGGAGGGGCAGTACCGAGAGAGCGCCGCACTGTCAGAGGGGCAGTACTGAGGGAACGCCGCACTGTCGGAGGGGCAGTACCGAGGGAGCGCCGCACTGTAGGAGGGACAGCACTGAGGGAGCGCCGCACTGTCGGAGGGGCAGTACTGAGAGAGTGCCGCACTGTCGGAGGGGCAGTACTGAGGGAGCGCCGCACTGTCGGAGGGGCAGTACTGAGGGAGCGCCGCACTGTCGGAGGGGCAGTACTGAGGGAGCGCCGCACTGTCGGAGGGGCGGTACTGAGGGAGCGCCGCACTGTCGGAGGGGCAGTACTGAGGGAACGCCGCACTGTCGGAGGGGCAGTACCGAGGGAGCGCCGCACTGTCAGAGGGGCAGTATTGAGGGAGAGCCGCACTGTCGGAGGGTCAGAACTGAGGGAGCGCCGCACTGTCGGAGGGGCAGTACTGAGGGAGCGCCGCACTGTCGGAGGGGCAGTACTGAGGGAGCGCCGCACTGTCGGAGGGGCAGCACTGAGGGAGCGCCGCACTGTCGGAGGGTCTGAACTGAGGGAGCGCCGCACTGTCGGAGGGGCAGTACTGAGGGAGCGCCGCACTGTCGGAGGGTCAGTACTGAGGGAACGCTGCACTGTCGGAGGGGCAGTACCGAGAGAGCGCCGCACTGTCAGAGGGGCAGTACTGAGGGAGCGCCGCACTGTCGGAGGGTCTGAACTGAGGGAGCGCTGCACTGTCAGGTGGATGTAAAAGATCCTACGGTCACTATTGGAAGAAGAGCAGGGGGAGTTCTCCCCGGTGTCCTGCCTAATATTTATCCCTCAAACAACATCACTAAAAACAGACGATCTGGTCATTATCACATTGATGTTTGTGGGAGCTTGCTGTGCACAAATTGGCTGCCGTGTTTCCTACATTACAACTGTGACCACACTTCAATAATTACTTCATTGGCTGTGAAGCACTTTGGCACATCCTGAAGTGGTGAAAGGCGCTGGAGAAATGCAAGTCTTTCTTTAAACTCCAGAGAGTACAGGCCCATTCTCCTCAATCTCTCAGCACAGGACAGCCCTCTCATCTCGGGAATCAATCCAGTCAAATTCCGAGCGACCGACAATTCAACACAGCCCTTTGTATCAGGGGAAACTATTGGTGCCGATTTCAGTTAAGTTACTGAAGCGTAGCTATTGTACAATCTGCTCTATTGTAAATATTTGCCACATTTATTTCACTGTATCCGACATATGAACACACTCACAAAGCCCGTTTTTATGATGACTGAAGTGACATTTCTCTTTTTACAAACCATGCAATATATTAAAGTACCTTGTCAGGCAATAAAAAGACCGGATAAGCTCTCACAATTCAATTATTCCACGCACCATGTCCGATCTACAGCGCTCCCTCAGTACTGCACCTCCGACAGTGCGGCGCTCCCTCAGGACTGCCCCTCCGACAGTGCGGCGCTCCCTCAGTACTGCCCCTCCGACAGTGCGGCGCTCCCTCAGTACTGCCCCTCCGACAGTGCTGCGCTCCCTCAGTACTGCCCCTCCGACAGTGCGGCGCTCCCTCAGTACTGCCCCTCCGACAGTGCGGCGCTCCCTCAGTACTGCCCCTCCGACAGTGCGGCGCTCCCTCAGTACTGCCCTTCCGACAGTGCGGCGCTCCCTCAGTACTGCCCCTCCGACAGTGCGGCGCTCCCTCAGTACTGCCCCTCCGACAGTGCGGCGCTCCCTCAGTACTGCCCCTCCGACAGTGCGGCGCTCCCTCAGTACTGCCCCTCCGACAGTGCGGCGCTCCCTCAGTACTGCCCCTCCGACAGTGCGGCGCTCCCTCAGTACTGCCCCTCCGACAGTGCGGCGCTCCCTCAGTACTGCCCCTCCGACAGTGCGGCGCTCCCTCAGTACTGCCCCTCCGACAGTGCGGCGCTCCCTCAGTACTGCCCCTCCGACAGTGCGGCGCTCCCTCAGTATTGCCCCTCCGACAGTGCGGCGCTCCCTCAGTACTGCCCCTCCGACAGTGCGGCGCTCCCTCAGTACTGCCCCTCCGACAGTGCGGCGCTCCCTCAGTACTGCCCCTCCGACAGTGCGGCGCTCCCTCAGTACTACCCCTCCGACAGTGCGGCGCTCTCTCAGTACTGTTGTGTATGTAACCTGTTCCACCTTAAGAGAGCTTAAGCCTGTTCCACCTTAAGAGATGTACTACTTTCTCAGGCTGCTGTAGACGTAATACCGGGGGTGAACACACCGGTATATAAGCACTGTGCAGTAATCTTGTATTCAGTATAGTCCCTACCTCCAACCAGTAAAGACCTGTTTTTATTGTTACTCATTAGTCTGTGTCTTAATTAACTAAACAATTCACAGACTTAACACTGGCGACGAGTCAGGTTCTTACCCTGCGGCAGTTATTCCACGGCGGTTGAAGAGAGGTTTCAAACCACACCACCCCACTGGAAGCGACAGGCATTAGGACCCTGAAGCCTCCATCAGCTTGTGAACCGGAGTAGAAGACAGGGCTGCGGAAGACAGAGGTACAGGGCGATAGCGATTGGCAGATAAGGGCCGGGCCGCTTTGAAGTGAGGGGCGCAGCCGGGCCATCGATCGCAACCACCGATAAGGGCCGCACTCGGGCTGAAAAGGCAGCGGCTGCAGAAATTGAAGGCGCGAGAGCCGCGGTGAAAAGCGCGGGCCATCGATCGCGATCGGGAGATAAGGACTTTGGAGTGCGAGGCGCAGCCGGGCCATCGATCGCAAGCACTGATAAGGGCCGGGCCGCTTTCAAGTGCGAGGCGCAGCCGGGCCATCGATCGCATCCGCTGATAAGGGCCGCACTCGGGCGATCGCGGCGAAGATAAGGGCCGCACTCAGGGGCTGAAGGGAGACGGCGTCGGGGGACGGGTGAAGACCGCCAAGCGCGGGAAAACCGCCATTTTGTGGGCGGAGGATGACGGCAAGAGCAGGAAGCCGCCATCTTTGATAACAAGTAAAGAAAATAAAATCTGAGAAATTGCAAATCTACAATGCCTAAACACGGGAATATTAGCACCTTTGATAGTGACCTCGAAGATTGGGCCATATATGTTGAAAGAGTAAAAAATTATTGTAAGGCCAATAAAATTCGTGACCAAGATAAAGCTCTAACATTATTAAATTTAATGGGTGCGAAGACATACGGACAATTGAAACACCTGTTATCACCAGATGAACCAGCGGATAAGACATTCGATGAGATTGTTACTGTCCTGAAAGATCATCTAAACCCACGCCGCTGATGCTAGCGGAACAATTTAAATTTTACGACAGAAGGCAGCTACAGCATGAAAGCAATGCTGAATATTTGCTGGAATTGCGTAAATTAGCGAAATATTGCCAGTTTGGAACGGGACTGACAGATGCACTACGAGACAAATTTGTGTGTGGTTTATTTAAACAGGATACACAAAAGCGACTGCTCGAGGAGAATGAGCTGACGCTTGAGAAGGCGGTCACTATGGCAGCAGCACACGAAGCCGCAGCGAGAGGCACGGCAGTAATGCAGCTACGGTCACCGGAGCTCAGTGCACACAAATTGGGTGTGAGTTCTGGCAAATGTTATCGTTGTGGAAAGAAAACGCATGATCAGAACCAGTGTTGGTTTAAAAACCAAGAATGTAGAACTTGTGGTAGGCTTGGACACATAGCTAGAGTATGCAGGTCAGGGAAGAAGACCAGCAACAAGAAGTCACCGCAAGGAAAATACGCAAAAGTACACAAGGTGGCCGAACAGGAGTCCGATTCAGACGCTAGCAGTAATGAACTGGCTGGCTTAAGCAGTATTGAACTGGCTAGCTTAAGGGTACTCAACGTTGGTAAGGGTGCAGACCTCCAGACAATTTGGGTTACTCTTCAGATAGAAGGAGTCCAAGTAAAAATGGAATTGGACACTGGATCGGCATTGTCGGTCATGAATAAGAAAGATTACAGAAGGTTATTCCAACATATTCCCCTACAGGATACGGAGATTATATTGACAACCTACACGGGGCAGAGAGTGTACCCCATCGGGACAATAAAGGTTGCAGTGGCCAACAAGGGCGAAGGAAGTCAAATAATGGACTTATATGTGCTACCGGAGGGAGGTCCACCACTACTAGGCCGGGAGTGGTTTAGAAACATAAATATGGACTGGCATTCGCTAAAAGCCATAAAGAGTGAGAACTCGGTGCAGATAATCAGCCCAGACTCTAGAACTGATGATGGTAAGACCAACCCATGTGCAAAAGACAAAGTTTCAGCACAAAATTCCACTGAGCAACAACAACATAGTTTAACAGAGAATTCTGAGTCTGTCAAGTCTACTGATATGCACATTTTTGAGGGACACTGGGCTCGAACTCAACTCCATTTCAAACTACAACAGCAATTAGAACAAATGATTCGCCGTTTTGAGCAAGAGATGAATGAAATAAAAAAGTTCTTTGTTACAGAGTGGGAGAATCTGGAAAGGCAACAGAAGCAACTGATGGAGAAAATGGAGCAGGAGCACACCAACCATCTGCGCGAGGAGGCCGAACGAATCAAAGCTGATTCAGGTTCTGAAGGTGCGTGCCATAATCTGGTGTCAGAAGAGTTAACGGTCAGCCAACTCCTTCATACGCTGAGGGACAAGACTCTGAAATGGGAAAAACTTGAACACGAGCTGCGATCTTCAAAGGAAAAGGGTTCGGAGCTCTCAAAAGTCATTGAGATGGCTGATGTGACGACACAGACTGAAACGACTGCAACAGAGCAGCCATTGGATGCCAAAAGTACGCTGACTCACGTCAATGTAGAACAACAGACCGCTGAAACAGCTGCTCCGGTAGAGGGATTGCATAGTCCGATCAATCAATCTCCAAAGGAAGTTGAAGTATTAAAATCACAAATGAGGTCACTAGTAAATGACTTGCTGAAAGCCCAGAAAAAGCTGGATGCAGAGGTACACATGAAGAAGTCTCTTCAGGAAAGATGTCTGGATTTGGAACAAGAGCTGGCTAATGTCCAGCTGGGTATGGAGGAAATAGACGACCCTCTCACTGGTCTAGCTCAGGACGACACCGAATATTACCATGACCTGGTGGACGACACCGAATATTACGATGTCCTGTCCTGCCCAGCTTGTAACTTCGACTCCCAAAGTGCAGAAATCATGGAGGAGCACCAAAAGTCTACAGAACATCGGGAGAAGCTGGCTCTACGATGGAAACAGGAGGAAGAGAAGGAGGAACTGCGCATGCAGCTGGCAGCTGTGGCAGCTGACAATGGAGCCCAGAGAGTCTCCAAGAAGCAGAAAAGGAAAAGGAAAAACAGAAGATGACCCATCTGAACCATTATCACCTCTACCAGATCACACACGTGGTCCCCCCGAACGGAGCCAAATCAGTTCGGAAGTTCAAGCTGTTAAATCCATGAAAGGACTATTGAATGAGTAACGTGAACCGACTACACCACAGAGATTGAATCTGTGAACTGTTTTCCGCAGAGACTGAATCTGTGATATGTTACGTTAAACATGAAGTTATATATGTATATATGTTATTAAGTTATGTTAAATGGGGGGATGAGTATAAAGCGAAGAAGGGAGGAGTGTTGTGTATGTAACCTGTTCCACCTTAAGAGAGCTTAAGCCTGTTCCACCTTAAGAGATGTACTACTTTCTCAGGCTGCTGTAGACGTAATACCGGGGGTGAACACACCGGTATATAAGCACTGTGCAGTAATCTTGTATTCAGTATAGTCCCTACCTCCAACCAGTAAAGACCTGTTTTTATTGTTACTCATTAGTCTGTGTAACTAAATAATTCACAGACTTAACAAGTACTGCCCCTCCGACAGTGCAGAGCTCCCTCAGAACTGCCCCTCCGGCAGTGCGGCGCTCCCTCAGTACTGACCCTCCGACAGTGCGGCGCTCCCTCAGTACTGCCCCTCCGACAGTGCGGCGCTCCCTCAGTACCGCCCCTCTGACAGTGCGGCGCTCATCAGTACTGCCCCTCCGACAGTGCGGCACTCCCTCAGTACTGACCCTCCAACAGTGCGGCGCTCCATCAGTACTGCCCCTCCGAAAGTGCGGCACTCCCTCAGTACTGCCCCTCCGACAGTGCGGCGCTCCCTCAGTGCTGGCCCTCCGACAGTGTGGCGCTCCCTCAGTACTGCCCCTCCGACAGTGCGGCGCTCCCTCAGTACTGCCCCTCCGACAGTGCGGCACTCCCTCAGTACTGCCCCTCCGACAGTGCGGCTCTCCCTCAGTACTGCCCCTCCGACAGTGCGGCGCTCCCTCAGTACTGCACTGGGAGTGTCGGCCTGGATTTTTGTGCTGAAGTCTCTGGGCTGGGGACTTGAACCCATAACCTTCTGACTCAGAGGCGAGAGCGCTGCCCCATTGAGCCACACCTGACGCTTTAGAAGAATGAGAGGTGATCTCATTGAAATGTTTAAAATTCTTAGAGGGCTTGACAGGAGAGCTTCTCACCTCCTAACTCCCCAAAGCCTTTCCACCATCTACAAGGCACAAGTCAGGAGTGTGATGGAATACTCTCCACTTGCCTGGATGAGTGCAGCTCCAACAACACTCGAAGTTCGACACCATCAGGACAAAGCAGCCCCGTTTGATCAGTACCCCATCCACCCCCTTAAACATTCACTCCCTCCACCACCGGCGTACCATGGCTGCAGTGTGGACCATCTACAAGATGCACTGCAGCAACTCGCCAAGGCATCTTCGGCAGCACCTCCCAAACCCGCCACCTCTTCCACCTAGAAGGACAAGGGCAGCAGGCGCATGGGAACACCACAACCTCCAAGTTCCCCTCCAAGTCACACACACCATCCTGACTTGGAAATATATCGGCCGTTCCTTCATCGTTGCTGGGTCAAAATCCCGGAACTCCCTCCCTAACAGCACTGTGGGAGCACCTTCACCACACGGACTGCAGCGGTTCAAGAAGGCGGCTCACCACCACCTTCTCAAGGGGCGACTAGGGATGGGCAATAAATGCCAGCCTCGCCGGCGATGCCCACATCCCAGGAACAAATAAAAAGAAATCTAGCAGGGGGTCACAGTCTCAGGATAAGGGGTCGGCCATTTAGGACTGAGATGAGGAGGAATTTCTTCACTCAGAGGGCGGTGAATCTTGGGAATTCTCTCCCCCAGAGGGCTGTGGAGGCTCAGTCGTTGAGTATATTCAAGGCTGAGGTCAATAGATTTTTGGACTCCAGCAGAATTGAGGGATCGACCGGGAAAGTGGAGATGAGGTCGAAGATCAGCTGTGATCTGATTATAAGAACATTAGAACATAAGAAGTAGGAGCAGGAGTAGGCCATACGGCCCCTCGGGCCTGCTCCGCCATTCAATAGGATCATGGCTGATCCGAATCTAGACTCACGTCCACTTCCCTGCCCGCTCCCCGTAACCCCTAATTCCCTTATCTGCTAGGAAAATGTCTATCTCCATTTTAAATTTATTTAATGTCGCAGCTTCCACAGCTCTCTGGGGTAGCAAATTCCATAGATTTACTACCCTCTGAGTGAAGAAGTTTCTCCTCATCTCAGTTTTGAAAGGGCAGCCCCTTATTCTAAGATTATGCCCCCTAGTTGTAGTCTCACCCATCAGTGGAAACATCCTCCCCGCATCCACCCGATCAAGCCCCCTCACAATCTTATATGTTTCGATAAGATCGCCTCTCATTCTTCTGAACTCCAATGAGTAGAGTCCCAACCTACTCAACCTTTCCTCATACGTCAACCCCCTCATCTCCAGAATCAACCGAGTGAACATTCTCTGAACCGCCTCGAGAGCAAGTATATCTTTTCTTAAATATGGAAACCAAAACTGTACGCAGTATTCCAGGTGTGGCCTCACCAATACCCTGTATAACTGAAGCAAGACTTCCCTGCTTTTATACTCCATCCCCCTTGCAATAAAAGCCAAGATTCCATTGGCCTTCCTGATCACCTGCTGCACCTGCATACTAACCTTCTGTGTTTCATGCACCAGGACCCCCCGATCCCTTTGCACTGTAGCACTTTGCAGTTTCTTTCCATTTAGATAATAACTTGCTCTTTGATTTTTTCTGCCAAAGTGCATAACCTCACACTTTCCAACATTATATTACATCTGCCAAATTTCCACCCACTCACTTAGCCTGTCTATGTCCTTTTGCAGGTTTTTTATGTCCTCCTCACTCACTGCTTTCCCTCCCATCTTTGTATCGTCGGCAAACTTGAATGGTGGAGCAGGCTCAAGGGGCCGAATGGCCGACTCCTGCTCCTAATTCTTCTGGTTCTTAATCCTCTCTGGGAACTGGATTAAGCTTCACCAGCTCAGCGCAGACATCAGACTCAGCAAGATCCCACCAGACCGGCCCATTGGTCGGAGGGCATCCATGCAGCGCCTCCTGTTGACAGAGGTGGTGCCTGTTTTAAATGTGGACGTAGGAGTTCATATTGGAGTAAATTCTAAACAGAGGCGAAGAGTATAGAAGCAAGGAAGTTATTCCTTAAACCCTTTATAAACCACTGGATAGGCTCCAGCTGGAGTCCTGCAAGAGGGTTTGAGTACAGGAGCAAGGGTGTCTTACTACAGTTGTACAGGGCCTTGGTGAGACCACACCTGGAGTACTGTGTGCAGTTTTGGTCTCCTTACCTAAGAAAGGATATACTTGCCACAGAGGGAGTGCAGCGAAGGTTCACCAGACTGATTCCTGATGATGGCAGGACTGTCGTATGAGGAGAGATTGGGTCGACTAGGCCTGTATTCACTAGAGTTTAGAAGAATGAGAGGGGATCTCATTGAAACGTATAAAATTCTGACAGGGCTAGACAGACAGGATGCAGGGAGGATGTTTCCCCTGGCTGCGGGGGTCTAGAACCAGGGGTCACAGTCTCAGGATACGGGGTAGGACATTTAGGACTGAGATGAGGAGACATTTCTTCACTCAGAGGGTGGCGAACCTGTGGAATTCTCTACCACAGAAGGCTGTGGAGGCCAAGTCACTGAATATATTTAAGAAGGAGATAGATAGATTTCTAGACACAAAAGGCATCAAGGGGTATGGGGAGAGAGCGGGAATATGGTATTGTGATAGAGGATCAACCATGATCATATTAAATGGCGGAGCAGGCTCGAAGGGCCGAATGGCTGACTCCTGCTCCTACTTTTCCATGTTCTATGTTCTATTTTGTCCAATTCAGGGCTATGCACACTTTAGGAAGGATGTGAAGGCCTTGGAGAGGGTGCGGAGGAGATTGACCAGAATGGTCCCAGGGATGAGGGACTTCAGTGATGTGGAGAGACTGGAGAAGCTGGGGTTGTTCTCCTTAGAGCAGAGAAGGTTAAGGAGGAGATTGACCAGAATGGCTTCAGGGATGAGGGACTTCAGCGATGTGGAGAGACTGGAGAAGCTGGGGTTGTTCTCCTTAGAGCAGAGAAGGTTAAGGAGGAGATTGACCAGAATGGTCCCAGGGATGAGGGACTTCAGTGATGTGGAGAGACTGGAGAAGCTGGGGTTGTTCTCCTTAGAGCAGAGAAGGTTAAGGAGGAGATTGACCAGAATGGCTTCAGGGATGAGGGACTTCAGTGATGTGGAGAGACTGGAGAAGCTGGGATTGTTCTCCTTAGAGCAGAGAAGGTTAAGGGGAGATTTAATAGAGGTGTTCAAAATCATGAGGGGTTTTGATGGAGTAAATAAGGCGAAACTGTTTCCAGTGGCAGGAGGGTCGGTAACCAGAGGACACAGATTGAAGATAATCGGTAAAAGAACCAGAGGGGGAGATGAGGAGAATTGTTTTTACGCAGCGAGTTGTTGTGATCTGGAACGCGCTGCCTGAAAGGGCGGTGGGAGCAGATTCAATAGTAACTTTCAAAAGGGGAATTGGAGAAATACTTGAAGGGAAAAAATTCACAGGGCTGTGGGGAAAGAGCAGGGGGGAGTGGGACTAATTGGAGAGCTCGTTCAAAGAGCCGGCACAGGCAGGATGGGCCGAATGGCCTCCTACTGCGCAGTGTCATTCTACACGTGCAGACGGGCGCAGGATTCGAGCATGTGGTGTGGCTGGCAAGGCCGGCATTTATTGCCCATCCCTCATTCCCAGATAGACAGGTTTGAACAGAGCGTGTCTGTCCTGTTGCTGGAGACACCTCTTAAACTGAGCTGGTGTCTTTCATGACTTCCACACCCACACTGATTGCCATCTGTTGAACACGATCTGGCAAAGGATTGACAATCCAGCGAGTGTCTGACACCTGTAAATGTGCCAATCGCACCCCGTCGCAAGATAAGCACAGGTGCGGCAGGCCACTCAGCCCACTGTCGGAGGGGCAGTACTGAGGGAGCGCCGCACTGTCGGAGGGGCAGTACTGAGGGAGCGCCGCACTGTCGGAGGGGCAGTACTGAGGGAGCGCCGCACTGTCGGAGGGTCAGTACTGAGGGAGCGCCGCACTGTTGGAGGGGCAGTACTGCGGGAGCGCCGCACTGTCGGAGGGGCAGTACTGAGGGAGCGCCGCACTGTTGATGGCGCAGTACTGAGGGAGCGCCGCACTGTCGGAGGGGCAGTACTGAGGGAGCGCCGCACTGTCGGAGGGGCAGTACTGAGGGAGCGCCGCACTGTCGGAGGGGCAGTACTGAGGGAGCGCCGCACTGTCGGAGGGTCAGTACTGAGGGAGCGCCGCACTCTCAGAGAGGCAGTACTGAGGGAGCGCCGCACTGTTGGAGGGGCAGTACTGAGGGAGTGCCGCACTGTCGGAGGGGCGGTACTGAGGGAGCGCCGCACTGTCGGAGGGGCAGTACTGAGGGAGCGCCGCACTGTTGGAGCGGCAGTACTGAGGGAGCGCCGCACTGTCGGAGGGGCAGTACTGAGGGAGCGCCGCACTGTCAGAGGGGCAGTACTGAGGGAGCGCCGCACTGTCGGAGGGGCAGTACTGAGGGAGCGCCGCACTGTCGGAGGGGCAGTACTGAGGGAGCGCCGCACTGTCGGAGGGGCAGTACTGAGGGAGCGCCGGACTGTCGGAGGGGCAGTACTGAGGGAGCGCCGCACTGTCGGAGCGGCAGTACTGAGGGAGCGCCGCACTGTCGGAGAGGCAGTACTGAGGGAGCGCCGCACTGTCGGAGGGGCAGTACTGAGGGAGCGCCGCACTGTCGGAGGGGCGGTACTGAGGGAGCGCCGCACTGTCGGAGGGTCAGTACTGAGGGAGCGCCGCACTGTTGGAGGGGCAGTACTGCGGGAGCGCCGCACTGTCGGAGGGGCAGTACTGAGGGAGCGCCGCACTGTTGATGGCGCAGTACTGAGGGAGCGCCGCACTGTCGGAGGGGCAGTGCTGAGGGAGCACCGCACTGTCGGAGGGGCAGTACTGAGGGAGCGCCGCACTGTCGGAGGGGCAGTACTGCGGGAGCGCCGCACTGTCGGAGGGGCAGTGCTGAGGGAGCGCCGCACTGTCGGAGGGGCAGTACTGAGGGAGCGCCGCACTGTTGATGGGGCAGTACTGAGGGAGCGCCGCACTGTCGGAGGGGCAGTACTGAGGGAACGCTGCACTGTCGGAGGGGCAGTACTGAGGGAGCGCCGCACTGTCAGAGGGGCAGTACTGAGGGAACGCTGCACTGTCGGAGGGGCAGTACTGAGGGAGCGCCGCACTGTCGGGGGGCGGTACTGAGGGAGCGCCGCACTGTCGGAGGGGCAGTACTGAGGGAGCGCCGCACTGTCGGAGAGGCGGTACTGAGGGAGCGCCGCACTGTCAGAGGGGCAGTACTGAGGGAGCGCTGCACTGTCGGAGGGGCAGTACTGAGGGAGTGCCGCGCTGTCGGAGGGGCAGTACTGAGAGGGAGCCGCACTGTCGGAGGGGCGGTACTAAGGGAGCGCCGCACTGTCGGAGGGGCAGTATTGAGGGAGCACCGCACTGTCGGAGGGGCAGTACTGAGGGGGAGCCGCACTGTCCTTCCCCCTTGCCTCTGGAGACAGGGAGCCGCTCACAGCTAACTCTGTCTCTGAGACTGAGGTAGTAAAGCTCGCGTCTAGTCACATCAAGACAAATGGTCCGTGAGCCATTGACAGCGGCTCAATTGCCATCATTACAGGGCTGGTAGTCTGTGAGCTGCTGCTGATTACCCTGGATGGTGTCCAAGGGCAGTGATTCAGTTGTTGTCGCAGGGCCAGTAAAGCTTCCTGCATTGTTAATCCGAGGAACGCAAACAAATATACATTAGCCTCGCCCCGACGAGTCGGGCCGCTGCTGTTTGGTTAGGTTTTTAATTAGGTTTTGCAGCCCCCACAATCCTTTGCAATGCCGTAAAAATAAACCATGACACGGTTTTTGGGACTGAGGTGAGAGAGAGACAGAAAAAACTGAGAACAAAAGAAAGAGAGACTGAAAGAAAGAGAGAGAAAGAAAGAGAGAGAAGGAAGGAAGGAAGGAAAGTGCTTCACAGCTCTCAATTAGTTTTTTTTCGAAGTGTGGTCACTGTTGTAATGTAGGAAGTGCAGCAGCCAATTTGCGCACAACAAGATTCTACAAACAGTAATGTGATAATGACCCCGATCATCTGCTTTTAGTGATGTTGGTTGAGGGAGAAATATTGGGCCCAGGACACCGGGGAGAACTCCCCCCCTGCTCTACTTACAATAGTGGCCGTGGGATCTTTAACGTCCACCTGAGGAGGCAGACGGGGTCTCGGTTTAACGTCTCATCCGAAAGTCGGCCCCTCCGACAGTGCGGCGCTCCCTCAGTACTGCCCCCTCCGACAGTGCGGCGCTCCCTCAGTACTGCCCCTCCGACAGTGCGGCGCTCCCTCAGTACTGCCCCTCCGACAGTGTGGCGCTCCCTCTGTACTGCCCCTCCAACAGTGCGGCGCTCCCTCAGCACTGCCCCTCCGACAGTGCGGCGCTCCCTCAGTACTGCCCCCTCCGACAGGGCGGCGCTCCCTCAGTACTGCCCCTCCGACAGTGCGGCGCTCCCTCAGTACTGCCCCTCCGACAGTGCGGCGCTCCCTCAGTACTGCCCCTCCGACAGTGCGGCGCTCCCTCAGTACTGCCCCTCCGACAGTGCGGCGCTCCCTCAGTACTGCCCCTCCGACAGTGCGGTGCTCCCTCAGTACTGCCCCTCCGACAGTGCGGCGCTCTCTCAGTGCTGCCCCTCCGACAGTGCGGCGCTCCCTCAGTACTGCCCCTCCGACAGAGCGGCGCTCCCTCAGTACCACACCTCCGAAAGTGCAGCGCTCCCTCAGTACTGCCCCTCCGACAGTGCGACGCTCCCTCAGTACTGCCCCTCCGACAGTGCGGCGCTCCCTCAGTACTGCCCCTCCGACAGTGCGGCGCTCCCTCAGTACTGCCCCTCCGACAGTGCGGCACTCCCTCAGTACTGCCACTGGGGAGTGTCGGCGAGAGGCAAGTGAGAGAGTGCTAAAACCACTGAGCCATGGCTCTTGTATCTGTCGTAGGGGTGAACCATTCTCTTGTAATCGGCCTTGAATTGGAGTGTCTGTGAAGCCTGGGGAAAGAGTTAAGGATGGAACCAAAGCGAACAGAAGGGACTCTGTTTGATCAGGTATCTGGGAAGGGACTGGTGAGGGAGTCGAAGGGGGAAATGCTTAAACCGTGCCGGGATAGAGAAACAGGGTAAGTCGCGAGGCTATGAGGAGACGGAACCGAATTTCCAAATATGATGGGGGAAATGCTTACTGGCAGGGAAATGTGCAGCACACACCGGGCGTCATTGACCGAGAGGTCAGGCTGTGCTGAGGCGGAGTCTTATCACTGCTGGATTGAACTGACCGACACCTGCCTTGCCAGAAATGGCCGGGGGGCAGGGGCCTTGGCCAGCCATGTTGTCGCCTGGCCTGCTTATCACAGGCGCCACAGCAACAGTGACTGAACTCTGTAAACAAAACCTGTGCCCTGATTGCAGACATACCTTAAACACAGGAACAGGAGGAGGTCCGTTCAGCCCCCTCGAGCCTGTTACCATAGGAACAGGAGGAGGCCCATTCAGCCCCTCAAGCCTGTTACACAGGAACAGGAGGAGGCCCATTCAGCCCCTCGAGCCTGTTACACTGGAACAGGAGGAGGCCATTCAGCCCCCTCGAGCCTGTTACACAGGAACAGGAGGAGGCCTGTTCAGCCCCCTCGAGCCTGTTACCATAGGAACAGGAGGAGGCCCATTCAGCCCCTCGAGCCTGTTACCATAGGAACAGGAGGAGGCCCATTCAGCCCTCTCGAGCCTGTTACACAGGAACAGGAGGAGGCCCATTCAGCCCCTCGAGCCTGTTACCATAGGAACAGGAGGAGGCCCATTCAGCGCTCTCGAGCCTGTTACACAGGAACAGGAGGAGGCCCATTCAGCCCCTCGAGCCTGTTACACAGGAACAGGAGGAGGCCCATTCAGCCCCTCAAGCCTGTTACACAGGAACAGGAGGAGGCCCATTGAGCCCCTCAAGCCTGTTACACAGGAACAGGAGGAGGCCCATTCAGCCCCTCAAGCCTGTTACACTGGAACAGGAGGAGGCCATTCAGCCCCCTCGAGCCTGTTACACAGGAACAGGAGGAGGCCCATTCAGCCCCCTCGAGCTTGTTACAAAGGAACAGGAGGAGGCCCATTCAGCCCCCTCGAGCTTGTTACAAAGGAACAGGAGGAGGCCCATTCAGCCCCTCGAGCCTGTTACACAGGAACAGGAGGAGGCCCATTCAGCCCCTCGAGCCTGTTACACCATTGAATGAGATCAGGGCTGATCTGCATCTCAACTCCATCTACCTGCCTCGGTTCCGTAACCCTTAATACCCTTACCCAACAACACCTATTGATCTCAGTTTTGACATTTTCAATTGACCCCCAGCCTCAACAGCTTTCTGGGGGAGAGAGTTCCAGATTTCCACCCCCCTTTGTGTGAAGAAGTGCTTCCTGACATCACCCCTGAACGGCCTGGCTCTAATTTTAAGGTTCTGCCACCTTGTTCTGGACTCCCCCCACCAGAGGAAATAGTTTCTCTCTCTACCCTATCGAATCCTTTAATCATCTCAAACACCTCGATTGGATCACCCCTTAATCTTCTAAACTCGAGGGAACACAAACCTAGTCTGTGCCAACCTGTCCTGGTGATTTCACCCTTTTAGTTCCTAAATTCGATAGACTCTAGAACAGTTCCCATGGATTGGAGGGTAGCTAATGTTACCCCACTATTCAAAAAAGGTGGTAGAGAGAAAATGGGGAATTATAGACCGGTAAGCCTGACATCGATAGTGGGGAAAATGCTAGAGATCATTATAAAAGATGTAATAGCTGAGCACTTGGAAAACAGTGACTGGATCGGACAAAGTCAACATGGATTCACAAAAGGTAAATCGTGCTTGACTAATCTACTGGAATTTTTTGATATTGTAACAGGTAGAATAGATAAGGGAGAACCAGTGGATGTGGTGTATTTGGACTTTCAGAAGGCTTTCGATAAGGTCCCGCAGAAGAGATTAGCGTGTAAAGTCAAGGCACATGGGATTGGGGGCAAGGTACTGACTTGGATAAAGAACTGGTTGGCAGACAGGAAGCAAAGAGTTGGAATAAACAGCTCTTTTTCCGAGTGGCAGGCAGTGACTAGTGGGGTACCGCAGGGATCGGTCCTTGGACCCCAGCTATTCACAATATATATTAATGATCTAGACGAGGGAACTAGATGTAATCTCTCCAATTTTGCAGACGACACAAAGCTGGGTGGGCGTGTGTGCCGTGAGGAGGATGCCGAGAAACTCCAGTATGATTTGGACAGGTTGGGTGATTGGGCAGAAGCATGGCAGATGCAATATAACGTGGATAAATGTGAGGTTATCCACTTTGGTGTCAAAAACAGGAAGGCAGATTATTATCTGAACGGCAATAGATTGGGAGAAGGGGAAGTGCAACGAGACCTGGGTGTCCTTGTGCACCAGTCACTGAAGGTAAGCATGCAGGTGCAGCAGGCGGTTAAGAAGGTAAATGGTATGTTGGCCTACATAGCGAGAGGGTTCGAGTACAGGAACAAGGATGTCTTGCTGCAGTTGTGCAGGGCCTTGGTGAGACCACATCTTGAGTATTGTGTGCAGTTTTGGTCGCCTTATCTGAGGAAGGATGTTCTTGCCATGGAGGGAGTGCAGCGAAGATTCACCAGACTGATACCTGGGATGGCAGGAATGACGTATGAGGAGAGCTTGGGTCGATTGGGCTTATACTTGCTGGAGTTTAGAAGAATGAGAGGGGATCTCATTGAAACTTATAAAATTCTAACAGGACTAGACAGACTAGATGCAGGAAGGATGTTCCCGATGGTCGGGGAGTCCAGAACCAGGGGTCACACTTTAAGGATAAGGGGTAAGCCATTTAGGACAGAGATGTGGAGGAATTTCTTCACCCAGAGAGTGGTGAACCTGTGGAATTCTCTACCACAGAAGACAGTTGAGGCCAATTCATTAAATATATTCAAGAAGGAGTTGGATATATTTCTTAAGGCTAAAGGGATCAAGGGATATGGGGAGAAAGCAGGGACAGGGCACTGAATTTGGATGATCAGCCATGATCGCATTGAATGGCGGAGCGGGCTCGAGGGGCCGAATGGCCTACTCCTGCTCCTATCTTCTATGTTTCTATGTTCCGTTGTTTTTTTATCGTCTCCCTCTGGCCTCTTTCTGTGCGGTAAGATTCTATGATTCTACAGAAGGAAGCCATTCAGCCCATCATGTATATTCTGGCTCTTTGTTGGAGCAATTGAGAACTAATGCTACTGCTCTTCCTCTCCTTCAAGTATTTATCTAGTATTGCCGTAAAATATTTAATGTTCTTGGTTCAACCGTTCCCTATGCAAAGCATTCCATGCTTCAACAACCCTCTTTGAAAAGAAATTTCTCCGAACCTTTCGCCTCACGCTTTAAATTGGTGAGCCCTTGTCACATCTGCCCAGAGGAAATAGTCATTCGCTATTCACCCTATTAAACCCTTAATGATTTTAAAAAAACTTCTGTGCTCCAGTGCAAATCATATCTCACATTTCTCCTCTTAGCTAGAAGTTACGATCCTTCACACCATCCCGGTGAATCTTCACTGCGCAATCTCATTGGCCCAGAAACTGGTCTGCGAAACGAGGTAGCTATCCCGACCCCTTGGCCCTGATTGGCCACGGGGAGACGGTGGGGGCTGATTTTTCAGCTTGCCGTGTGGGCTTCGAAACGTTGACAATTCGGGCGTGTTTCTAAAACAACAACAACAACTTGCATTTATATAGAAACATAGAAACATAGAAGATAGGAGCAGGAGTAGGCCATTCGGCCCTTCGAGCCTGCTCCGCCATTCAATGAGATCATGGCTGATCATCCAAATTCAGTACCCGGTCCCTGCCTTCTCCCCATATCCCTTGATCCCTTTAGCCTTAAGAAATATATCCAACTCTTTCTTGAATATACTTAATGAACTGGCCTCCACCGCCTTCTGTGGCAGAGAATTCCACAGGTTCACCACTCTCTGGGTGAAGAAATTCCTCCTCATTTCAGTCCTAAATGGCTTACCCCTTATCCTTAGACTGTGACCCCTGGTTCTGGACTCCCCGGCCATCATAAACATCCTTCCTGCATCTAGTCTGTCCAGGCCTGACAGAATTTTATAGGTTTCGATGAGATCCCCTCTCAATCTTCTAAACTCCAGTGAGTATAAGCCCAATCGACACAATCTCAATAGCGCCTTTAACAATGTAAAAACGTCCCGAGTTCCCTTCGCAGGAGCGTAAATCAAACAGAATTTGACAGCGAGCCAACATAAGGAGATATTAGGACTGGCGACCAAAAGCTTGGTCAAAGAGGTTGGTTTTTAAGGCGCGTCTTAAAGGAGGAGAGAGAGGGAGAGGCCGGCTGGGGAATCTGGGACGAGAGGGGCATGGCCTAAAAATTAGAGCCAGACCATTCAGGAGTGAAGTTAGGAAACACTTCTACACACAAAGGGTGGTAGAAGTTTGGAACTCTCTTCCACAAACTGTTGCTAGATCAATTGTTAATTTGAAGTCGGAGATTGATAGATTTTTGTTAACCAAAGGTATTGAGGGATATGGGCCCAAAGGCGGGTAGATGGAGTTAGGTCACAGATCAGCCATGATCTCATTGAATGGTGGAACAGGCTCGAGGGGCTGAATGGGCCTCCTCCTGTTCCTGTGTAACAGGCTCGAGGGGCTGAATGGGCCTTCTCCTGTTCCTGTGTAACAGGCTCGAGGGGCTGAATGGGCCTCCTCCTGTTCCTGTGTAACAGGCTCGAGGGGGCTGAATGGGCCTCCTCCTGTTCCTGTGTCACAGGCTCGAGGGGCTGAATGGGCCTCCTCCTGTTCCTGTGTAACAGGCTCGAGGGGCTGAATGGGCCACCTCCTGTACCTGTGTAACAGGCTCGAGGGGCTGAATGGGCCTCCTCCTGTTCCTGTGTAACAGGCTCGAGGGGCTGAATGGGCCTCCTCCTGTTCCTGTGTAACAGGCTCGAGGGGCTGAATGGGCCTCCTCCTGTTCCTGTGTAACAGGCTCGAGGGGCTGAATGGGCCTCATCCTCTTCCTATGGTAACAGGCTCGAGGGGCTGAATGGTCCTCCTCCTGTTCCTGTGTAACAGGCTCGAGGGGCTGAATGGGCCTCCTCCTGTTCCTGTGTAACAGGCTCGAGGGGCTGAATGGGCCTCCTCCTGTTCCTGTGTAACAGGCTCGAGGGGGCTGAATGGACCTCCTCCTGTCCCTGTGTAACAGGCTCGAGGGGCTGAATGGACCTCCTCCTGTTCCTGTGTAACAGGCTCGAGGGGCTGAATGGACCTCCTCCTGTTCCTGTGTAACAGGCTCGAGGGGCTGAATGGCCTCCTCCTGTTCCTGTGTAACAGGCTCGAGGGGCTGAATGGCCTCCTCCTGTTCCGCTGTTCCTATGAGACAGAAACGCACTTGTCGAAACCCAATTGGTCTTGATGCAATTCTGAGTCACTGACTGAACTGAGTTGGCCACTGGTTCTGTGCAAGGCAAGATCGCTTACGTCCTTGAATGTTCCTGACAAACACTCAACTAACCTGGTGACAGACAGTCTCCTCATAGTAAACACTGAGGGATTCCAGCACGCATCAATACGGCATGACTGTTAACCCCTTAACCTCACCTTACATCAGGTCCCTCAAAGTTCCTTGTCCAAGATCTATTTTCTTAGCTTTCCTGAAAGCTGAAAATCCTGATATACTGAATTATCTTTCTACAGTGTCACCTGTGGCTCAGTGGGCAGCGCTCTCGCCTCTGAGTCAGAAGGTTGTGTGTTCAAGTCCCGCTCCAGAGACTTCAGCACAAAAATCCGGGCTGACACTCCCAGTGCCAGTACTGAGGGAGCGCCACACTGTCGGAGGGGCAGTACTGAGGGAGCGCCACACTGTCGGAGGGGCAGTACTGAGGGAGCGCCACACTGTCGGAGGGGCAGTACTGAGGGAGCGCCGCACTGTCGGAGGGGCAGTACTGAGGGAGTGCCGCACTGTCGGAGGGGCAGTACTGAGGGAGCGCCGCACTGTCAGAGGGGCAGTACTGAGGGAGCGCCGCACTGTCGGAGGGGCAGTACTGAGGGAGCTCTGCACTGTCGGAGGGGCACTACTGAGGGCTCGCCGCACTGTCGGAGGGTCAGTACTGAGGGAGCTCTGCACTGTCGGAGGGTCAGTACTGAGGGAGCGCCGCACTGTCGGAGGGTCAGTACTGAGGGAGCGCCGCACTGTCGGAGGGGCAGTACTGAGGGAGCGCCGCACTGTCGGAGGGTCAGTACTGAGGGAGCGCCGCACTGTCGGAGGGGCAGTACTGAGGGAGCGCCGCACTGTCGGAGGGTCAGTACTGAGGGAGCGCCGCACTGTCGGAGGGGCAGTACTGAGGGAGCGCCGCACTGTCAGAGGGGCAGTACTGAGGGAGCGTCACACTGTCAGAGGGGCAGTACTGAGGGAGCGCCGCACTGTCGGAGGGGCAGTACTGAGGGAGCGCCGCACTGTCGGAGGGGCAGTACTGAGGGAGCGCCGCACTGTCAGAGGGGCAGTACTGAGGGAGCGTCACACTGTCAGAGGGGCAGTACTGAGGGAGCGCCGCACTGTCGGAGGGGCAGTACTGAGGGAGCGCCGCACTGTCGGAGGGGCAGTACTGAGGGAGCGCCGCACTGTCGGAGGGGCAGTACTGAGGGAGCGCCGCACTGTCGGAGGGGCAGTGCTGAGGGAGCGCCGCACTGTCAGAGGGGCAGTACTGAGGGAGCGTCACACTGTCAGAGGGGCAGTACTGAGGGAGTGCTGCACTGTCGGAGGGGCAGTACTGAGGGAGCGCCGCACTGTCGGAGGGGCAGTACTGAGGGAGCGCCGCACTGTCGGAGGGGCAGTACTGAGGGAGCGCCGCACTGTCGGAGGGGCAGTACTGAGGGAGCGCCGCACTGTCGGAGGTGCCGTCTTTCAGATGAGACGTTAAACCGAGGCCCCGTCTTCCCTCTCAGGTGGACGTAAAAGATCCCACGGCTCTATTGGAAGAAGAGCAGGGGGTGAGTTCTCCCCGGTGTCCTGGGGACAATATTTATCCCTCAACCAACATCACTAAAAACAGATGATCTGGTCATTACTGGAGGCAAAAAGCTGCGGATGCTAGAAATCTGAAATATAAATCTGTTCCCTTTTTATTAATTTATTGGAATCTGGTTGTTCCTTCTCTGTTTCTAGCTTATTCTCCCTCTGTTTAATTCACCTTCTGATTTTGGTCACTGTTTAATTATTTTATCGGGTCCTTTCTTCCGCGGTTTTATCCTCACTTTGCCTTATTCCCTCGCTATATTTTCATTGGATAATAAGAATCTACATGAGGTAGAAGGGCAAAGCGATCTCAGAGTACAAATACACAAATCACTGAAAGGAGTAACACAGGTTAACAAGGCCATAAAAAAAGCAAATCAAGCACCGGGGTTTATTTCTGGAGGGACAGAATTGAAAAGTAGGGAAGTTATGTTAAACTTGTATAGAACCTTGGTTAGACCACACTTGGAGCATTGTGCACAGTTCTGGTCTCCGTATACCTTGGTTAGACCACACTTGGAGCACTGTGCACAGTTCTGGTCTCTGTATACCTTGGTTAGACCACACTTGGAGCGCTGTGCACAGTTCTGGTCTCCATATACCTTGGGTAGACCACACTTGGAGCACTGTGCACAGATCTGGTCTCCATATACCTTGGTTAGACCACACTTGGAGCACTGTGCTCAGTTCTGTCTCCGTATACCTTGGTTAGACCACATTTGGAGCATTGTGCACAGTTCTGGTCTCCATATACCTTGGTTAGACCACACTTAGAGCACTGTGCACAGTTCTGGTCTCCATATACCTTGGTTAGACCACACTTGGAGCACTGTGCACAGTTCTGGTCTCCCTATACCTTGGTTAGACCACACTTGGAGCACTGTGCACAGTTCTGGTCTCCCTATACCTTGGTTAGACCACACTTGGAGCACTGTGCACAGTTCTGGTCTCCATATACCTTGGTTAGACCACACTTGGAGCACTGTGTACAGTTCTGGTCTCCCTATACCTTGGTTAGACCACACTTGGAGCACTGTGCACAGTTCTGGTTTCCATATACCTTGGTTAGACCACACTTGGAGCACCGTGCACAGTTCTGGTCTCCATATACCTTGGTTAGACCACACTTGGAGCACCGTGCACAGTTCTGGTCTCCATATACCTTGGTTAGACCACACTTGGAGCACTGTGCACAGTTCTGGTCTCCATATACCTTGGTTAGACCACACTTGGAGCACCGTGCACAGTTCTGGTCTCCATATACCTTGGTTAGACCACACTTGGAGCATTGTGCACAGTTCTGGTCTCCATATACCTTGGTTAGGCAACACTTGGAGCATTGTGCACAGTTCTGGTCTCCATATACCTTGGTTAGACCACACTTGGAGCACTGTGCACAGTGCTGGTCTCCATATACCTTGGTTAGGCCACACTTGGAGCACTGTGCACAGTTCTGGTCTCCATATACCTTGGTTAGACCACACTTGGAGCACTGTGCACAGTTCTGGTCTCCATATACCTTGGTTAGACCACGCTTCAAGCACTGTGCACAGTTCTGGTCTCCATATACATTGGTTAGACCACACTTGGAGCACTGTGCACAGTTCTGGTCTCCATATACCTTGGTTAGACCACACTTGGAGCACTGTGCACAGTTCTGGTCTCCGTATACCTTGGTTAGACCACACTTGGAGCACCGTGCACAGTTCTGGTCTCCGTATACCTTGGTTAGACCACACTTGGAGCACCGTGCACAGTTCTGGTCTCCGTATACCTTGGTTAAACCACACTTGGAGCACTGTGCATAGTTCTGGTCTCTGTATACCTTGGTTAGACCACACTTGGAGCACTGTGCACAGTTCTGGTCTCCATACACCTTGGGTAGACCACACTTGGAGCACTGTGCACAGATCTGGTCTCCATATACCTTGGTTAGACCACACTTGGAGCACTGTGCACAGTTCTGGTCTCCGTATACCTTGGTTAGACCACACTTGGAGCACTGTGCACAGTTCTGGTCTCCATATACCTTGGGTAGACCACACTTGGAGCACTGTGCACAGTTCTGCTCTCCGTATACCTTGGTTAGACCACACTTGGAGCACTGTGCTCAGTTCTGTCTCCGTATACCTTGGTTAGAACACACTTGGAGCACTGTGCACAGTTCTGGTCTCCATATACCTTGGTTAGACCACACTTGGAGCACTGTGCACAGTTCTGGCCTCCCTATACCTTGGTTAGACCACACTTGGAGCACTGTGCACAGTTGTGGTCTCCATATACCTTGGTTAGACCACACTTGGAGCACTGTGCACAGTTCTGGTCTCCCTATGCCTTGGTTAGACCACACTTGGAGCACTGTGCACAGTTCCGGTCTCCATATACCTTGGTTAGACCACACTTGGAGCATTGTGCACAGTTCTGGTCTCCATATACCTTGGTTAGACCACACTTGGAGCACTGTGCACAGTTCTGGTCTCCATATACCTTGGGTAGACCACACTTGGAGCACTGTGCACAGATCTGGTCTCCGTATACCTTGGTTAGATCACACTTGGAGTACTGTGCACAGTTCTGGTCTCCATATACCTTGGTTGGACCACACTTGGAGCATCGTGCACAGTTCTGGTCTCCATATACCTTGGTTAGACCACACTTGGAGCACCGTGCACAGTTCTGGTCTCCGTATACCTTGGTTAGACCACACTTGGAGCACTGTGCACAGTTCTGGTCTCCATATACCTTGGTTAAACCACACTTGGAGCACTGTGCACAGTTCTGGTCTCCCTATACCTTGGTTAAACCACACTTGGAGCACTGTGCACAGTTCTGGTCTCCCTATACCTTGGTTAGACCACACTTGGAGCACTGTGCACAGTTCTGGTCTCCATCTTATAAAAAGGATATAGAGGCACTGGAGAGGGTGCAAAAAGGATTTACAAGAATGATACCAGAAATGCAAGATTATGGCCCAGATATTCGGGTCGGGGGCTTCCCGCGGGTGCAAGCCCCCGACCTACGCTTACCTATCGCGCCGACATTTGAGGCGTGGGCCTGCGTGGAATTCTGTTTTTCGGAGGATCACTCCCGGGCAGCGTCTGACGTCACGCCGCCCAGGAGTGCAGCCAGCGCGAAGCGTCCAGTGCGGAGTGTAAGTGAGACACGCCCCGTGAGGTCGCATTAGCATAGGACACGCCCCCAATCTTTCTCACAAGCTGCAAAACCTTGTTACATGCAGAGCAGCAGTTTTAGTAGGTTCTTTGTATTTTTATGAATCTTTTGGTAACTTTTATAAACTTTTAAATATTTTTACATGATTTTGAAGAATCTGAAGTAGTTTTAAACAGAATTTAAGCAATTTAAAGAGTTTTAAAAGCCCTGAAAGCATTCTTTTCATTCAATTTATTTAATTAGCAACGTGAAATGGCTGGAATGAGCACAATTCACGTCATTAAAAGAACTCAAAATTTCACTGACGATGACCTCAGCAACCTCCTCAACGAGGTGGAGGCGCAGCGCCTGCGCATCATTGGGAATGAGAAGTCCAGGGCGCCACGAAAAGGACAGATGATAGCTTGGTCTTTCAAGTGGCAGCATAGGTCTCCAGTCACGGGGAGGGAAAAGGCGCAGGAAATGTTAGGGTGTCACCTTTTGTGCGGAGTGGGCCTTTGGCGTAGCGGTAAGCATCCCCGCCGCTGGGCCAGAAGGAGTAGGGTTTCGATCCCCGCTCCACACAGTCCCGGCAAGTGGAGTGACTCTAAATTCTGGGTTGACATCCAGCGGAATACTTGCGTCCGTGGGTGTGGGTGCCCCCCCCCTCGTATGGGTTGTGGGAGCCCGTAAAACCCTCCCGCCATAGGACTAACCACCCTAATGGCTGGTATGAAGATGGTTACGGTCACGGAAGGAGCGTTAACACGGCCAGAAATCCTTCCACCACTTCATACAGTTCCCCAAAGGGAACAGTGCGAAGAAACGTACGACGACGACCTTTTGCGCAATGCACCTCCTTGGACCCTCAGTCACAGATGCGAGGGGGCAAATCGTTCAATTGTTAAATTTTTCATTTTATCGACATGTTAAATGTTGTCTTTGCTTTTTTCATTGAAATGTATATTTGTGACTGAAAGGATATGTAACCTTTTCCTTTAAACAGTACAGCATGTAGTCTCTTCGAAAAAAAATTCAACTTTTATTGGAGCAAAAGTATTTTTACAACAACTGTTTGAAAATTAGAAAATAGCTAGTTTCCACCTTGAATGTCTTTATTGCACTAAGAAACCAGAAAAAGTCACGTTAAACTGTTTACAAATTTTTTTCTGAACTATTCATGTTTACAAATGTTTGAAAAGTAGGAAATAGCTAGTTAACATTTAAAAGTTATAAACTGTCTACATCACAACTGAACCTGAAAACTGTTTTATGCTGCAATAAAAGTTCACTGCTTCACTTTAAATAGTGTCTGCTCCTTCCTTTGCCTTGCGGGGGGAGGGGGAGGTACAAGGCACCACTAGCTCGTGAAGGTGTTGGCTACTAGCAGTTCCCGAGCAGCCTTACTTTCGGAGGCACTTGGCTCCTCCCCATGAGGCGTGTCAACATGCACATTGCCATCGCCTTTATCCTCCATCTCAGCAGGGAGCTGTTCTGCAGTGTTAAGGGTCAGCCCTTCCTGCAGGGCAAGGTTGTGCAAAGCACAACAGGCCATCACAATCCTTGCCACTTTCTGGTGAGAATACTGCAAGGTCCCCCCTGACCTATCCAGGCACCGGAAGCGTGATTTCAGAACTCCTATTGTCTTCTCCACCACGTGACGTGTTGACACGTGTGCCTGGTTGTATCTCTCCTGAGCCTCATTATTGGTCTTGCGGTAGGGGGTCATCAGCCATGGTTTTAGCGGGCAGCCCTTGTCTCCCAATATCCATGCGGATCCTGTAGGCAATTTGCTGAGAGCATCATACAATTTAGAGTTACGGAGGACGAAGGAGTCATGGTTACTTCCCCGGTGCCCTGCATTCACGTTTAGGATCCGGAGGTGCGCATCACATAATTATAATTACATTCAATGAATGATGCCCCTTCCTGTTTATGTCACAGAAATCACAGAAATCACAGAAACCCCACAGTGCAGATAGAGGCCATTTCGGCCCATCGAGCCTGCACCGACACATATCCCACCCGATCCCCGTAACCCCTACACCAACACATATCCCACCCTATCCCCGTAACCCCACGTATTTAATCCCCCTAACACTAAGGGTCAATTTATCATAGCCAATCAACCTAACCCGCACATCTTTGGACTGTGGGAGGAAACCGGAGCACCCGGAGGAAACCCACGCAAACACGGGGAGAATGTGCAAACTCCACACAGACAGTCGCCCGAGGCCGGATTCGAACCCGGGTCCCTGGCGCTGTGAGGCAACAGTGCTAACCACTATGCCATGGTGCCTTCAATGCAATATGGGTTCCATTGACGGCCCCAATCACTTTGGGGAATCCAGCAATGCGATGAAATGCTAAGGCCATCTCCTTTTGATGTCGAGTGGACAAGTCATACTTAATTAAATCTGAAAGCCTACGGCAAATGGCTTCTGTGGCCTGGTGAATGCAGACCCTCGCAGCATTCTTGGAGATGTTGCTTATGTCACTGGTGCTTGCTTGAAATGACCCAGTTGCAAAGAAGTTCAATGCAGTGGTTACCTTCATGTTCACTGACAAGGCAGTGCGGGTCTTCGAGCGTGGTTCCAGGTCCGCCTTCAACATGTCACATAGTCGGCCGATTGCCTCTTTACTGAAGCGCAGCCTCCTCACACACAACTCCGACAGCATCTCAAATGATCGCCTCTCCCTGCACACTCTGTAGGGTGGGTAGTTGTTCTTTCTGATCAGGAGACGGTTATGGTTCCTCACTGTTCTACTTTGTTCCCTGGCGTTCCGATTTCTTTGAAGCAAAACCACACAGAGCATCACGGCAACATTTCGATAAGAGGGCATGTTTCTCGCTCACACAGACGTACCTGTAAGGAGGAAATGGAAATAGTTGTTACAGTTATTTTAATAAACTGAGTGGCTATAAAATCAACTCGGCCTAAGGCAGGAAACATGCTTTAACGGCTTGGGAACACGTCATACCCGCCTGATGAATATCACAGGCCGAGATCATTTTCCAATAACTTACATTTTCAGAGAGTCATCATTACATACATACATTCATCCACATACTGAAAGGAATACATACAGAAATGCACATCCTTCAAGGAATATATACAGACATACATACATACATTCTTACTAAAAAGATATATTACTGATGAGAAGTTTATTTTTTAAACATTTTATTCATTTTTAAACAGTCATTTTCACATTTAAGATAGAAATCATATTCAATTAGGCCTTGCACACAGCTAAAGTTGATCCTTATACCTACACTACTCAAAACACGTTTTTAAAAAAAAAACATAAAGTTGGAAACTTACCTCAGACTTTCTTACAATAAATTTGAATTTCACTGCGCACGCGCTGCCTGAAACGTCGCACGCGTTCCGCCTCTTAACCCCTTGGTTCAGAGGAAGGGAAATGCCGGTTTTCCCCGCATGCGCTGTGCATGCTGAAAACCGGGACTTCCACCAGGCCCACGTGTGAGTACCCCGTCCGTACTCACACGTTGGGACCCGAATCACTGAGCCAATAACTATCAGGAAAGGATGAACAGGCTGGGGCTCTTTACTCTTGAAAAGAGAAGGCTGAGGGGTGACCTGATCGAGGTCTTTAAAATTATGAAACGTTTTGATGGAGTGGATACAGAGAGAGTGTTTCCACTTGTGGGGAAGAGCAAAACTAGGGGCCATCAATAGAAGATAGTCAGCAAGAAATCCAATAGGGAATCCAGGAGAAACTTCTTTCCCCAGAGAGTGCGGAGAATGGGGAACTCGCTACCACAGGGAGCGGTTGAGGCGAAGAGCAGAGATACATTTAAGGGAGGGCTGGATAAACACATGAGGGAGAAAGGAATAGAAGGATATGGTGATGGGGGAGATGAAGAGGGGTGGGAGGAGGCTGGTGTTGATGGGGTGAGATGAAGAGGGGTGGGAGGAGGCTGGTGTTGATGGGGTGAGAGGAAGGGGGTGGGAGGAGGCTGGTGTTGACGGGGTGAGATGAAGAGGGGTGGGAGGAGGCTGGTGTTGATGGAGAGAGATGAAGAGGGGTGGGAGGAGGCTGGTGTTGATGGGGTGAGATGAAGAGGGGTGGGAGGAGGCTGGTGTTGACGGGGTGAGATGAAGAGGGTTGGGAGGAGGCTGGTGTTGATGGGGTGGGATGAAGAGGGGTGGGAGGAGGCTGGTGTTGATGGGGTGAGATGAAGAGGGGTGGGAGTAGGCTGGTGTTGACGGGGTGAGATAAAGAGGGGTGGGAGGAGGCTGGTGTTGATGGGGTGAGATGAAGAGGGGTGGGAGGAGGCTGGTGTTGATGGGGTGAGATGAAGAGGGGTGGGAGGAGGCTGGTGTTGATGTGGTGAGATGAAGAGGGGCGGGAGGAGGCTGGTGTTGATGGGGTGAGATGAAGAGGGGGGGAGGAGGCTGGTGTTGATGGGGTGAGATGAAGAGGGGTGGGAGTAGGCTGGTGTTGACGGGGTGAGATGAAGAGGGGTGGGAGGAGGCTGGTGTTGATGGGGTGAGATGAAGAGGGGTGGGAGGAGGCTGGTGTTGATGGGGTGAGATGAAGAGGGGTGAGAGGAGGCTGGTGTTGACGGGGTGAGATGAAGAGGGGTGGGAGGAGGCTGGTGTTGATGGGGTGAGAGGAAGAGGGGTGGGAGGAGGCTGGTGTTGATGGGGTGAGATGAAGAGGGGTGGGAGGAGGCTGGTGTTGATGGGGTGAGATGAAGAGGGGTGGGAGGAGGCTGGTGTTGATGTGGTGAGATGAACAGGGGTGGGAGGAGGCTGGTGTTGATGGGGTGAGATGAAGAGGGGGGAGGAGGCTGGTGTTGATGGGGTGAGATGAAGAGGGGTGGGAGGAGGCTGGTGTTGACGGGGTGAGATGAAGAGGGTTGGGAGGAGGCTGGTGTTGATGGGGTGAGATGAAGAGGGGTGGGAGGAGGCTGGTGTTGACGGGGTGAGATGAAGAGGGTTGGGAGGAGGCTGGTGTTGATGGGGTGGGATGAAGAGGGGTGGGAGGAGGCTGGTGTTGATGGGGTGAGATGAAGAGGGGTGGGAGTAGGCTGGTGTTGACGGGGTGAGATGAAGAAGGGCGGGAGGAGGCTGGTGTTGATGGGGTGAGATGAAGAGGGGTGGGAGGAGGCTGGTGTTGATGGGGTGAGATGAAGAGGGGCGGGAGGAGGCTGGTGTTGATGGGGTGAGATGAAGAGGGGCGGGAGGAGGCTGGTGTTGATGGGGTGAGATGAAGAGGGGCGGGAGGAGGCTGGTGTTGATGTGGTGAGATGAAGAGGGGTGGGAGGAGGCTGGTGTTGACGGGGTGAGATGAAGAGGGGTGGAGGAGGCTGGTGTTGATGGGGTGAGATGAAGAGGGGTGGGAGGAGGCTAGTGTTGATGGGGTGAGATGAAGAAGGGCGGGAGGAGGCTGGTGTTGATGTGGTGAGATGAAGAGGGGTGGGAGGAGGCTAATGTTGATGGGGTGAGATGAAGAGGGGTGGGAGGAGGCTGGTGTTGGGGTGAGATGAAGAGGGGTGGGAGGAGGCTGGTGTTGATGGGGTGAGATGAAGAGGGGGGAGGAGGCTGGTGTTGATGGGGTGAGATGAAGAGGGGCGGGAGGAGGCTGGTGTTGATGGGGTGAGATGAAGAGGGGCGGGAGGAGGCTGGTGTTGATGGGGTGAGATGAAGAGGGGCGGGAGGAGGCTGGTGTTGATGGGATGAGATGAAGAGGGGTGGGAGGAGGCTGGTGTTGACGGGGTGAGATGAAGAGGGGTGGGAGGAGGCTGGTGTTGATGGGGTGAGATGAAGAGGGGTGGGAGGAGGCTGGTGTTGATGGGGTGAGATGAAGAGGGGTGGGAGGAGGCTGGTGTTGACGGGGTGAGATGAAGAGGGGTGGGAGGAGGCTGGTGTTGACGGGGTGAGTTGAAGAGGGGTGGGAGGAGGCTGGTGTTGACGGGGTGAGATGAAGAGGGGTGGGAGGAGGCTGGTGTTGACGGGGTGAGATGAAGAGGGTTGGGAGGAGGCTGGTATTGATGGGGTGAGATGAAGAGGGGTGGGAGGAGGCTGGTGTTGATGGGGTGAGATGAAGAGGGGTGGGAGGAGGCTGGTGTTGACGGGGTGAGATGAAGAGGGGTGGGAGGAGGCTGTTGTTGATGGGGTGAGATGAAGAGTGGTGGGAGGAGGCTGGTGTTGATGGGGTGAGATGAAGAGGGGTGGGAGGAGGCTGGTGTTGATGGAGAGAGATGAAGAGGGGTGGGAGGAGGCTGGTGTTGATGGAGAGAGATGAAGAGGGGTGGGAGGAGGCTGGTGTTGATGGGCTGAGATGAAGAGGGGTGGGAGGAGGCTGGTGTTGATGGGGTGAGATGAAGATGGGTGGGAGGAGGCTGGTGTTGATAGGGTGAGATGACGAGGGGTGGGAGGAGGCTGGTGTTGATGGGGTGAGATGAAGAGGGGTGAGAGGAGGCTGGTGTTGATGGGGTGAGATGAAGAGGGGTCGGAGGAGGCTGGTGTTGATGGGGTGAGATGACGAGGGGTGGGAGGAGGCTGGTGTTGATGGGGTGAGATGAAGAGGGGTGAGAGGAGGCTGGTGTTGATGGGGTGAGATGAAGAGGGGTGGGAGGAGGCTGGTGTTGACGGGGTGAGATGAAGAGGGGTGGGAGGAGGCTGGTGTTGACGGGGTGAGATGAAGAGGGGTCGGAGGAGGCTGGTGTTGATGGGGTGAGATGACGAGGGGTGGGAGGAGCCTGGTGTTGATGGGGTGAGATGAAGAGGGGTGGGAGGAGGCTGGTGTTGATGGGGTGAGATGAAGAGGGGTGAGAGGAGGCTGGTGTTGATGGGGTGAGATGAAGAGGGGTGAGAGGAGGCTGGTGTTGACGGGGTGAGATGAAGAGGGGTGGGAGGAGGCTGGTGTTGATGGGGTGAGATGAAGAGGGGTGAGAGGAGGCTGGTGTTGATGGGGTGAGATGAAGAGGGGTGAGAGGAGGCTGGTGTTGATGGGATGAGATGAAGAGGGGTGGGAGGAGGCTGGTGTGGAGCATAAACCAGATGTGCGAACATCAGAACTGCCCATTCTAAATTATTCTCTCTGCTATTTTTGTGGGGAGAATAAGCTGCATAATTAATCATTGGGCTGAGACATTAAACCGAGGCCCCGTCTGCTCTCTCCTTAGTAAAAGATCCCACAGCCACTATTTGGAAGAAGAGCAGGGGGTTGTTCTCCCCGGTGTCCTGGGGCCACTATTTATCTCTTAACCAAATGATCTGGGTCATTGTCACATTGCTGTTTGTGGGAGCTTGCTGTGCGCAAATTGGCTGCTGCGTTTCCTACATTACAACAGTGACCACACTTCGAAAAAACGTACTTCATTGGCTGTGAAGCGCTTTGGGACATTCTGAGGTGGTGAAAGGTGTCCTTCCTTCCTTTCATTCTTTCTTCCCTTTCTCTCTCTCTGCCTCTCTCTCTCTCTCTGCCTCTCTCTGTGTGTCTCTCTCTCTCTCTGCCTCTCTTTCTCTCTCTGTCTCTCCCTGTTTCTGTCTTTTTCTCTGTCTCTCTCACTCTCTGTTTCTCTCTCTCTCTCTGTCTTTCTCTCTGTCTCTCTCTCTCTCTGTCTTTCTCTCTGTCTCTCTCACTCTCTGTTTCTCTCTCTCGCTGGCTGTCTCTCTCTCGCTGTCTCTCTCTCTCTCTGCCTCTCTCAATTCAATTCAATTCAATTCAAATCGCTTTATTAGCATGATGACAAGGTACATCTTATGTTGCCAAAGCATCGAAAAACATTCATGGTTGAACACAAAAAATACAGATCTATCCATACAGTGTATAAACAGATATATCCCTGAGTGTATAAATATACATTCATATAATTTGTATATACTCTTTTCTTAGGTTTAATGGTTGTCCCTCTGTTTATGGCAAGCTGTAACATAGTGTGCCGCTAAGGTTACACAATTTCTCTCTTCCCCTAGTAGGTATGGGAGTTTTTGGTCGTCATTCAAATTTCTGAATTCCGGGCATATTTTTGTGAATTTTGGGTAGAAATTCTCCCTTATGCCCTGATATTTTCTACAAGCTGTGAGGAAGTGCATCTCTGTCTCCACCACTCCCTGACTGCAGTGAGAGCATATCCTGTCCTCTCTTGGTAGCCGGGTCTGCCTGTGTCTACCTTTTTCGATCACCAGGCTATGTTCACTAAGTCTGTACATTGTCAAGGTTTTTCTGTTTGCTATCCTTTACCATGGTCAGGTAATCAGCCATGCTGTATTGTCTGTTTAGGGCCAAGTAGCAATTGAGTTTGTTTTGGGTTTTTGTTGTTTCTGCCCAATATGACAGATATTTTTCCTTTTGCTTAGTGACGATTGTGTTGGGTCGAATTCTTTGTGTTACGCTGTCACTGTCCTGGGGCTGGTTATTGTTAGTAGTGTTAGTAGTTACTTCACTGAGTCCCAGGACTAGTTGACTGAGGGTATTCTTCTTTATGGTCCTCTCTTGGCATTTCAGGGCTTCGTAATGATAGCATTGGGGGTTGCTCATTTCTAGGTGTTTCCAAAATTTGGTGGCTCTTTTTTGGATAGTGATTATTAATGGATATTGGCCTAGTTCTGCCCTGCATGCATTGTTTACGGTTTTCCTTTGAGTCCGGAGGATACTTTTACAGAATTCTGCATGTAGGATCTCAATTGGGTGTTTGTCCCATTTTGCAAATTCTTGATGTGTTAGCGGTTGTGGTAAACCACTGTTTGTATTCCACTGTGTACATGCCTGGACATGCCTCGGCTGACTCCTCCCACAAGTCCTAGTATAAAGGTGACTGCTCCCCAGCCCCCTTTGTATTCTGGACCGGTCGACCACTCGAGGCAGACCTTCATTCTTTTGTTAATAAAAGCCTTTAGTTACTCTCTTAACTCTCAGTCTTTTATGAGTAATTGATAGCGCATCAATTTTATTAACAAAATTTTTATAATGGAGAAGATCCTCACACCAGCATGCCTGGACTTAGATCATCGGGAGGCGGACTCATCCACCAAGTTTACTCACTGGCTTAAGTGTTTCGAAAAATTCCTGACCCCTCCGCAGCAATCAAATCGGACGAGGACAAACTGGGTGTCCTGACCTCCAAAGTGAACCACCGAGTGTACTCGGTCATCCAAGACGCGACCTCGTACGCGGATGCTATCAAGCTCCTCAAGGACCAGTACACGCGCCCAGTGAACGAAGTGTACGCCAGGCACCTTCTGGGGAGTCGTAAACAACAACCTGGGGAATCGACCGTGGAATACCTTCAGGCACTGTCTGTGCTTGGCCGGGCCTGTGGTTGTAAGGATGTAAAGGCCGCCGTGTACACAGAGGAACTTATCCGGGACGCTTTTGTAGCGGGCCACAGATCCAATTACACCCGACAGCGACTGTTGGAGCAGAGTGACCTCGACCTCAACAAGGCCTCTGAACTCGCACTATCATTGGATGCAGCCTACCGGGGCATGGATGCCTACTCCTCTGCACCGTGGACGCCGCGGGGAATGACAGCCTGGGACACGATAGGACCGCCTCATAGCGCCGTGCCACCCCAGCCACACCCCAGCAACGGCCCAACTACCACAGCAGTGTCCCAAGGCCAGACAGCAGTGCCCCAAGGCCAGAAATGCTACTTCTGTGGCCAGGCAAAACACCCCAGAGCGCGCTGCCCGGCGAAAAACGCGATCTGCTCGGGCTGCGGGAAGAAGGGACACTACGCTAACGTCTGCAGGGCCAAAGCCACCCCGAACCCCAGCAGCGCCGCGTGTGGGCCATGCGGGCCGCCATCTTGGGCCTCCCTGGCCATGTGCGAACCACCGGTACAGCAGCCATTTTGGACGCCTCCAGCCACATGGGGATCATGGACGCCGCCATCTTGGACGACAGCCGGAATGCAGCAGGCCCCCAACACCGCCTCATCTGATACCCGCAGCGACACACCGACCCCTACGCTGGCATCCGTTACACTGGACCAAGCGAGACCGCACCAGCTGGCCAGTTCCACAATGGACATTAAGGTAAATGGCCACGATACAATCTGCCTTTTTGACTCTGGGAGCACGGAGAGCTTCATCCACCCCGACACGGTGCGGCGTTGCTCTCTCCCAGTCCTGCCTGCGCACCAGCGGATTTCTATGGCCTCCGAGTCCCAGTCGGCGGACATCGGCGGCTACTGCGTAGTGACACTCGTAGTAGACGGGACCGTGTACGATCATTTTAAACTTCTGGTCCTGCCTGACCTCTGCGCTGCCGTCCTGCTGGGGTTAGATTATCAGTGCCACCTTAAAAGTGTTACGATGGCGTACGGTGGACCCCTACCCCCACTCACAGTCCGCAGCCAGCAGCTCCCAAATTGCCCGCCGCGCACCAGGTGCAACCTCTCCACACTCAGAGTCACCCCCCCCCCCCCACTGTTTGCTAACCTCACCCCCAACTGTAAGCCCATCGCCACAAAGAGCAGGCGATACAGTGCCGGGGACAGGGTTTTCATTAAAACCGAAGTGGAGCGGCTCCTGAAGGAAGGGATTATTGAGGGCAGCACCAGCCCCTGGCGAGCCCAGGTTGTGGTCGTTAAGACCGGCGAGAAGCAGCGCCTGGTCATCGACTACAGCCAGACAATAAATCGCTACACCCTGCTGGACGCCTACCCACTCCCCCGCATAGCTGATATGGTCAACCAGATCGCGCAGTACCGCGTCTTCTCGACCATTGACCTGAAATCAGCGTACCACCAGCTCCCTATCCGCCCTGAGGACCGCCAGTATACTGCCTTTGAGGCAAACGGCCGCCTCTACCACTTCCTTAGGGTTCCCTTTGGCGTCACCAACGGGGTCTCCGTCTTCCAAAGGGAGATGGACTGGATGGTAGATCAAAATGCGTTGCAGGCCACTTTCCCATATCTGGACAATGTGACCATCTGCGGCCGTGACTGCAGGACCATGACGCAAACCTCGAAAAATTCCTCCGCACCGCCCAACTCCTGAACCTGACATATAACAAGGAGAAGTGCATATTCCGCACAAACCGCCTCGCCATCCTTGGCTGTGTTGTGGAACACGGAGTCATCGGCCCCGACCCCGACCGGATGCGTCCCCTTATGGAACTCCCACTGCCCCACTGCCTCAAGGCCCTGAAGAGGTGCCTAGGGTTTTTCTCCTATTATGCCCAGTGGGTCTCCTACTATGCGGACAAGGCCCATCCGCTGATCAAGTCCACCTCTTTTCCCTTGACGGCAGAGGCCCGCTTAGCCTTCCACCGTATCAAGGAAGACATTGCCAAAGCCACCATGCACGCAGTGGACGAATCCATCCCCTTCCAGGTGGAAAGCGACGCGTCCGACTTTGCCCTGGCCGCTACCCTCAATCAGGCGGGGAGACCCGTGGCCTTCTTTTCACGAACCCTCCAAGGCCCGGAGACCAGACACTCCGCTGTTGAGAAGGAGGCCCAGGTGATTGTGGAGGCTGTGCGTCATTGGAGGCACTACCTGGCCGGAAAACGATTTACCCTGCTCAATGACCAACGTTCAGTTGCTTTCATGTTTAACAACAAGCAGAGGGGCAAAATCAAAAATGACAAGATCTTGAGGTGGAGAATCGAACTTTCCACCTACAATTACGAGATCTTGTACCGGCCCGGGAAGCTCAATGAACCCCCGGATGCGCTATCGCGTGGCACCTGCGCCAGCGCGCAGATCGATAGACTGCGGGCCCTCCACAATGACCTCTGCCACCCGGGGGTCACCAGGTTCTTCCACTTCATCAAGGCCCGCAACCTGCCTTACTCTATTGAGGAGGTCAGGACCATGACCAGGAACTGCCAAGTCTGCGCTGAGTGCAAACCGCACTTTTATAGACCAGACAGGGCCCACCTGATAAAAGCCACTCGCCCCTTCGAGCGCCTGAGCGTTGATTTTAAAGGGCCTCTCCCCTCCTCCGACCGCAATGTGTACTTCCTCAATATTATTGATGAGTACTCCCGTTTCCCGTTCGCCATCCCCTGCCCGGACATGACCAGTGCCACGGTCATTAAATGTCTGAACGACCTCTTCACCCTGTTCGGTTTCCCCAGCTATATCCATAGCGACCGGGGCTCATCGTTTATGAGCGACGAACTCCGTCAGTACCTGCTAACTAGGGGTATTGCCACAAGCAGGACCACCAGTTACAACCCCCGGGGGAACGGACAGGTGGAAAGAGAAAATGCGACAGTTTGGAAGGCCGCCCTGCTAGCCTTAAAGTCTAGGGGCCTTCCAACCTCCCGCTGGCAGGATGTGCTCCCCGATGCGCTCCACTCTATTCGGTCACTGCTCTGCACTGCCACTAACGCCACCCCTCATGAGAAAATGTTTGTCTTCCCAAGGAAGTCCACATTGGGGACATCGCTACCGCCATGGCTGACGTCCCCAGGGCCGGTCCTACTGAGAAGGCACGTGAGGACCCATAAAACGGACCCCCTGGTCGAGAGGGTCGACCTCCTCCACGCCAACCCCCAGTATGCTTACATTGCATACCCGGACGGGCGGGAGGACACAGTCTCCATAAGAGACCTTGCACCCTCGGGGGCCGCAGTAACCCACTACTCACTACCACCCCCCCCCACGATCCGATATCCAGCCCCAGCAGACGGCAGGCCTGGGCCCCGCGACCCGCTCGACATCTACGAGGACGACACGCCTGTGCCACAGCCCACGCAGGACTCGACGCCGGAAGCTCCACTACGCCTGCCGTCGCCACGCCGATCACAGCGGCAGACAAGACCTCCGGAGAGACTCCAATACACTAACTTTTAATACACTTCACCCCGCCAGACTCAATTTTAAACAAGGGGTGAATGTGGTAAACCACTGTTTGTATTCCACTGTGTACATGCCTGGACATGCCTCGGCTGACTCCTCCCACAAGTCCTAG
>NC_140998.1:215403897-215458897 GCF_052327205.1 Somniosus microcephalus | reverse complement strand
GGGGGGAATTCCCCAGCTTAGGGTCTCAGGAGCTGAATTAGTAACGGTAAGAAGTTGTGAAACGTTTTGTTTGTTTGCTAAACACAGCTCCAGCTCCGCTCGCTATCAGTATTGACTCCATCTCCCCTTTCCAGTCCGCTCCCCGCCCCTCGTGCGTGAATTCCTGTCCCTGCTCCAGTGTCAACATCAGGCGCTTGCGACCCTCAGTTCCAGGAAGCCTTGCCTGAGTCATTCACCCAGCTTTCCCCGCCCCTGCCTTTCCCTCGGTTCCTGGGTGGCGTATAAAGAGGAGCGAGTTCGGCCGTCCCAAACCACAGCCTGAACCCAGAGCCAGCAGATCAGACAGAATGGCAGAGATGAGAAGCTCCCAGGTGACGATGCGGCTGGTGTTGGTCGGTCTGGTACTGCTCGCCTTCATCCAGATGAACCAGTGCCGGTCTTTGTCAAAGGTGAGTTGAGAGATCTCACTTGTCCTAATGAACTGCTTGGCCCCATCTTCGATAGAGAACGATGTTGCTTGCTCCCGCTATTAATGTTCGTCATCCAGTTTCGTTCCGCTCTCTTGTCCTTCTGTTTGTTTCCTTAGATTTATCTCCTTGAATTTCTCATCGTTTTCAGATCCTTCCATAGCCTCCTCGCACCCTCCCTCCCTATCTCTGTAACCTCCTCCAGCCCCTACAACCCTCCCTATCTCTGTAACCTCCTCCAGCCCCTACAACCCTCCCTATCTCTGTAACCTCCTCCAGCCCCCTACAACCCTCCCTATCTCCATAACCTCTGTCAGCCCCTACAACCCTCCCTATCTCTGTAACCTCCTCCAGCCCCTACAACCCTCCCTATCTCTGTTATCTCCTCCAGCCCCTACAACCCTCCCTATCTCTGTAACCTCCTCCAGCCCCCTACAACCCTCCCTATCTCTGTAACCTCCTCCAGCCCCCTACAACCCTCCCTATCTCTGTAACCTCCTCCAGCCCCTACAACCCTCCCTATCTCTGTAACCTCCTCCAGCACCCCCCCATCTCTGTAACCTCCTCCAGCCCCTACAACCCTCCCTATCTCTGTAACCTCCTCCAGCCCCCTACAACCCTCCCTATCTCTGTAACCTCCTCCAGCCCCCTACAACCCTCCCTATCTCTGTAATCTCCTCCAGCCCTACAACCCTCCCTATCTCTGTAACCTCCTCCAGCCCCCTACAACCCTCCCTATCTCTGTAACCTCCTCCAGCCCCTACAACCCTCCCTATCTCTGTAACCTCCTCCAGCACCCCCCATCTCTGTAACCTCCTCCAGCCCCTACAACCCTCCCTATCTCTGTAACCTCCTCCAGCCCCCTACAACCCTCCCTATCTCTGTAACCTCCTCCAGCCCCCTACAACCCTCCCTATCTCTGTAATCTCCTCCAGCCCTACAACCCTCCCTATCTCTGTAACCTCCTCCAGCCCCTACAACACTCCCTATCTCCGTAACCTCCTCCAGCCCCCTACAACTCTCCCTATCTCTGTAATCTCCTCCAGCCCTACAACCCTCCCTATCTCTGTAACCTCCTCCAGCCCCTACAACCCTATCTCTGTAACCTCCTCCAGCCCCCTACAACTCTCCCTATCTCTGTAATCTCCTCCAGCCCTACAACCCTCCCTATCTCTGTAACCTCCTCCAGCCCCTACAACCCTATCTCTGTAACCTCCTCCAGCCCCCTACAACCCTCCCCATCTCTGTAACCTCCTCCAACCCTCCCAGACCTCTGCGCTCCTCCAATTCTGGCCTCTTGAGCATCCCCCGATTTCCATCGCTTCACCATTGACGGCCGCGCCTTCAGCCGCCTGGGCCCCGAGCTCTGGAATTCCCTCCCTAAACCTCTCCACCTCTCTCTCTCCTTTAAGACATCCCTTAAAACCGACCTCTTTGACCAAGCTTTTGGTCACCTGTCCCAATATCTCCTGACGTGCGGCTCGGTGATGAATTTTGTCTGATTTACGCTCCTGTGAAGGGCCGCGGGACGTTTTACTACAGTAAAGGCGCTGTATAAATACAAGTCTTTCTTTCCCTTTCTCTCTGTCTCTTTCCTTCTCTCTTCTCTCCTCCTCCTCCTCTCCCGCACTGTGTTCTGATGACTTCTCTCTTGTTACAGACTGAGAATGAAGATGCTCCCCTGGCGATTGAGAAGTCCCTAGATTCCGCGGCCATGGTAGGTGAAATTTGTTCCTCAGTTCAAAGTCCGTCCCACGCTCGGCTGAACGTGTCTCGCTTATAACCAGATTTCAATGGCGATCTGCCCGTTCAATGCTAAGACGGCAGGTTGAAAATGAAGCCCCTGTTGGAATCGCCCCGTCCCTACGATGCTAAGGAAATCAGCAAATCATAGAAACATAGAAGATAGGAGCAGGAGTAGGCCATTCGGCCCCTCGAGCCTGCTCCACCATTTAATGAGATCATGGCTGATCATCCAAATTCAGTACCCTGTCCCTGCCTTCTCCCCATATCCCTTGATCCCATTAGCCTTAAGAAATATATCCAACTCCTTCTTGAATATATTTAATGAATTGGCCTCTACTGCCTTGTGTGGTAGAGAATTCCACAGGTTCACCACTCTCTGGGTGAAGAAATTCCTCCTCATCTCTGTCCTAAATGGCTTACCCCTTATCCTTAGACTGTGACCCCTGGTTCTGGACTCCCGCGCCATCGGAAACATCCTTCCTGCATCTATTCTGTCTAGTCCTGTTAGAATTTTATAAGTTTCAATGAGATCCCCTCTCATTCTTCTAAACTCTAGCAAATATAAGCCCAATCGACCCAATCTCTCTTCATATGTCATTCCTGCCATCCCAGGTATCAGCCTGGTGAATCTTCGCTGCACTCTCTCCATGGCAAGAACATCCTTCCTCAGATAAGGCAACCAAAACTGCACACAATACTCAAGGTGTGGTCTCACCAAGGCCCTGTACAACTGCAGCAAGACATCCTTGTTCCTGTACTCGAATCCTCTCGCTATGAAGGCCAACATACTATTTGCCTTTTTAACCGCCTGCTGCACCTGCATGCTTACCTTCAGCGACTGGTGCACAAGGACACCCCAGTCTCGTTGCACTTCCCCTTCTCCCAATCTATTGCCGTTCAGATAATAATCTGCCTTCCTGTTTTTGCCACCAAAGTGGATAACCTCGCATTTATCCACATTATATTGCATCTGCCATGCTTCTGCCCAATCACCCAACCTGTCCAAATCAGACTGGAGTTTCTCGGCATCCTCCTCACAGCACACACGCCCACCCAGCTTTGTGTTGCCTGCAAACTTGGAGATATTACATCTAGTTCCCTCGTCTAGATCATTAATATATATTGTGAATAGCTGGGGTCCAAGGACCGATCCCTGCGGTACCCCACTAGTCACTGCCTGCCACTCGGAAAAAGATCCCTTTATTCCAACTCCCCATGGGCTTTTAAACAGGCAAGGGGTCGGACATTTGAATTAAAACTGGATCAAGAATAGAGAGAGGGAAACGGATACAGAGCGGGAGAGAGAGAGAGCAAGACAGAGAGAGGGAGCGAGAGAGATAGAGAGAGGGGGGAGAGATAGTGGGAGAGGGAGCGAGAGAGATAGAGTAGTGGGAGGGAACGGGAAAGATTGTGATCGAGAGTGGGAAAGAGGTAATAAGACATAAGACATGGGAGCAGGAGTCGGCCATTCGGACCCTCGAGCCTGCTCCGCCATTCAATAAGATCATGGCTGATCTGATCTTAGCCTCAACCCCACTTCCCTGCCCGCTCCCCATAACCCTTGACTCCCTTACCTTTCAAACATCTGTCTATCTCCACCTTAAATATATTCAATGACCCAGCCGCCACAGCTCTCTGGGGTAGAGAATTCCAAAGATTCACGACCCTCTGAGAGAAGAAATTCCTCATTTCCGATTTAAAAGGATACCCCCTTATTCTGAAACTATGCCCCCTAGTTCTAGATACCCCCACGAGGGGAAACATCCTCTCTGCATCTACCCTGTCGAGCCCCCTCAGAATCTTATATGTTTCAATAAGATCACCTCTCATTCTTCTAAACTCCAATGAGTATAGGTCCACATTGCTCAACCATTCTTCATAAGACAACCTCTTCATCTCAGGAATCAACCTCATAAAGGGAGAAAGAGAGTTAGAGGGTGGGAGAGAGGGAGAGATACAGGGTGGGAGAGAGGGAGAGTTGTAGAGAAGGAGAGGGACTGATGGTAAGAGGGAAAGGGAGGGATACAGAGTGAGGGAAATGGAGAGATAAAGAATGGGAGAGAGGGAGTGAGAGAGAGGGAGTGGGAGAGAGGGAAAGAGAGTGAGAGAGAGGGAGGGGGAGATTTACAGAGTGGGAGAGGGGGAAAGGGAGAGAGTGAAGGAGCGGGAGAGATACAGAGTGGGAGAGACACAGAGGGGGAGATACAGAGTGAAGGAAAGGGAGAGGAAGAGATGCAGAGTGGGAGAGAGGGAAAAGGAGAGGGAGAGTGGGAGACAGAGGGGGAGAACTACAGAGTGGGAGAGAGACGAGCAAGAGAGGGCAAGAGAAAATAGATGAGAAGGTGTTGCAAAGAGCTGTCGAGTGCTCCGGGAGTGATTGAACCTCCCTTTGGTGCGATAGCTGTGAGACTGATGGAAGCTGAGTTGAGTTGGAGCCCAGTAGAATGGAGTTCTTCGCTTTGGCACTGTAGTCTTCTCCTGGTAACCGCTCACTGGTGCGAGCGAACGTGGTTCTGGAACCGTTTCAAGCTCACAAACCCAGGCAAAGGTGCAAGACCCCACATTGCCTACAACCCTCCCTGAGATCTCTGCGCTCCTCCAATTCTGGCCTCTTGCGCATCCGCTGATTTCCATCACTCCACCATTGGCGGCTGCGCCTTCAGCTGCCTGGGCCCCAAGCTCTGGAATTCCCTCCCTAAACCTCTCCACCTCAACGACGCTCCTTAAAACCGACCTCTTGGACCCAGCTTTTGGTCGCCTGTCCTACTAGCTCCTGATGTGTCTCGGTGTCAAATTTTGTTTGATAATCGCTCCCGTGAAGCACCCTGGGACGTTTTGCTACGTTAAAGGCGTTAGTTGCTGTGAGTGTTATACAGAAGGGAAAGCACCAGGGACTACAGGTTGTGCCAGAGGTTGGAGCCACTGTGTACAGAGTATATCTAATCTTTCCGACTGAACAATCGATTTGAATGGCAGCCAGAGTATTTCTGATATCAGGTCCTTATTTATAAATCGGAGTTCCAAACTGGCCATGATCGTGATTGCGACATAGACAGAGAGTCTGGTAGACTGACGGGCACATTAGAGAATGAAAGAAAGAGAGAATGCGCATCGCTCCAGCGCCTTTCCCCACCTCAGGACGTCCCAAAGTGCTTCACAGCCAATGAAGTGCTTTTTTTGAAGTGTGGTCACTGTTGTGATGTGGGAAACGCAGCAGCCAATTTGCGCACAGCAAGATCCCGCAAATAGCAACGTGGTAATGACCCAGACCATCTGTTTCTTTTAGTGATGTTGGTTGAGGGATAAATATTGGCCCCAAGACACTGGGAAGAACTCCCCCCTGCTCTTCTTCCAAATAGTGGCCGTGGGATCTTTTACGTCCACCTGAGGGGGCAGACGGGGCCTCGGTTTAACGTCTCATCCAAAGACGAGATCTTCGACAGTGCGGCGCTCCCTCAGTACCGCCCCTCCGACAGTGCGGCGCTCCCTCAGTACCGCCCCTCCGACAGTGCGGCGCTCCCTCAGTACTGCCCCTCCGACAGTGCGTCGCTCCCTCAGTACTGCCCCTCCGACAGTGCGTCGCTCCCTCAGTACTGCCCTCCGACAGTGCGTCGCTCCCTCAGTACTGCCCCTCCGACAGTGCGGTGCTCCCTCAGTACTGCCCCTCCGACAGTGCGGCGCTCCCTCAGTACCGCCCCTCCGACAGTGCGGCGCTCCCTCAGTACTGCCGCTCCGACAGTGCGGCGCTCCCTCAGTACTGCCCCTCCGACAGTGCGGCGCTCCCTCAGTACTGCCCCTCCGACAGTGCGGCGCTCCCTCAGTACCGCCCCTCCGACAGTGCGGCGCTCCCTCAGTACTGCCCCTCCGACAGTGCGGCGCTCCCTCAGTACTGCCCCTCCGACAGTGCGGCGCTCCCTCAGTACTGCCCTCCGACAGTGCGGCGCTCCCTCAGTACTGCCCCTCTGACAGTGCAGCGCTCCCTCAGTACTGCCCTCTGACAGTGCGGCGCTCCCTCAGTACTGCCCCTCCGACAGTGCGGCGCTCCCTCAGTACCGCCCCTCCGACAGTGCGGCGCTCCCTCAGTACCGCCCCTCCGACAGTGCGGCGGTTCCTCAGTACCACCCCTCCGACAGTGCGGCGCTCCCTCAGTACTGCCCCTCCGACAGTGCGGCGCTCCCTCAGTACTGCACCTCCAACAGTGCGACACTCCCTCAGTACTGCCCCTCCGACAGTGCGGCGCTCCCTCAGTACTGCTTGCGGGAGCTTGCTGTGCGCGATTTGACTGCTGCGTTTCCTACATTACAACAGCGACCACACTAAAAAAAAAACTTAATTGGCCGTACCGTGCTTTGGGACTTGCTGAAGTCTTTCCCTTCAATCACGTACACTTGTATAAGCCCTTTCACTGTCTCAGGATGTCCCAAAGTGTTTTAGAGCCAGTGAAGTGCATTTCTTTGAAGTGCGGTCACCCTTGCAGTGTCGGCTGTGCCTTCCTTCTTTCGGCAATGTTCTCACCCTTTGGCTTCCTCCTTCTCCTCCAGGGGTCCCTGCTGCTAAGAGAGAAGCGGATGTCCCACCTTTCAGTCTGCCTGTACTGCTGTGGTTGCTGCAATAGGAAGGGGACAAAGACAACCTGTGGCTACTGCTGCAAGCTGTAGACCCCGGGCTGGAACCATGGAGAGCCTTCGGACCGCAGGCCGCAGTCCTCGGGCAGCCTTATTTATTGCTCGCGAGCCATTGTATTGCTGTTGTATTTCGCCGTTTTCCATTGTTAAAGGTATACCTTCTACGTAGCAAGTTACAGCACGGAAACAGGCCATTCGGCCAAACTCATCCGAGCCGGTGTTCATGCTCCACGCCAGCCTCCTCCCACCCCTCTTCATCTCACACCATCAACACCAGCCTCCTCCCACCCCTCTTCATCTCACCCCGTCAACACCAGCCTCCTCCCACCCCTCTTCATCTCACCCCATCAACACCAGCCTCCTCCCACCCCTCTTCATCTCACCCCATCAACACCAGCCTCCTCCCACCCCTCTTCATCTCACCCCATCAACACCAGCCTCCTCTCACCCCTCTTCATCTCATCCCATCCACACCAGCCTCCTCCCACCCCTCATCTCACCCCATCAACACCAGCCTCCTCCCACCCCTCATCTCACCCCGTCAACACCAGGCTCCTCCCACCCCTCTTCATCTCACCCCATCACCATATCCTTCTATTCCTTTCTCCCTCATGTGTTTATCCAGCTTCCCCTTAAATGTATCTCTGCTCTTCGCCTCAACCACTCCCTGTGGTAGCGAGTTCCCCATTCTCCCCACTCTCTGGGGAAAGAAGTTTCTCCTGAATTCCCTATTGGATTTATCAGTGACTCTCTTATATTGATGGCCCCTAGTTCTGGTCTCCCCCACAAGTGGAAACATCTTCTCTACGTCTACCCTATCGAACCCCTTCATAATTTTAAAGCCCTCTATCAGGTCACCCCTCAGCCTTCTCTTTTCTAGAGAAAAGAGCCCCAGCCTGTTCAATCTTTCCTGATCGTTGTAACCTCTTAGGTATCATCCTTGTATATCTTTCTTACACTTTCTCCAGTGCCTCTATATCCTTTTTATAATATGGAGTCCGGAACTGTGCACAGTGCTCCAAGTGTGGTCTAACCAAGGTATCTGGAGACCAGAACTGTGCACAGTGCTCCAAGTGTGGTCTAACCAAGGTATATGGAGACCAGAACTGTGCACGGTGCTCCAAGTGTGGTCTAACCGAGGTATACGGAGACCAGAACTGTGCACAGTGCTCCAAGTGTGGTCTAACCAAAGTATACGGAGACCAGAACTGTGCACAGTGCACCAAGTGTGGTCTAACCAAGGTATATGGAGAGCAGAACTGTGCACAGTGCTCCAAGTGTGGTCTAACCAAGGTATATGGAGACCAGAACTGTGCACAGTGCTCCAAGTGTGGTCTAACCAAGGTATATGGAGACCAGAACTGTGCACAGTGCTCCAAGTGTGGTCTAACCAAGGTATATGGAGACCAGAACTGTGCACAGTGCACCAAGTGCAGTCTAACCAAAGTATACGGAGACCAGAACTGTGCACAGTGCACCAAGTGTGGTCTAACCAAGGTATATGGAGACCAGAACTGTGAACAGTGCTCCAAGTGTGGTCTAACGAAGGTATATGGAGACCTGAACTGTGCACAGTGCACCAAGTGTGGTCTAACCAAACTATATGGAGACCAAAACTGTGCACGGTGCACCAAGTGTGGTGTTGTTGGGGTTGATAGCAGTAACAATCTAGAAAGAAGTAAAACAGGCCCCACAATTCGTTATCATCTGTTTTACACTGTCGCACCGAAGATAAAACCTACCCCAAAATGTGTCTGTGCTGTATGTGCATCTTGTAGGAACTTAATTTGTAAATACTGTATTTTTTTAATAAAAAACTATTGTCTTTATCAATCGTCTGACTCGGGTCTTTCATGCTGCAGGTCTGCCCCCCTCGCCGTGTTTCTGATTGACCCCCTCCCCCCCAGCATGCTCCCCTGCCCTCTGCGCATCGGGGGAGAGCTCAACAGGAGATCTCGTCTGCTCAATCCAAACTGCTGTGACATCTGGAACTTGTCTCAACATCGTAACAAACATCCCGACAGAGCAGCTACACCCCAGCGTGGACTCGCACAGTGCAGGAAGAGGCCGTTCGGCCCATCGTGCCCTCCAATTAGTCCCACTCCCCCCTGCTCTTTCCCCCACAGCCCTGTGAATTTTTCCCCTTCAAGTATTTCTCCAATTCCCCTTTTGAAAGTTACTATTGAATCTGCTCCCACCGCCCTTTCAGGCAGCGCGTTCCAGATCACAACAACTCGCTGCGGAAAAACAATTCTCCTCATCTCCCCCTCTGGTTCTTTGGCCGATTATCTTCAATCTGTGTCCTCTGGTTGGGTGATTGGGCAAAAGAATGGCAGGTGCAATATAACGTGGATAAATGTGAGGTTATCCACTTTGGTGGCAAAAACAGGAAGGCAGATTATTATCTGAATGGCAATAGATTGGGAGAAGGGGAAGCGCAACGAGACCTGGGTGTCCTTGTGCACCAGTCGCTGAAGGTAAGCATGCAGGTGCAGCAGGCGGTTAAGAAGGCAAATGGTATGTTGGCCTTCGTAGCGAGAGAGTTTGAGTACAGGAACAAGGATGTCTTGCTCCAGTTGTACAGGGCCTTGGTGAGACCACACCTTGAGTATTGTGTGCAGTTTTGGTCGCCTTATCTGAGGAAGGATGTTCTTGCCATGGAAGGAGTTCAGCGAAGAATAACCAGACTGATAGCTGGGATGGCAGGAATGACGTATGAGGAGAGATTGGGACGATTGGGCTTGTACTCGCTGGAGTTTAGAAGAATGAGGGGGGGATCTCATTGAAACTTATAAAATTCTAACAGGACTAGACAGACTAGATGCAGGAAGGATGTTCCCGATGGTCGGGGAGTCCAGAACCAGGGGTCACAGTCTAAGGAGAAGGGGTAGCCATTTAGGACTGAGATGAGGAGGAATTTCTTCACCCAGAGAGTGGTGAACCTGTGGAATTCTCTACCACAGAAGGCAGAAGCCAAATCATTAAATATATTCAAGAAGGAGTTGGATACATTTCTTAAGGCTAAAGGGATCAAGGGGTATGGGGAGAAAGCAGGGACCGGGTACTGAATTTGGATGATCAGCCATGATTGCATTGAATGGCGGAGAAGGCTCGAGGGGCCGAATGGCAGAGCAGGCCTACTCCTGCTCCTATCTTCTATGTTTCTATGTTACCGACCCTCCTGCCATTGGGAACAGTTTCTCCCGATCTATTCTATCAAAACCATTCATAATATTGAACGCCTCTGTCAAATCTCCTCTGATCTGGAACGCGCTGCCTGAAAGGCGGTGGAAGCAGATTCAATAGTAACTTTCAAAAGGGGAATTGGAGAAATACTTGAAGGGGGTAAATTTGCAGGGCTCTGGGGGAAAGAGAAAGAGGTGAGTGGGGCTAATTGGAGAGCTCTTTCAAACATAGAAGATAGGAGCAGGAGGAAGCCATTCGGCCCCTCGAGCCTGTTCCGCCATTTAATGAGATCATGGCTGATCATCCAAATTCAGTATCCAAAAGGCAGTACAGGCACGATAGACCGAATGGCCTGCTTCTGTGCTGTGTGATTCTCCAGCCCTGCAGGTTTTTCCTTTCGCCGTGATGACGGTGCTTAGAACAGACAGGAAGTTCAGCCCTGACCCTTCCTGCCCATTCTCACCGCGCTAGCAACCACGATAAGGGGACCCAATAACTGAAAGATAGCAAAACAGGAAATGTATGAAAGATAGCAAAACAGGAAATGTATGAAGCATTAAGCGAAGCTGAGATCTTCGTGGATAGCACGTTTAACGAGGTGGTCACACTGCAGGCAAAGAGTGCGCAGGCAGACAGGGAATGGGAGACCGCCAGAGTAAAAGAACTAGAAAGGTAGTGCAGGAGTCCCCTGGGTCCATCTCCCTCGCCGACAGATTTTCCGTTTTGGATACTGCTGGGGGAGATGGTTTCTCAGGGGAATGCAGCAAGAGCCAAGTCCGTGGCACTACGAGTGGCTCAGCTTCACAGGAAGGGAGGAAAAAGAGTAGGAGAGCAATAGTGACAGGGGATTCTATCATAAAGGGGAACAGAGACGTTTCTGTGGCCGCAGACGTGACTCCAGGATGGTATGTTGTCTCCCTGGTGCCAGGGTCAAGGCTGTCACTGAACGGCTGCAGGGCATTCTGAAGGGGGAGGGCGAACAGTCCGAGGTCGTGGTTCACATTGGGACCAACGACATAGGTAGAAAGAGGGATGAGGTCCTGCAACAAGAATTTAGAGAGCTCGGTAGCAGATTAAAAAGCAGGACCTCAAAGGTTGTAATCTCTGGATTACTCCCGGTGCCACGTGCTAGTGAGTATAGGAGTAGGAGGATAGAGCAGATGAATGCGTGGCTAAAGAGTTGGTGCAGGAGGGAGGGTTTTAGTTTCCTGGATCACTGGGTCTGCTTCTGGGGAAGGTGGGACCTGTACAAGTCGGACGGTTTGCACCTGAACCGGAATGGGACCAACATCCTTGCGGGGGGGGGGGGGTGGGGGGTTTGCTAGTACTGTTGGGGGGGGCTTTAAACTAACTTGGCAGGGGGATGGGATACGGAGTGGAGTTATAGTAGGGGGTGATGCACAGCCAAATATAGAGGAAAAAACAAGTCAGCCTGGAAGGCAGAGCAAATATGTAACGGCACAAGGGAGTAGGGCAAGGCTGGATGGCATTTATTTTAATGCAAGGAGTCTTGCGAGTAAGGCAGATGAACTGAAGGTGTTGATGAACACATGGGAGTATGATATTGTTGCTATCACGGAGACATGGTTGAGGGAGGGGCAGGACTGGCAGCTCAATATTCCAGGGTATAGAATCTTCAGGTGAGACAGAGGGAGGTGTAAAAGAGGAGGGGTTGTCGCAATATTAATCAAGGAGTCAATTACTGCTGTAAGGAGGGATGATATCTTAGCAGGTTCCTCTAATGAGGCCATATGGGTAGAACTTAAAAACAAAAAGGGGGCAAGCACTTGGCTGGGAGTGTACTATAGGCCCCCAAACAGTCGGGGAGATAGAGGAACAGATATGTAGGCAAATCTCAGAAGTGTAGAAATAATAGGGTAATAATAGTAGGGGATTTCAACTTCCCCAATATTAACTGGGATAGTCAGAGTGTGAAAGGCTTAGAGGGTGCGGAATTCTTAAAGTGCATCCAGGAGAGCTTTTTGAGCCAGCCTGTAGAAAGTCCCACAAGAGAGGGGGTGGTACGGGACCTAATTCTAGGGAATGTAGCCGGGCAAGTGGTAGAAGTGTCAGCAGGAGAGCATTTTGGCGACAGTGACCATAATTCGGTGAGATTTAAGGTAGTCATGGAAAAGGACAAAGATGGACCAGAAATAAAGGTTCTAAATTGGGGGAAGGATTTTAATATGATAAGGCAGGATCTGGCCAAAGTGGACTGGGATCAGCTACTTGTAGGAAAATCCACGTCGGAGCAATGGGAGTCTTTCAGAAAGGAAATTGAGAGAGTACAACGGCAACATGTTCCCGTAAAGGTCAAGGGTGGGACCAACAAGCCCAGGGAACCCTGGATGTCAAGGGATATACAAGAATGGATTAGGGGAAAAAAGGGAGGCTTTTGGCAGATACAAAGGACTAAAAACAGTGGAAGCCCTAGTGGAGTATAGAAAGTGCAGGGGAGTACTTAAAAAAGAAATTAGGAGAGCGAAGAGGGGGCATGAAAAAACACTGGCGGGCAAAATAAAGGAAAATCCCAAGGTGTTTTATAAGTATATTAAGGGCAAGAGGATAACCAGGGAAAGAGTAGGGCCCATTAGGGACCAAAGTGGCCATCTGTGTGTAGAGCCGGAAGATGTAGGTGAGGTTTTAAATGAATATTTTGCATCTGTGTTCACAATGGAGAACGGTGATGCAGGCATAGAAATCAGGCAGGGGGATTGTGATATACTTGAACAAATTAGTATTGAGAGGGAGGAGGTACTAGCGGTTTTAGCGGGCTTAAAAGTGGATAAATCCCCAGGCCCTGACGGGATGTATCCCAGGCTGCTGTGAGGCAAGGGAGGAGATTGCAGGGGCTCTGACACAAATTTTCAGAACCTCTCTGGCCACAGGGGAGGTGCCAAAGGACTGGAGAACAGCTAACGTATTATCATTATTCAAGAAGGGTAGTAGGGATAAACCAGGGAATTACAGGCCAGTGAGCCTAACATCAGTGGTAGGGAAATTATTGGAAAAAATTCTGAGGGACAGAATTAGTCTCCACTTGGAGAGGCAGGGATTAATCAGGGATAGTCAGCATGGCTTTGTCAGGGGGAGATCATGTCTAACCAATTTGATTGAATTTTGAGAGGGGGTGACTAGGTGTGTGTATTTAGTCTACATGGACTTCAGTAAGGCTTTTGACAAAGTCCCACATAGGAGACTGATCAAGAAGGTAAGAGCCCATGGGATCCAGGGCAGTTTGGCACATTGGATCCAAAATTGGCTTAGTGGCAGGAGGCAGAGGGTGATGGTGGAAGGTTGTTTTTGTGACTGGAAGCCTGTGTCCAGTGGGGTACCGCAGGGATCGGTGCTGGGTCCTTTGCTGTTTGTGGTCTACATTAATGATTTAGATAAGAATGTAGGAGGTATGATTAATAAGTTCGCAGATGACACGAAAATTGGTGAAGTGGTAAATAGCGAGAAGGGAAGCCTCAGGCTACAGGATGATATAGACGGGATGGTTAGATGGGCAGAACAGTGGCAAATGCAATTTAACCCTGAAAAGTGAGGTAATGCATTTTGGGAGGACAAACAAGGCAAGGGAATACACAATGAATGGTAGGACTCTAGGAAGGACAGAGGATCAGAGGGACCTTGGTGTGCATGTACATAGATCCCTGAAGGCAGCACAGGTAGATAAGGTGGTTAAGAAGGCATATGGGATACTTGCCTTCATTAGCCGAGGCATAGAATATAAGAGCAGAGAGGTTATGATGGAGCTGTACCAAACGCTAGTTAGGCCACAGCTGGAATACTGTGTGCAGTTCTGGTCACCACACTATAGGAAGGATGTGATTGCATTGGAGAGGGTGCAGAGGAGATTCACCAGGATGTTACCTGGGCTGGAGCGCTTCAGCTATGAAGAGAGACAGGACAGGCTGGGGTTATTTTCCTTAGAGCAGAGAAGGCTGAGGGGGGACCCAATTGAGGTGTACAAAATTATGAGGGGCATAGATAGGGTAGATAGAAAGGAACTTGTCCCCTTAGTAGAGGGGTCAATAACCAGGGGGCATAGTTTCAAGGTAAGGGGCAGGAGGTTTAGAGGGGATTCGAGGAAAAACTTTTTCACCCAGAGGGTGGTTAGAATCTGGAACTCACTGCCTGAAAGGGTGGTTGAGGCAGGAACCCTCACAACATTCAAGAAGCATTTAGATGAGCACTTGAAACGCCATAGCATACAAGGCTACGGACCAAGTGCTGGAAAATGGGATTAGAATAGACAGGGCTTGATGGCCGGCACAGACACGATGGGCCGAAGGGCCTCTTTCGGTGCTGTATAACTCGATGACTCTATGATAAAGAATTTCCGTGTTTGCAGTAGCATTTCAGAGTCACAGAATCACACCGCACAGAAGGAGGCCATTCGGCCCATCGTGCCTGTGCCGGCTCTTTGAACGAGCTCTCCAATTAGTCCCACTCCCCCCTGCTCTTTCCCCACAGCCCTGTGAATTTTTATCCAATCCCCCTTTTGAAAGTCATTATTGAATCTGCTTCCACCGTCCCTTCAGGCAGCGCGTTCCAGATCACAACAACTCGCTGCATAAAAACAATTCTCCTCATCTCCCCCTCTGGTTCTTTGGCCAATTACCATAAATCTGTGTCCTCTGGTTACCGACCCTTCTTGAGTGTTGTTGGAGCTGCACCCATCTAGGCAAGTGCAAAGTATTCCATCAAACTCCTGACTTGTGCCTTGTAGATGGTGGAAAGGCTTTGGGGAGTCAGGAGGTGAGACACACCGCAGAATACCGAGCCTCTGACCTGCATTCCCTCAGTACTGCCCCTCCGACAGTGCGGCGCTCCCTCAGTACTGCCCCTCCGACAGTGCGGCGCTCCCTCAGTACTGCCCCTCCGACAGTGCTGCGCTCCCTCAGTACTGCCCCTCCGACAGTGCGGCGCTCCCTCAGTACTGCCCCTCCAACAGTGCGGCGCTCCCTCAGTACTGCCCCTCCAACAGTGCGGCGCTCCCTCAGTACTGGCCCTCCGACAGTGCGGCGCTCCCTCAGTACTGCCCCTCCAACAGTGCGGCGCTCCCTCAGTACTGCCCCTCCAACAGTGCGGCGCTCCCTCAGTACTACCCCTCCGACAGTGCGGAGCTCCCTCAGTACTGCCCCTCCAACAGTGCGGCGCTCCCTCAGTACTGCCCCTCCGACAGTGCGGAGCTCCCTCAGTACTGCCCCTCCGACAGTGCGGAGCTCCCTCAGTACTGCCCCTCTGACAGTGCAGATGGAGCTTTACTCTGTATCTAACCTGTACTGTACCTGCCCTGGGAGTGTTTGATGGGACAGTGTAGAGGGAGCTTTACTCTGTATCTAACCTGTACTGTACCTGCCCTGGGAGTGTTTGATGGGACAGTGCAGAGGGAGCTTTACTCTGTATCTAACCCCATGCTGTACCTGCCCTGGGAGTGTTTGATGGGACAGTGTAGAGGGAGCTTTACTCTGTATCTAACCCGTGCTGTACCTGCCCTGGGAGTGTTTGATGGGACAGTGCAGAGGGAGCTTTACTCTGTATCTAACCCGTGCTGTACCTGCCCTGGGACTGTTTGATGGGACAGTGTAGAGGGAACTTTACTCTGTATCTAACCCGTGCTGTACCTGCCCTGGGAGTGTTTGATGGGACAGTGTAGAGGGAGCTTTACTCTGTATCTAAACCGTGCTGTACCTGCCCTGGGAGTGTTTGATGGGACAATGTAGAGACAGCTTCACTGTTCTGCATAGATCTTTGCAGTTGTACAGTGAGAGAATTGGTGGAGTTGATGTCAGTTCGAAGCAAACCTGAACAATGACTTCATTTCTCACATTGGCAGTGTTCACTTGCCATTGGCCTGTTCTTGCAGTAGACACTCCTAATATAGTCAGAATACAATACATATTTTCCTGTGAGAAAGGGAAGCAACATCTGTTAACTTAGGCAGCTTTACTCTTGCCTTATATTGCGTGTCAGGTCATCGCGCTGAGTAACCGGATCAGAAGATAAAACATAGCATCTTGTTCATTTGAGGTGAGCTGGTTACTTAATTACGTGGAGATGTTTTAGCGTCGTACCTTTTATTGCGCTTACGTTACTTCACCAACTCAAGCTCATCCAAACCTCTGCTGCCCCAGTGTCCTAACTCGCACCGAGTCCCGTTCACCCATCACCACCTGTGCTCGCTGACCGACAGTGACTCCCGGTCCAGCAACGCCCCAATTTTAAAATTCTCATCCTCGTTTTCAAATCCCTCCTCGCCCCCCTCCCTATCTCTGTAACCTCCTCCTGCCCCTACAACCCTCCCTATCTCTGTAACCTCCTCCAGCCCCTACAACCCTCCCTATCTCTGTAACCTCCTCCAGCCCCTACAACCCTCCCTATCTCTGTAACCTCCTCCAGCCCCTACAACCACCCCATCTCTAACCTCCTCCAGCCTCTACAACCCTCCCTATCTCTGTAACCTCCTCCAACCCCTACAACCCTCCCTATCTCTGTAACCTCCTCCAGCCCCTACAACCCCCCCTATCTCTGTAACCTCCACCAGCCCCAACAACCCTCCCTATCTCTGTAACCTCCTCCAGCCCCTACAACCCTCCCTATCTCTGCAACCTCCACCAGCCCCTACAACCCTATCTCTGTAACCTCCTCCAGCCCCTACAACCCTCCCTATCTCTGTAGCCTCCTCCAGCCCCTACAACCCTCCCTATCTGTAACCTCCTCCAGCACCTACAACCCTCCCTATCTCTGTAACCTCCTCCAGCCCCTACAACTCTCCCTATCTCTGTAACCTCCTCCAGCCCCTTCAACCCACCCTATCTCTGTAACCTCCTCCAGCCCCCGACAACCCACCCTATCTCTGTAACCTCCTCCAGCCCCTACAACCCTCCCTATCTCTGTAACCTCCTCCAGCCCCTACAACCCTCCCTATCTCTGTAACCTCCACCGCACCCTCTCCAAGGCCTTGACATCCTTCCCGGAAGTGGGTCACACGACTCCATCTGTGGCCTATCCAGAGTTTTAAATAAAGGTTTAGCAATATTTTGAGGTGTGTTTTTCCATCAGGATCACTTCACCATTAGACAGTAATAACACATTACATTTATACAGCACCTTTAATGTAGTAAAACGTCCCGCGGCCCTTCACAGGAGCGATAATCAAACACAATTTGACAGCGAGCCACATCAGGAGATATTAGGCCATGTGACCAAAAGCTTGGTCAAAGAGGTCGGTTTTGAGGAGCGTCTTAAAGGAGGAGAGAGAGGCGGAGAGGGTTAGGGAGGGAATTCCAGAGCTCGGGGCCCAGGCGGCTGAAGGCACGGCCGCCAATGGTGGAGTGATGGAAATCGGGGAATGGGCAGGGAGGCCGGAATTGGAGGAGCGCAGAGATCTGGGAGGGTTGTGGGAGGTTATAGAGATAGGGAGGGTTGTAGGGGCTGGAGGATGTTACAGAGATAGGGAGGGTTGTAGGGGCTGGAGGAGGTTACAGAGATAGGGAGGGTTGTAGGGGCTGGAGGAGGTTACAGAGATAGGGAGGGTTGTAGGGGCTGGAGGAGGTTACAGAGATAGGGAGGATGGTAGGAGCTGAAGGAGGTTACAGAGATAGGGAGCGTTGTAGGGGCAGGAGGAGGTTACAGAGATAGGGAGGGTTGTAGGGGGCTGGAGGAGGTTACAGAGATAGGGAGGGTTGTAGGGCTGGAGGAGGTTACAGAGATAGGGAGGGTTGTAGGGGCAGGAGGAGGTTACAGAGATAGGGAGGGTTGTAGGGGCTGGAGGAAGTTAGAGATAGGGAGGGTTGTAGGGGCTGGAGGAGCTTACAGAGATAAGGAGGGTTGTAGGGGCTGGAGGAGGTTACAGAGATAGGGAGGGTTGTAGGGCCTGGAGGAGGTTACAGAGATGGGGAGGGTTGTAGGGGCAGGAGGAGGTTACAGAGATAGGGAGGGTTGTAGGGGCTGGAGGAGGTTACAGAGATAGGGAGGCAACATAAGATGTACCTTGTCATGCCAATAAAGCGATTTGAATTGAATTGAATGGGAGGGACATCGGACAATGATGGGGATTCGAAAGAGTAAGATATTGACAGAATGTCTCCGCTTGTGGGGCGACACCAGAACTAGGGGCCATCGATATAAGACAGTCACTAAAAAATCCAATCGGGAATTCAGGAGAAACTTCTTTCCCCAGAGAGTGGTGAGAATGGGGAACTCGCAACCACAGGGAGTGGTTGAGGCGAAGAGCAGAGATGCATTTAAGGGGAAGCTGGATAAACACACAAGGGAGAAAGGAATAGAAGGATATGTTGATGGGGTGAGATGAAGAGGGGTGGGAGGAGGCTGGTGTTGATGGGGTGAGATGAAGAGGGGTGGGAGGAGGCTGGTGTTGATGGGGTGAGATGAAGAGGGGTGGGAGGAGGCTGGTGTGGATGGGGTGAGATGAAGAGGGGTGGGAGGAGGCTGGTGTTGATGGGGTGAGATGAAGAGGGGTGGGAGGAGGCTGGTGTGAGATGAAAAGGGGTGGGAGGAGGCTGATGTTGATGGGGGGTGAGGAAGAGGGGTGAGAGGATGCTGCAGTTGACAGGGTGAGATGAAGAGGGGTGGGAGGAGGCTGGTGTTGAAGAGGTGAGATGAAGAGGGGTGGGAGGAGACAGGATTAATTAAAAATGTCCTAGTAAAGGATCCCCTTGGAATGAGTGACCATAACATGGTTGAATTCCATATTCAATTAGAGGGTGAGAAGGTTGGATCTCAAACAAGCGTGCTAAGCTTGAATAAAGGAGAATATGAAGGTATGAGAGCGGAATTGAGTAGAGTGGATTGGGAAAATAGATTAAAGGGTAAGATGATACATGATCAGTGGTGTACGTTTAAGGAGTTATTTTACAACTTCCAAAAAAAATATATTCCACTGAGAAGAAAAGGGTGTAAAAGAAAAGACAGCCATCCGTGGCTAAGTAAAGAAATTAAGGATAGTATTCGACTAAAAACAAGGGCATAAGGTAGCCAAATCTAGTGGGAGGATAGAGGATTGGGAAAACTTTAAAAGACAGCAAAAAATAACAAAAAGATTAAGAAAGGGAAGATAGATTATGAAAGTAAATTAGCGAAAAATATAAAAACAGAAAAAGAAAAAGGGTGGCTAAAGTAAATGTTGGTCCCTTAGAGGATGAGACCGGGAAATTAATGGTGGGAAATATGGAGATGGCAAAAACACTGAACAAATATTTTATATCAGTCTTTACAGTAGAGGACACTAAGAATATCCCAACACTGGACAAACAGGGGGCTAAGGGGGGGGAGGAGCTAAACACGATCAAAATCACGAAGGAAGTGGTACTCGGTAAAATAATGGGACTCAAGGCGGATAAATCACCTGGACCTGATGGCTTACATCCTAGGGTCTTGAGGGAAGTGGCGGTAGGGATTGTGGATGCATTGGTAATAATTTTCCAAAACTCCCTGGACTCGGCAAAGGTCCCGGCAGACTGGAAAACTGCTAATGTAACACCCTTATTTAAAAAGGGCAGTAGACAGAAGGCTGGAAACTATAGACCGGTTAGCCTAACATCTGTGGTAGGTAAAATTTTGGAGTCCATTATTAAGGAGACAGTAACAGGACATTTGGATAATCATAATTTAATAGGACAAAGTCAGCATGGTTTTATGAAGGGGAAGTCATGTTTGACAAATTTGCTGGAGTTCCTTGAGGAAGTAACATATAGGGTGGATAAAGGGGAACCAGTGGACGTAGTGTATTTAGACTTCCAAAAGGCATTTGACAAGGTGCCACACAAAAGATTATTGCTTAAGATAAAAAAATCACAGGATTGGGGGTAATATTCTGGCATGGATAGAGGATTGGCTATCTAACAGAAGGCAGAGAGCTGGGATAAATGGTTCATTCTCAGACTGGCAATCAGTAACTAGTGGTGTTCCGCAGGGGTCAGTGCTGGGTCCCCAACTCTTTACAATCTATATTAACGATTTGGAGGAGGGGACCGAGTGTAACATATCAAAGTTTGCAGATGATACTAAGATGGGAGGGAAAGTAGTGAGTGAGGAGGATATAAAAAACCTGCAAGGGGACATAGACAGGCTAAGTAAGTGGGCAGAGAGTTGGCAGATGGAATACAATACTGGAAAGTGTGAGGTTATGCACTTTGGCAGGAAAAATCGTAGAGCAAGTTATTATCTTAATGGCAAGAAACTGGAAAGTACTGAAGTACAAAGGGATCTGGGGGTCCTGGTGCACGAAACTCAAAAGGTTAGTATGCAGGTGCAGCAAGTGATTAAGAAGGCCAATGGAATGTTGGCTTTCATTGCTAGGGGGATAGAATATAAAAATAGGGAGGTATTGCTTCAGTTGTACAAGGTATTGGTGAGACCGCACCTGGAATACTGCGTACAGTTTTGGTGTCCATACTTAAGGACATACTTGCTCTCGAGTCAGTACAAAGAAGGTTCACTCGGTTAATCCCGGGGATGAGGGGATGGACATATGAGGAGAGGTTGAGTAGATTGGGACTCTACTCATTGGAGTTCAGAAGAATGAGAGGCGATCTTATTGAAACATATAAGATTATGAAGGGGTTGGATCGGGTGGATGCGGGGAAGCTGTTTCCGATGATGGGTGAAGCTAGAACTAGGGGGCATAGTCTTAGAATAAGGGGCTGCTCTTTCAAAACTGAGATGAGGAGGAACTACTTCACTCAGAGGGTGGTAGGTCCATGGAATATGCTGCCCCAAAAAGCTGTAGAAGCTACATCATTACATAAATTTAAAACAGAAATAGACAGTTTCCTAGAAGTAAAGGGAATTAAGGGTTACGGGGAGTGGGCAGGAATTTGGACATGAGTCTAGGTTCGGATCGGTCATGGCCCTGTGGGTAGTGGAGCGGGCCCAGTGGCCGTGTAGCCTGATCTTGCTCCTATTTCGTGTGTCTAATTCTGTTAGATTCAGGAGATGGCTCTGTGATAGTGGATTGGCGGGTAGGATCAGATCAGCCATGATCTTATTGAATGGCGGAGCAGGCTCGAGGGGCCGATTGGCCTACTCCTGCTCCTATTTCTTATGTTATGTTCTAGGAGGCTGGTGCTGAAGGGGTGAGATGAAGAGGGGTGGGAGGAGGCTGGTGTTGATGGGGTGAGATGAAGAGGGGTGGGAGGAGGCTGGTGTTGATGGGGTGAGATGAAGAGGGGTGGGAGGAGGCTGGTGTTGATGGGGTGAGATGAAGAGGGGGGGAGGAGGCTGGTGTTGATGGGGGGAGATGAAGAGGGGTGGGAGGAGGCTGCTGTTGACAGGGTGAGATGAAGTGTGTTGGGAGGAGGCTGGTGTTGATGGGGGGAGATGAAGAGGGGTGGGAGGAGGCTGGTGTTGATGGGGGTGAGGAAGAGGGGTGGGAGGAGTCTGGTGCTGAAGGGGAGAGATGAAGAGGGGTGGGAGGAGGCTGGTGTTGATGTGGTGAGATGAAGAGGGGTGGGAGGAGTCTGGTGTTGATGGGGGGAAATGAAGAGGGGTGGGAGGGGACTGGTGTTGATGGGGTGGGATGAAGAGGGGTGGGAGGAGGCTGGTTTTGATGGGGTGAGGCAGGTTTTGATGGGGTGAGAGGAGGCTGGTGTTGATGGGGTGAGATGTAGAGGGGTGGGAGGAGGCTGGTGTTGATGGGCTGAGATGAAGAGCCGTGGGAGGAGGCTGGTGTTGACATGGTGAGATGAAGAGAGGTGGGAGGAGGCTGGTGTGAGATGAGGAGGGGTGGGAGGAGGCTGGTGTTGACAGGGTGAGATGAAGAGCAGTGGGAGGATGCTGGTGTCGAAGGGGTAAGATGAAAAGGGGTGGGAGGAGGCTGGTGTTGATGTGGGGTGATGCGGAGGGGTGGGAGGAGGCTGGTGTTGACGGGGTGAGATGAAGAGGGGTGGGAGGAGGCTGGTGTTGACGGGCTGAGATGAAGAGGGGTGGGAGGAGGCTGGTGTTGACGGGCTGAGATGAAGAGGGGTGGGAGGAGGCTGGTGTTGACGGGGTGAGATGAAGAGGGGTGGGAGGAGGCTGGTGTTGATGCGGGGTGAGGAAGAGTTGTGGGAGGGGGCTGGTGTTGATGGGGTGAGATGAAGATGGGTGGGAGGAGACTGCTGTTGATGGGGTGAGACAAAGAGGGGTGGGAGGAGGCTGGTGTTGAAAAGGGGTGGGAGGAGGCTGGTGTTGGTGCAGTGAGATGAAGAAGGGAGGGAGGTGGCTGGTGTTGATGGGGTGAGATGAAGAGGGCTGCGAGGAGGCTGGTGTTGATGGGGTGAGATGAAGAGGGGTGGGAGGAGGCTGGTGTTCATGGGGTGAGATGAAGAGGGGTGGGAGGCGTCTGGTGTTGACGGGGTGAGATGAAGAGGGGGGGAGGAGGCTGGTGTGAGATGAAGAGTGGTGGGAGGAGGCTGATGTTGATGACGTGAGATGAAGAGAGGTGGGAGGGGGCTGGTGTTGATGGGGTGAGATGAAGAGAGGTGGGAGGAGGCTGGTGGTGATGGGGTGAGATGAAAAGGGGTGGGAGGAGGCTGGTGTTAATGGGGTGAGATGAAGAGTTGTGGGAGGAGGCTGGCGTTCATGGGGTGAGATGAAGTCGGGTGGGAGGAGGCTGGTGTTGAAAAGGGGTGGGAGGAGGCTGTCGTTGATGCGATGAGATGAAGAGGGGTGGGAGGAGGCTGGTGTTGATGGGGTGAGATGAAGAGGGGTGGAAGGTGGCTGCTGGTGAGTGGGTGAGATGAAGAGGGGTGGGAAGAGGCTGGTGGTGATGGGGTGAGATGAAGAGGGGTGGGAGGAGGGTGGTGTTGATGGGGGTGAGATGAAGAGGAGTGGGAGGAGGCTGGTGTTGACGGGCTGAGATGAAGAGGGGTGGGAGGAGACTGGTGTTGACGGGGTGAGATGAAGAGCCGTGGGAGGAGGCTGGTGTTGACAGGGTGAGATGAAGAGCGGTGGGAGGAGGCTGGTGTTGATGAGGTGAGATGAGGAGGGTTGGGAGCAGGCTGGTGTTCATGGAGTGAGATGAACAGGGGTGGGAGGAGGCTGGTGTTAGTGGGGTGAGAAGAAGAGGGGTCGGAGGAGGCTGCTGTTGATGGGGTGAGATGAAGAGGGGAGGAAGGTGGCTGGTGTTGATAGGGTGAGATGAAGAGGGTTGGGAGGAGGCTGGTGGTGATGGGGTGAGCGGAAGAGGAGTGGGAGGAGGCTGGTGTGAGATGAGGAGGGGTGGGAGGAGGCTGGTGTTGATGGGGTGAGATGAACAGGGCTGGGAGGAGGCTGGTGTTGGTGGGGTGAGATGAAGAGGGGTCGGAGGAGGCTGCTGTTGATGGGGTGAGATGAAGAGGGGAGGAAGGTGGCTGGTGTTGATAGGGTGAGATGAAGAGGGTTGGGAGGAGGCTGGTGGTGATGGGGTGAGAGGAAGAGGATTGGGAGGAGGCTGGTGTGAGATGAGGAGGGGTGGGAGGAGGCTGGTGTTGATGGGGTGAGATGTAGAGGGGTGGGAGGAGGCTGGTGTTGATGGGGTGAGATGAAGAGGGGTGGGAGGAGGCTGGTGTTGATGGGGGGTGATGAAGAGGGGTGGGAGGAGGCTGGTGTTGACGGGCTGAGATGAAGAGCCGTGGGAGGAGGCTGGTGTTGACATGGTGAGATGAAGAGAGGTGGGAGGAGGCTGGTGTTGATGGGGTGAGATGAAGAGGGGTGGGAGGAGGCTGGTGTTGACGGGGTGAGATGAAGAGGGGTGGGAGGAGGCTGGTGTTGACGGGATGAGATGAAGAGGGGTGGGAGGAGGCTGGTGTTGACGGGGTGAGATGAAGAGGGGTGGGAGGAGGCTGGTGTTGACGGGGTGAGATGAAGAGGGGTGGGAGGAGGCTGGTGTTGATGCGGGGTGAGGAAGAGTTGTGGGAGGGGGCTGGTGTTGATGGGGTGAGATGAAGATGGGTGGGAGGAGACTGCTGTTGATGGGGTGAGACAAAGAGGGGTGGGAGGAGGCTGGTGTTGAAAACGGGTGGGAGGAGGCTGGTGTTGGTGCAGTGAGATGAAGAGGGGAGGAGGTGGCTGGTGTTGATGGGGTGAGATGAAGAGGGCTGCGAGGAGGCTGGTGGTGATGGGGTGAGATGAAGAGGGGTGGGAGGAGGCTGGTGTTGATGGGGTGAGATGAAGAGGGGTGGGAGGAGGCTGGTGTTCATGGGGTGAGATGAAGAGGGGTGGGAGGCGTCTGGTGTTGACGGGGTGAGATGAAGAGGGGGGGAGGAGGCTGGTGTGAGATGAAGAGTGGTGGGAGGAGGCTGATGTTGATGAGGTGAGATGAAGAGAGGTGGGAGGGGGCTGGTGTTGATGGGGTGAGATGAAGAGAGGTGGGAGGAGGCTGGTGGTGATGGGGTGAGATGAAAAGGGGTGGGAGGTGGCTGGTGTTGATGGGGTGAGATGAAGAGCGGTGGGAGGAGGCTGCTGTTGATGGGGTGAGATGAAAAGGGGTGGAAGGTGGCTGCTGGTGAGTGGGTGAGATGAAGAGGGGTGGGAAGAGGCTGGTGTTGACGGGCTGAGATGAAGAGGGGTGGGAGGAGGCTGGTGTTGACGGGGTGAGATGAAGAGGGGTGGGAGGAGGCTGGTGTTGACGGGGTGAGATTAAGAGAGGTGGGAGGATGCTGGTGTTGATGGGGGGGTGAGGAAGAGGTGTGGGAGGGGGCTGGTGTTGATGGGGTGAGATGAAGATGGGTGGGAGGAGGCTGGTGTTGACGGTGTGAGATGAAGAGCCGTGGGAGGAGGCTGGTGTTGACAGGGTGAGATGAAGAGGGGTGGGAGGAGGCTGGTGTGAGATGAGGAGGGGTGGGAGGAGGCTGGTATTCATGGGGTGAGATGAAGAGGGGTGGGAGGCTGGTGTTGATGGGGTGAGATGAAGACGGGTGGGAGGAGGCTGGTGTTGACGGGGTGAGATTTAGAGTTGTGGGAGGAGGCTGGTGTTGATGGGGTGAGATGAAGCGTGGTGGGAGGAGGCTGGTGTTGATGGGGTGAGATGAGGCTGCTGTTGATGGGGTGAGACGGAGAGGGGTGGGAGGAGGGTGGTGTTGAAAAGGGGTGGGAGGAGGCTGCTGTTGATGGGGGTGGTGAAGAGGGGAGGGAGGTGGCTGGTGTTGATGGGGTGAGATGAAGAGAGGTGCGAGGAGGCTGGTGTTGATGGGGTGAGATGAAGAGGGGTGGGAGGAGGCTGGTGTTGATGCGTGTGTGAGGAAGAGGTGTGGGAGGGGGCTGGTGTTGATGGGGTGAGATGAAGATGGTTGGGAGGAGGCTGGTGCTGATGGGGTGAGATGAAGATGGTTGGGAGGAGGCTGGTGTTAATGGAGTGAGATGAAGAGGGGTGGGAGGAGTCTGGTGTTGATGGGGTGAGATGAGGAGGGGTGCGAGGAGGCTGGGTTTGACTGGGTGAGATGAAGAGGGGTGGGAGGAGGCTGGTGTTGACGGGGTGAGATAAAGAGGGGTGGGAGGAGGCTGATATTGATGGGGTCAGATGAAGAGGGGTGGGAGGAGGCTGGTGTTGACAGGGTGAGATGAAGAGGGGTGGGAGGAGGCTGATGTTGATGGGGTCAGATGAAGAGGGGTGGGAGGAGGCTGGTGTTGACGGGGTGAGGTGAATACGGGTGGGAGGAGGCTGGTGTGAGATGAAGAGGGGTGGGCGGAGGCTGGTATTGATGGGGTGAGAGGAGGCTGATGTTGATGGGGTGAGATGAAGAGGAGTGGGAGGCGCCTCATGTTGACGGGGTGAGATGAAGAGCGGTGGGAGGCGGCTGGTGTTGACATGGTGAGATGAAGAGCGGTGGGAGGAGGCTGGTGTTGACGGGGTGAGATGAAGAGGGGTGGGAGGAGGCTGGTGTTGATGGGGTGAGATATAGAGGGGTGGGAGGAGGCTGATGTTGACGGGGTGAGATGAAGAGGCGTGGGAGGAGGCTGGTGTGGATGGGGTGAGATGAAGAGGGGTGGGAGGAGGCTGGTGTGGTTGGGGTGAGATGAAGAGGTGTGGGAGGAGGCTGTTGTTGAAGGGGTGAGATGAAGAGGGGTGGGAGGAGGCTGGTCTTCATGGGGTGAGATGAAGAGTGGTGGGAGGCGGCTGCTGTTGATGGGGTGAGATGAAGAGGTGTGGGAGGAGGCTGGTGTTGATGGGGTGAGATGAAGAGGCGTGGGAGGAGGCTGGTGTGGATGGGGTGAGATGAAGAGGGGTGGGAGGAGGCTGGTGTGGTTGGGGTGAGATGAAGAGGTGTGGGAGGAGGCTGGTGTGGTGCATAAACACTGGCACGGACCAGATGGGCCCAATGGCCTATTTCTAATAAGAACATAAGAAATAGGAGCAGGAGTCGGCCACTTGTCCCCTCGAGCCTGCCCCGCCATTCAATAAGTTCATGGCTGATCTCGGGCTGATCTGTCCCGTAGACGCGATGTCGCCAGATGTAGGAGGTGCGGGAAGGCGCTGTGTGAATGTGATTTCTTCTCCACTTCTTCCAACCCGCGAATAAAAAAATCGATATTGCGTTTCTTCGTACTTTTCAGACCAGCATGGCTGAGGACACCGCGGGAGCCGGGTTCAATCGCTCGGTCGACAGGGGCGAGCAGGCCGGGCTCTCCCAGGGCTCCCTCTTGCTGGGCTTGCAATGGGCGACTCTGACGCTCCACGTGGTCGTGTTCGTGCTGGGGATCAGCGGGAACGGGCTGGTCCTCTGGATTGCGGGCTCCAAGATGAAGAGGACGGTGGGCAGCGTCTTCGTGTGTCACCTGGCGGCAGCCGATTTCGCCGTGGCCCTGTTGCTGCCCCTCTCCTTCACTTACGTGGCCATGGGCTCCCACTGGCCCTTCGGCCGAGCCCTCTGCAAGATCTGCGTCTCAACCGAGTACCTCAACCTCTTTGCCAGCGTCTTCCTGCTGACGGCCATCAGCGGCCAGCGCTGCGCCGCCATCACGGCGCCGGTCTGGTCGCGCAAGCACCTCTGCCCGCGGGTCGCCGGCCACGACAGCCTGGCCGCCTGGGTCCTGGCGCTGCTCGCCACCGCCCCGTACCTCGCCTTCCTCGACGCCGTCCCCACCCGGCGCGGGGACAACCGCACCAGCTGCCGCTTCCGCTACGCGCTGCCTGGCGACCCCGGGGGCGGGCGGGGGGCGGCCCTGGCCCGGCGCAGGGAGGAGGCACTGGTGCTCTCCAGGTTCGTGCTGGCCTTTGCCATGCCGCTGGCCGTCGTGGTCTGTTGCTACGCCGCCATCGCCGCCAGGCTGCAGCACAGCTCCCCGGCCGGGTACGGCCACCCGCTGAGGGTCATGGCCGCCGTGGTGGGTGCGTTCTTCGCCTGCTGGCTACCCTATCACGTCTTCACCCTGCTCAAAATGGCCGCCCGCCCCAGCCCAGCCATCAAAATGGGCTTCGCACTCAGCCACAACCTCGCCCTCTTCAACAGCTGCCTCAACCCCATCGTCTACGTCTTCATGGGCCACAACTTCTGCGAGGCTTTCAGGCAGTCCTTGACGTCCATCTTGGAAAGGATCGTATCTGAATAGGGGTTGGTGGAGGAAGATCATTCTCGTTTTCGGACCGCTGCCTTTTAATCAACGGGTATAAAGGAAAAAGACTGGCGCTCCTGTCGCTGAGCACCCCCTCGGGATGTCCCAAAGACTGGCGCTCCTATTGCTGTGCACCCCCTCGGGGCATCCCAAAGACTGGCGCTCCTATCACTGTGCACCCCCTCGGGACGTCCCAAAGCACTTCACAGCCAATGAAGTACTTTTTTTTGAAGTGCATCACTCTTGTAATGTAGGAAACACGGCAGCCAATTTGCACACAGCAAGCTTCCACAAACAGCAATGTGATAATGGCCAGATCATCTGTTTTTTAGTGATGTTGGTTGAGGGATAAATATTGGCCCCAGGACAATATTTGCAGAACTCCCCCTGCTCTTCTTCCAATAGTGGCCATGGGATCTTTTACATCCACCTGAGAGAGCAGAAAGGGCCTCGGTTTAAGGTCTCATCCGAAAGACGGCACCTCCGACAGTGAGGTGCTCCCTCAGTACTGACCCCCCGACAGTGAGGTGCTCCCTCAGTACTGACCCTCCGACAGTGCGGCACTCCCTCAGTACTGTCCCTCCGACAGTGCGGCGCTCCCTCAGTACTGCCCCTCCGACAGTGCAGCGCTCCCTCAGGACTGCCCCTCCAACAGTGCGGCGCTCCCTCAGGACTGCCCCTCCGACAGCGCGGCGCTCCCTCAGGACTGCCCCTCCGACAGCGCGGCGCTCCCTCAGGACTGCCCCTCCGACAGTGCGGCGCTCCCTCAGTACTGCCCCTCCGACAGTGTGGCGCTCCCTTAGTACTGCTCCTCCGACAGTGCGGCGCTCCCTCAGTACTGCTCCTCCGACAGTGCGGCGCTCCCTCAGTACTGTGTAGAATTCGCAAAATTAATATTGTATTATAAGGGTCCTCTGGCAGAAGAGGCCGTGATTTTTAAAAGACTGTTTTAAAAGTAGCCCAGAAAAGGGACACACAAAATGGCCGCCAGACCCCGTGACTAGCTTATTGGGACACTTTAAAATGGTTCCTGCAGTCCCCAGACAGCCTTTGTGGATTCAACCCACAGTAAGTTCTGGAAGCCGTTTCTGAGAGAACAAAACCAGACACATACACATACATAAAGATTGGATGCAGATCCAGTCAGATCGGCCTGTAGATAAAGGCCATCTAAATGTTTACCCCGACAAAGGGGAACAGTTCCATATTCATAAAGAACGCTTCAAGGACCGGTTAAAGACATCAAGAAGACATTAAAACATTACCAGGTCATTCCAGACCAGAGATGGCCATCACCGGCCATCCCGAAAACAGTTTAAATATAATAACTACCCCGCTGTGCCATAAGCCCGCCAAAAGTTAAACAAAGACTAACCTTGATTTGGCGGGAGATAGAGGCATCTTCTGAGAAGTATAATTGGAGACAGCCGGGGTAGCGAAAAAAAAAGCTTCATCTTAGATATTGGGGCGAGGTTCCTTTTCTTCATCATCTTCGTAGGACCTCCGGTAATAGCCGTTACCTTCGATAGCAGCTACAGTTCGGAGAAGAAGACGGTTCGAGTCGGCGTCCCGCCCCGGGGTAAAACATCGGGAGATCATCGGCCAACCCCGGGCCGTTGACGAAACGGGAGGGTAGAAAAACTACCGAAGAAACCTTTATGGAAGCCGGCTAGGGGCTTCCAACCGTGGTCAAGCAGATGATCTCCGCCGACATCCAGGCCCGTCAGTGTCCAGTCTGTCCGTGACCTTCACCTCGAGAGAGAGAGAGAGAGAGGGAGAGGTGTGACGCAGCCCGCTGTGGCTCCACTGACCACGAGGAAACAGGACGCCTGAGGGGATCAAAACGCAGACCTGTTTCAAAACTCTATACTTTTCCAACTGGATTGGTGAGCATGTTTCTGGCCCTTCATAAATCGGATCTAGATAGGTTAAAGGGGGTGGTCATTTTGGGTATAATTAACATGAGTTGTTGTCCCTCGATGTTCCGTGTGTTTCCCCATTTCGTAATGACTGTTGTAAGGTATAATATGCCTGCATCTATTTCAGCTAGTACTGTATTGTTATGATTTGTTTTTCCCTCCCATGTACCCTCTTATTTGCTTGCATTTGATTTGTTTTTCCACATGCAATAAAATTCCATTTTGATTCATTAAACTTGGTCTATAAGAGTCTTCTCTGCATTGTAGTTCCTGCACCTAAGGCCAGTGTCTAGAATCTAAGGGGCGAGTGGGTCGAACCACTCAAGGTTTTACTGTGCAAAAGAGAGAGGCGCCTCTGGCGAGAGAAATCTCGGCGATCTGAGAGAGAAAACCCCTTACAGAAAATGGCGACCGCGACAGGACACTGGCAGCAGGATTGCAATGTATTAGACCCAGGTTTGAATGGTCGAAATGCAATGGATGAGAGGATAGCGGATTATGGCCTAGAAATTCAGTTGGTTGCGCCAGCCATTAGCGCCTTAGGAGGAGTGGATGTCGGGCGCTAGGCGGGTAGCGCCCGGGCGCAGCGAGAACTGCGCCTCGCCCCAACTTCACTCGAGATTTAGCGGCGGGGCAAAGTCTTTGCGCGCGCTCAGCTGTGCGCGCAGATCATGACGTCATTTCCTCGTGCAACGCCCTTTGTGCGCCCCCAACCGGAACTTCAGTGGCAACGCCCCATTGTGCGCCTGGCAGCCCTAGCGACTGTTAAGTGGAACGGTGCTCAGCCGATGCGGGGCACGGGGGGCGCAAATTAAAGGGCACTCCTCCTGCAATGTAAAAGGCTGCCATTTCGCAGCACTCCCTCTTGCGAAACGGATCTTTGGAGAGTGACCAAGGTAGATAGCTTTCTGCTTTGGCCCAACACTCGGACAGGTACTTCTGGCTTCAGGCCACAGATTTCCACTAGTCTTTGCCTTCATTGACATCTCATTGTTTGCCAGCATATTATGGGGGCTGCAATGGGTGTCAACGCTGGCTTTCTCAATTACATCCGAAGGGCTCACAGACGCCGTGAGAGAGTGGCAGCCCTGGCTAGACGGAGAGGGGGCAACAGGCGTCGGCAAAGGAGGCCTTACCCACCCAGGGTATACCGCCAGCAGTTCTCCTATCTCAACATGTCTGAGGAGCAGTGTGTTCGGAGGCTGCGATTCAGAAGGGACGTGGTCACAGAGATCTGCCAGCTGCTTGGCGGTGATCTGCAGCCACAGCTGAGGAGCAGGACATCTCTGTCGGTGGCAGTGAAGGTGACGGTGGCTCTCAACTTCTATGCCACCGGCTCCGTCCAAGCCGCTACTGGGGACATTGCCAACATCTCCTAGTTCGCCGTGCATTGCTGCATTCGCCAGGTGACCAATGCCCTTTTCAAAAGGAGACGTCAGTTGATCTCCTTCTCCATGGCCCTTGACAAGCAGCAACAGCGTGCAGTGGGCTTTGCAGCATCCGCGGGCTTCCCCATGGTGCAGGGCGCCATTGACTGCATGCATGTGGCTTTGCGGGCACCTCTGGAGAATGCCGAGGATTACCGCAACCGGAAGGGCTACCATTCGCTGAACGTACAGCTGGTGTGCGACCACAGGCAGCTCATCCTAGCTGTCAATGCCCGCTTTCCAGGCAGCAGCCACGATGCCTTCATCCTGCGACAGACTTCTGTGGCAGACATGTTCCAGGCCCAGCCTCACCCACGCGGATGGCTTATCGGGGACAAAGGCTATCCTTTGTGTACCTGGCTGATGACCCCGCTCCGTGCGCCCAGCACCCCTGCTGAAGAGAGATACAACGAGAGCCATCAAGCGACCAGGAACATCATCGAACAAACAATCGGCGTCCTGAAGCAACGGTTCCGCTGTCTGGATCGTTCTGGTGGAGCCCTACAGTATTCGCCAGAGCGAGTCTCCCATTTCGTGGTCATTTGTTGCATGCTGCACAACCTGGCTATCCGCAGGACTCAGCCACTGCCACCACAGATTGGAGGACCACCTGAGGAGGAGGAGGAGGAGGGGGAGGAGGAGGACCAGCACAGGAGGGAGGCACAAAGTGCAAGGGCCGCCCGTCGCCGGCTTATTGAACATCGGTTCTAGGCCCCCTCTCAGGGACTGGCTTGTGCCAATGTCAGCAGATGAATGTAGCCGCTCCACAAGCCCTCAGCCGAGCAGGGCAACCAGGACTTAACCAAAAAACCATGCACACTGCAATTTAACAACAATAATTTATTGAAAACCTCTGCCCTTCCCACATTACATGCTCATGTGGAGAAGCCCCCTCCAAAAACACAAAACTACCAGTCTCGGCCTTACAAAAAGAAATAAAGACACCAGTCTCGGCCTTACATAAAGAAAGAAAGACACCAGTCTCGGCCTTACACAAAAACAACTGCACCAGTGTCAGCCTTACAACAAGCACCAGGCAGTTGTACAAACCTCTACTTTTTGCCCTGCGAGGGCGATGCCTTGCGCATCCTTGCCTGGCCCCTGCCCGCCCTGCAGCTCCTCCTCAATGGGAGCCCAGTGGCTGCAGCAAGGCTGGGGGAAGGCTGCTGAGGGGCAGATGGCGAGACGGCAGATGCCCTTGGGGGTCAGCCTGCACCAGCTCTGGCCTTGGAGTGGCCGGCTGCTGACTGCTCCAACTCTGGCTGGGCGGCAGCAGTCTGTCCAGCAGCTCGTGGCAGCTGCAATGGCGGAGTGGCAGTGTCGGCTGCAGGAATGGTGGCAACCTGGCAGATCGCAGGTGCTCGCTGGTCACCTGAGACATTGGCACTCGCACGGGCCAGCACTGCAGCATGCGCAGCAAACAGCTGAAGAACAGACTGCTGGGCTGCTGCTGCGCGGCGAGTGCCCTGGCGATGCCTGGCTGATCCAGCGAGGGTGGCAGCAGTTAGTGCCCGTGTGGCCCTGGTCTGTGTCCGCATGACACCAGCCAGTGAATGGACGGCACGACTGAGCACTTGGCTAGAAGCCGACTGTGCTGCCGCGAAGTCCTGCAGACTCCTGGCCTGTGCTGCCGCGATGTCCTGCAGACTCCAGGCCTGTGCTGCATTGAATTGTTCCAGACTCCTGGCCTGTGCTGCCCCGAATTGTTGCACACTCCTTGCCAGTGACTCTATGGAGTCAGGCATCCTTGCCACTGCAGCCACGAGCTCAGTGTGCCTGCGCTCAGCCTGGACGGCCATTTCCTCTAGGAGGCGCACCTCCTCTGCGCTGACCGTCGCAGGACTGGAGGCTGCACTCACCCTCTGGGGAGAAGTCCGCCGAGCTTCCCCACCCCTCCCACGTTGCTGCAGGCCGCTGGGCCCCGGAGCTTCACTCTCCTCCGACCCTTCCCCCCGGCTCCCCTCCAGGGAAGACGTGTCCCCTACATCGCCATGGGCTGGCGCGGCTGAGGGTGGCACTGATGGGCCGGCTTCCTCTTCCTCCTCCTCGTCTTCCGAAGGGCTGACAGTGGCAGCTTGAGGGCCCGCCTCCTCACCTGGTGACTCACCATCTGAAAGCAGGAAGGCACAAGAGTAGCTTTAGAGAGTGAGGCATGAGTGGTGCCATTCACCGCATTGGTCGGACAGTGGCAAAGGATGCTGATCTGATGCGCAAGTGGAACGAGAGAGGTCCAAAAGGTGATGCCCTTACCATTGGTGCCCAGAACAGGGTCGGCATCTCCATTGGCGACGGGGCCAATCAGCCGGCCTCCCATAATGCGCTCCACACGCTGGTCGAGGTCGGAGAGCTCTTTGAGGTCAGGACGGCCTCCGCCGACGTCAGTTCGGTTGCGCCGGTTGTGCGCAACCTTGGCCTGCAAGAGAAAGGACGGCCTCTAAGTACAGTGTGTAGCCCTGATCTTGTCTGCACTGCCTCCCATGGTCGAATAGCTTGGACAGTGTGTAGCCCTGATCTTGTCTGCACTGCCTCCCATGGTCGAATAGCTTGGACAGTGTGTAGCCCTGATCCTTTCTGCAATGCCTCCCATGGTCGAATAGCTTGGACAGTGTGTAGCCCTGATCTTGTCTGCACTGCCTCCCGTGGTCGAATAGCTTGGACAATGTGTAGCCCTGATCTTGTCTGCACTGCCTCCCATGGTGGAATAGCTTGTACAGTGTGTAAAGTGCTGAATGTGCAATTGATTTTCATGCCAGTCCCATAGCTGCTGGATGAGGGCTGGCCATTAGGGCTTTCAGGTCCCTTTGCCCATAATGTGAGGTGCACATGCAAGGATGAGGAGGACACTGGAAAGGGTACTCACCCTGACAACCCGAGTGAGGTCGTTGAACTTCTTCCAGCATTGCACAGCAGTCCTGGCAACCACGCTGTTGGAAGACACCCTGTTGGAGACCTCCCTCCAGGCTTTCCGGTAGGCGCTGGGCAGCGGCCTCTTGCCACCTTCTGGGAACAAAACATGGCGCCTGGGCTCCACTCCGCCAACCAGCACCCTCAGGTCTCCGTCGCTGAAGCGCTGCGCTCTCTCCCTGGCCTTCTCCATAGTCCTGGGCGTTGTACAGGTGAAGCTGAAGTGGTCAGGCCTAGGTTGAGGACTGCAGTGTGCAGGGCGTGGCAGGCAAACAAATCCACCCTCCCCCTTTAAGAGATGACCGGCGCCAGAGAGTCTGCCGTCAATCAAGAACTCGCCGCACCTGCGCTGCGCCTGGCCTCGGGGGTATCGCTCAGCACCGCCGGCTTAGCGCCTAAAGATAGTCGTGCATCGCCTTTTTTTAGCGCAGCAGCAACCTCTTGGGGCGTTGCGACTGAATATCGGCGAAGGGGGCGCGACTTTTCGCCGGGCGCAAAATTTAGCGGCCGCCCGACTTTACCGCCCCAAAAGTGGCTATACTGAATTTCTAGGCCTATGTCTTTGGTAAGGTAAATCTCACTAAGCAGTGGATTTCCGATCTCTTGCTGGATGGGCGTCCGGTGGACGCAGCCATCAGGTGGACAGAGAGCAAAGAGCATAAGAAGTCAGTGGAAAAGGCAGTGTGGCTGATGTGCTACAAGAAACGGGTCCAGATTTTGGACCGGGTCGTTGCAGCACAGGCAGCCAAGATCACTGCCCAGGCAGCAGAGATAGAGGAAAAGGCCATGGGTGGGGAAAAACTCATCACAGCGCTTCATGCGCTGAATCAGGAACGCCAAGTTGTAGCCAGCCAACATCAGGCTAGAAGAGAGTATCTGGAATGCCAGGTTACTGAGGCAAAGAGCCATGAAGTGAGAATACGGGAGAAAAATGCCCGCCTCGCACAACAGCTAAGAGCGCAGGAGGAGAGAGTAGTGGAAGTCAAGGCAGCTTACAAGCTATCCCTTGAACATGGGTTTGAGAGTGCAGACCATGGCCCCTGCCAAAAGACCATAGAGGACCTGAGAACGGGCTGGTTAAGGCAAAAGGCATGGTATGCCTCGTAAGCCCAAAAGCAAGTCAGATTGACTTTTTGCAGGAATCCAAACATCCGGTTCCTTGCGAAGTAGTTGCAACACCAGCCATTGAACCCTCAGCGCCGCCGAGCTATAGTGAGGCTTGGCCCGAGAAGGGGGTGGTGGAAGAAAGGGTAGCCGAGGTGGTACAGGAGGAGGAACAGCCCCTGGTAGCACAGCCGGAGCCGGCACCAATGTGTCCGACTCGGCACCAGAGGTTCGGTCCCAATGCCGCAGACGGCACGAACGGACCCCACATGAACCAGATCGTGGTGCCCTACGCTGCCCCACAACTAAGATCCATGGTGAGCCACCTCCCAAGACTCACAGTAAAGGGAGATCCCTCAGTCCATTTCAGGGAGATAGAGGAGACAGCCGCCATCAATGATTGTGGTGATCTTGAACGGGCGAAGATGCTACTCTTCTCCCCGGATAGCACAATCCTTCAGTGCCTCTCAGACGGGAGTAAGAGGGGACGGAAAGGGTATGCGGATCTCAGGGATGAGGTCTTGGAAGTTATGGGGGTGGACGATGGTAATTCATTCCAACGGGTGGAAGGGACTGTGCAGCTAACTGGAGAACCCCCACGGGTTTTCGCAGAAAGGCTGTGGCCAGTGTATCGGCGCAGTTGTCCGGGCATGCCAGAATGGGTTGGAATGAGCGCCGAACAGCGGGTTCATTGGCTCCGTTGCCAACAGCTTGCCACAGATACAGGCCTTAGCCAGGTCCTGGTTCGACCCCCCGTGGTCCTGGTGTCACGGAGGAAACGGTGCTCCGCCAGCTCACCGTGGCATACACGAATTGTAGAGGGCAGGAGACACCTCCCTCTAAGGGAGAAGTGCATGAGGCAAAACCCGCAGCCCCAAGTAAGAAGTGGCGTCAGGAGGGGAACCGCCACTCCTTGCCAAGCTCAATTGCTACGGGTGTGGGAAGGATGGACATTGGCGCAAGGACTGTAAAAATCCGTGGAAGGATAATAAAGGGAAATCTTCCGCAGCCCAAACCACCGCCCCAGCACCAGCCCAGACCCAAGCCGCAGCTCCTGTCCCAGCTAAGGGAGCCGGTGCGGCTATGGATCCCATTGCGATAGAATCAATTTTAGAGACAATGCGGTCTCTTATGATCACGCAGGGGAAGATAGCCTTGTCGTTCCCGAAACCCCGACCCCTGTGCCCAAATGACTAGAGCCGGCGCAGCCCGTCTATCTGTGTGCGCTGCGATATGATGTATGGAGGCGACCCCTCATGGAGATGGAGGTGGCGGAGGTAACAGGGACCTATTTGTTGGATACGGGGGCATCGTGCACCGTTATCCACGCAGATAACCCCACCGCCTCGCCTCTGTCCACCGGGGTTCCATACCTTCTGTCGGGCTTCACGGGCGAAGAACAGGCTGGCGCACATTCCATTCCCCTCTCCATTCATTTAGGACCACTCCGCACCACGTGGAAGTGTACACTAATGAAGTGGGAGGTGGGGGGTGGAACGGGAGTCCTTGGGTCCGATTTCTTGGTAGCACACGGGATCCTCGTGGACCTGAGAAATCACTGTCTCTGGGGAACGGGTACGAGTGTGAAAGGGATAGAGGATGCCAAGATCCACCCAACGAAAGCACGGGTCGGCCGGCGGGAAGTAAAATTCTTGGGTCTGACCCTCCGCGCTGGCGAGAGAGACACAGACCAGGATAGACAGGAATCGGTGCAAGATCAACCGGTCCCCGCCAGTCGCGTAGCGAAGGTACCCCGACGCAATAAATGGTTTCACATCAAGCGGTGCAAACTGTTTAAGTCGGGTGCAAAAGAGCCAACAACTGAGGCCAGGTCTGAAGGTGAAAATCCTCAGCCTGAGGCGTGCAGTAAGTCACAGACCACAGAGGCTGGAACCGCAGCCTGCCTGGAGGGAGAAACCGTCCCGCCCACCTGGGAGGTTTCCCCACTGGCCTGGGACTCGGACGAGGAGGAGCCCGAAGACCAAGGCCCTCCTCCTGATCTGAACGCCATCGGGGGGGAGCCCGAACAGCAAGGCCCCGCCCTCGACACGATTCTGGAGGAGGTGGAGTAGGAGGACGGAGGTCCCGCCCTCGACTCAAGCTTAGGGGAGGTAGAAATTGGGGGCGGAGATCCTCCACCTGTAGGGACAGGTGAGGAGGAGTCATCTGCCACAGACCCAAATCCCAAAGAGGCGGAGCCTGAGGGAAGGGAGCCGAAGCCGGCAGCCGTGGAGGTGCCACGGGCTGTGAGGGCTAAAGTCCCAACCGAAGGTCCACTCGCTAAGGGAGCCACGCCCGAAGTACCTCTTCGCAGGTCGGCTCAAATGCCTCAGCCGGTAAAACCTTGGCCCGATTCCCCCACCTTCAGTAAACGCAGACTTGGGAAATCCCTGGCAAAACGCAGTCCCCAATTGACAGCAAAAGGCTGCAGGGAACCCAAGCCGCAGGTCAGTGCAGCCCCGCCACAAGGAGCGGCGAGCTGCAGTCCAAGCAGGGATTAGGTAAGCCGCCCGGGGACGGGCGGCGCTGTACATAAGTTAAGTTTTATTAAGTTTAAGGTGTGTAAATATTAAAGTGATTAGTGTTATAAGTAGTTTTGGAATCTGCCCAGTATGTGTGTTGTTTGAGATCGAGGTCGAAAGACCCGATCATGCCTTCACCTAGGCCAGAATCTCTCAGGAGCCTGGCTGTATCGTTTAATTTGTTACAGGAACCAAAGAGATGACGAGAGGAATTCTCGTCGCGTTCACGGTGATCGGGTGTAGCTGGGCCTATCGGGGCCGCACCAAGGACTCCACGATCTACGGGTGCTCGGGGAACACAGCCCCCATCGCGACCGATGGGTCGGGCGCGCGGGGCGTTGAGGAGACAGCCACCTATTTCCACGAAGGGAGGTGGCCAGGATGGCTGGGGTCGAACTCTACGGAACACTCCAGCCAGTCCGGGTTTGCGTACCGAGAGACTTCTTTGATGTGCCCCCGAGTGAGCGTCATCGCACCCAGAGTCAGCGTTACCGTCGGGAAGAAGATTTGCCTGGTTTGTCATGGACATGTTCCTTTGGACCGCTGGTGGTGGCTTCGGAAGCTGAGTAAGACCATGAAGAACTCCACGGTCGAGTGGGAGAGACTGGGTAACAATACCCATCGGACTATTACGGGAACTCAGGGGGGGGTTGAGTGTCTGTTGGGACAAATGGTGGGAACCAGATGAGGGGATCTACATCTGTATGTGGGGTTCAGAACGTGCCTGCTCCGCAGGTGTCTCCATCTTTTTCCAAAGGCAGTGGCAAGATGCTGGGAGAGGAATGAGGTGGGACGTCAGCACACGGGCGTGTGGAGTCCCATACTCTCAGATCCCAGTAAACGCCACTGAGCTCATCACCCACCCCCGCAAGCCCCTGCCCACGATTCCGGTAGCCAAAGCCCGCAAGGAAGGGTGCCCCACCACTACCAAGGGACCCGGGAACGGATTGGTATTAGTACCCACAGGTCAGGTGCTGTACCAAGGGGTGCACTACGCGGTGGCCTCGGTGATTTTAAACCTCACCGAGGTGCGATTGCCAGAGTGGTGCCCCAAGGAAACGGAGCAATTGTACCAGGTCCCATTAACAAACATGTTCAGGCAGTTTTACGAATTCGACTTTGCTGATGTAGACAGAGCCAAATTGTACACCACACCACATGAGGTCTTGGACAGGATAGGGAGACAAAGAAGGGGTGCAGTAAATGATATTTTCACAGCTTTTAACACAGGGACTTCCGTCATCAACACTCTGGATGACGTGGAGCTGCAGACCCAGATTAATGGTTTGAAAACACAGTTACGAAAGATACTGACTGACGAGAACAAGGTAGTGGGTTCTGAGTTACACGAGGACCAGGCCATGACACTGCACTTAAAAGGAATTATAGCTGAGCTGGAGAAACACACGAAAACGGTAAATGCTCTCATCAGGGAGGATCGGAATGCGTCCGATCAGGCTGCGCAGAACGAAGCTTGCGTGCTGTACGGGGCGTGGTTACTGGGCGAGGGCCGCAATAATCTGGAGGATTTAAAAGGTTTAGTCCCCTGCTGGATCAGCAACAAGCACCTCGCAGCCCTCCACCCTTTTGAGAATGCATTAAGTCCGTGCCAGCTCAGACTAGCTTCAGAAGCCTACCCAGTCCCAGTGGACGGTCTAATCACACCATTATGGGTATAGTGGTAAGAATGCCAGTGATGGGAAAGGCAGCTAAACTCGCCCTGGTATACAGGGTGGAAAACATTGGAGTCATTCAGGGGGGTGCACACATTCGCTTTGCAGCGGTCCCACCTTACGTCATTCGATGGGAGCATGCAATGACGGGTACCGACCTCTCGGGGTGCCGGAGCCGGGGAGCACACATCATCCTGTGTCCCCAGCACTTGAATGTCTATTCAAAACCACAGTGCAGGTTCAGAACTGCTGGCGCGAAGCCTATAAATTGCACCATGGAGGCAATGGCACAAGGCCATGTGCCCCCGCAGGTGGCATATATAGGAGGTGGGACATACTGTGTCACCACTGCAGCGCCCCACTACCAACATGGACAGCACGGCTGGTGTCCGGTGAGTGACAGCAGTTTCTGCTTCAAGCCTAAGGCAGAAGTTCAAGTGGCCCAAGAGCAAATTGTCCCCATTCCTGAACCTTCCACTGTTCACATCACTGTTAGAGAATTTCACCGATCTGCAGCGATCCGTTGCACATTTTGGATATATCATTCCCCCTCTCCCTGAACACCTCACCAAGATATTAAAAGCCATTGTCGTTTCACAGAAACATTTTTACACACTGGAGCAGAAGACTTGAGATAGGGGCAAGCATACTGGATATAGTAACCCCACCGTGGTGGAACCTGTACACTAATATAGAAGTCCCTTCTTGGATTAGGATAGCCTCTCACATCCTTGTAGTGTGTCAGGTTTTTATTGTGGTTTATTTACTGTTTGTACACTGTAAAAAGGTCAGACATTCGGCCATCCTGAAAATAGTTTAAATATTATAACTACCCCGCTGTGCCATAAGCCCACCAAAAGTTAAACAAAGACTAACCTTGATTTGGCGGGGGATAGAGGCTTCTTCCGAGAAGTATAATTGGAGACACCTGGGGTAGCGAAAAAAAAAAAGCTTCATCTTAGATATTGGGGCGAGGTTCCTTTTCTTCATCATCTTCGTAGGACCTCCGGTAATAGCCGTTACCTTCGATAGCAGCTGGAGTTCGGAGAAGAAGACGGTTCGAGTCAGGCGCCCCGGGGTAAAACATCGGGAGATCATCGACCAACCCCGGGCCGTTGATGAAACGGGAGGGTAGAAAAACTACCGAAGAAACCTTTATGGAAGCTGGCTAGGGGCTTCCAACCGTGGTCAAGCAGATGATCTCCGCCGACATCCAGGCCCGTCAGTGTCCAGCCTGTCCGTGACCTTCACCGAGAGAGAGAGAGAGAGAGAGAGAGAGAGGGGTGGCGCAGCCCGCTGTGGCTCCACTGACCACGAGGAAACAGGACGCCCGAGGGGATCAAAACGCAGACCTGTTTCAAAACTCTATACTTATCCAACTGGATTGGTGAGCATGTTTCTGGCCCTTCATAATGGGATCTAGATAGGTTAAAGGGGGATCGTCATTTTGGGTATAATTAACATGAGTTGTTGTTCCTCGATGTTCCGTGTGTTTCCCCATTTTGTAATGACTGTTGTAAGGTATAATATGCCTGTATCTATTTCAGCTAGTACTGTATTGTTATGATTTGTTTTTCCCTCCCATGTACCCTCTTTTATTTGCTTGCATTTGATTTGTTTTTCCATATGCAATAAAATTCCATTTTGATTCATTAAACTTGGTCTATAAAAGAGTCTTCTCTGCATTGTAGTTCCTGCACCTAAGTCCAGTGTCTAGAATCTAAGGGGCGAGTGGGTCGAACCACTCAAGGTTTTACTGTGCAAAAGAGAGAGAGGCACCTCTGGCGAGAGAAACCTCGGCGATCTCAGAGAGAAAACCCCTTACAACTGACCCTCCGACAGTGAGGCGCTCCCTTAGTACTGACCCTCCGACAGTGTGGCGTTCCCTCAGTACTGCCCCTCCGACAGTGAGGCGCTCCCTCAGTACTGCCCCTCCGACAGTGCGGCGCTCCCTCAGTACTGCCCCTCTGGTTTTTCTCCGGGGTGTTGCTTCAGCAGATTAATCTGCAATTCCTGGCGACGCCGAGGCAATCCTGGAGTGTGGGCCACCCAATTCTACGGGGGAAAAGCCTCGGCCTCGCAAGCAGCTGTCAATCAACAGAAACTAACTTCGGCCGTTGTGGTAAACCACTGTTATACCTGTCTGTATGTGTATGTGTATTCCACTAGGTACAGGTCTGGACATGCCTCGGCTGACTCCTCCCACTATTCCAGGTATATAAGTGACTACCTCCCAGTCCCTTAGTATTCTGGACGGGTCGACCACTCGAGACTAGACCTTCATTCTTTAGTTAATAAAAGCCTGGTTGTTACTCGCTTAACCTCAGTCTTTTGAGTAATTGATGGCACATCAGCAGTCAGCCAGTCCGGAGTGCAGGAACAGAGCAGGGCCGTGAAGGGACAGGCCCGAGTCAACACCTTAGCAAACCGAACATGGCAGCCGTGACCCAGACCACAAGCGACACCAGCTGGCAAATTCAATCGCACTGTTATTCAATGTTTAGTCAATGTGTCTTGACACTGCAAACTAATAAACTCCAAAGGGAGTGATGAACATTACAAGACTGCTTTTGAATAACTGCAGGGGGCTCAGTTAAAGTCACAGTTTCTGCGTTAAGAAACGCAGAATTTTTTTTAAAAACTTATTTTTGTAGGATGTGGGCATCGCTGGCGAGGCCCAGCATTTATTGCCCATGCCTAGTCGCCCCTTGAGAAGTTGGTGGCGCGCCTCCTTCTTGAACCGCTGCAGTCCGTGTGGTGAAGGTGCTCCCACAGTGCTGTTAGGGAGGGAGTTCCAGGATTTTGACCCAGCGATGATGAAATACAGCGCCTTTCACCACCTCGGGGTGTCCCAAAGCCAGTTTGTGCACAGCAAGCTCCCGCAGCAGGTACAGCACGGGTTAGATACAGAGTAAAGCTCCCTCTACACTGTCCCATCAAACACTCCCAGGACAGGTACAGCACGGGTTAGATACAGAGTAAAGCTCCCTCAACACTGTCCCATCAAACACTCCCAGGGCAGGTACAGCACGGGGTTAGATACAGAGTAAAGCTCCCTCTACACTGTCCCATCAAACACTCCCAGGGCAGGTACAGCACAGGGTTAGATACAGAGTAAAGCTCCCTCTACACTGTCCCATCAAACACTCCCAGGACAGGTACAGCACGGGTTAGATACAGAGTAAAGCTCCCTCTACACTGTCCCATCAAACACTCCCAGGGCAGATACAGCACAGGGTTAGATAAAAAGTAAAGCTCCCTCTACACTGTCCCCATCAAACACTCCCAGGGCAGGTACAGCACGGGTTAGATACAGAGTAAAGCTCCCTCTACACTGTCCCATCAAACACTCCCAGGGCAGGTACAGCACGGGTTAGATACAGAGTAAAGCTCCCTCTACACTGTCCCATCAAACACTCCCAGGGCAGGTACAGCACGGGTTAGATACAGAGTAAAGCTCCCTATACACTGTCCCATCAAACACACCCAGGGCAGGTACAGCACGGGTTAGATACAGAGTAAAGCTCCCTCTACACTGTCCCATCAAACACTCCCAGGGCAGGTACAGCACGGGTTAGATACAGAGTAAAGCTTCCTCTACACTGTCCCCATCAAACACTCCCAGGGCAGGTACAGCACGGGTTAGATAAAAAGTAAAGCTCCCTCTACACTGTCCCATCAAACACTCCCAGGGCAGATACAGCACAGGGTTAGATAAAAAGTAAAGCTCCCTCTACACTGTCCCATCAAACACACCCAGGGCAGGTACAGCACGGGTTAGATACAGAGTAAAGCTCCCTCTACACTGTCCCATCAAACACTTCCAGGGCAGGTGCAGCACGGGTTAGATACAGAGTTAAGCTCCCTCTACACTATCCCCATCAAACACTCCCAGGGCAGGGAGAGCACGGGTTAGATAGAGTAAAGCTCCCTCTACACTGTCCCGTCAAACACTCCCAGGGCAGGTACAGCTTGTGGTAGATACAGAGTAAAGCTCCCTCTACACTGTCCTATCAAACACTCCCAGGGCAGGGAGAGCACAGGTTAGATACAGAGTAAAGCCCCCTCTACACAGAAGAACATAAGAAATAGGAGCAGGAGTTGGCCATTGGGCCCCTCGAGCCTGCTCCGTCATCCAATAAGATCATGGCTGATCATCGACCTCATCTCCACTTTCTTGAACTATCTCCATATCCCTTGACTACCTTAATATTCAAAAATCTATCGATCTCTGTCTTGAATATACTCAACGACTGAGCCTCCACAGCCCTCTGGGGTAGAGAATTCCAAAGATTCACCACCCTCTGAGTGAAGAAATTCCTCCTCATCTCAGTCCTCAATGGCCGACCCCTTATCCTGAGACTGTGACCCCTGGTTCTAGACTCCCCAGCCAGGGGGAAACATCCTCCCTGCATTACCCTGTCGAGCCCTGACCAGATCATGTGCACTGAACGAGCAAGAATAGATCGACGGAGGGGCTGAAGGAACCATTTGTACACGTTTTTATTGCACAACACACTCTACTCATTCTGTGTCAGTCAGGTGGAACAGTAAACATACGACACTTTTTAAAAATAACCGTTTCAAACGCAACATTACAACCGCAGGGAAAGAGAACGAGAAAGAGGGAGAGAGAGAGGGGGAGGGAGGGAGGGAAACGTGGGAGAACAGAAAGAAATAAGTGCAACCGAGTGACAAAAAAAAAAACAGGCAGCAATCGTGGCGCGGAACTAAAAACAGGCCACAACAAAATGGCAACCTCACGCGACTCTCTGCTCCCAAACCGGGGGCAAAATCATTTCCCCCCACCCCCCGCACCCCCACCAGACGTGCACGTCAGCTGGGAGGAGAGGCCGCTCTTCCGCTCTTGTTGCTGCAGGGGTCGCGGCGCCGGGACTGTGCGTCGGTGGAACTTACAGAAAGCGTCCTCTTGCTTGGCTTTGTTCCGTCTCGCCGTCAATTCAAACACAGCACTGGAGAAGCAAGAGGGGGGGAAAAGGATGGATTAAAGGCTGGAGGTCAACCCTCCCAGGGAGCAAGACAGAAAAGTACAAAGTATTGACAGCACAGAAAGAGGCCATTCGGCCCATCTGCTCCGTGCCGGTGTTTATGCCCCACACCAGCCTCCTCCCACCCCTCTTCATCTCACCCCGTCAACACCAGCCTCCTCCCACCCCTCTTCATCTCACCCCGTCAACACCAGCCTCCTCCCACCCCTCTTCATCTCACCCCGTCAACACCAGCCTCCTCCCACCCCTCCTCATCTCACCCCATCAACACCAGCCTCCTCCCACCCCTCTTCATCTCACCCCGTCAACACCAGCCTCCTCCCACCCCTCTTCATCTCACCCCGTCAACACCAGCCTCCTCCCACCCCTCTTCATCTCACCCCATCAACACCAGCCTCCTCCCACCAGTCTTCATCTCACCCCATCCTCCTCCCACCCCTCTTCATCTCACCGTCAACACCAGCCTCCTCCCACCCCTCTTCATCTCACCCCATCCACACCAGCCTCCTCCCACCCCTCTTCATCTCACCCCGTCAACACCAGCCTCCTCCCACCCATCATCTCACCCCATCAACACCAGCCTCCTCCCACCCCTCTTCATCTCACCCAATCAACACCAGCCTCCTCCCACCCCTCTTCCTCTCACCCCATCCACACCAGCATCCTCCCACCCCTCTTCATCTCACCCCATCAACACCAGCCTCCTCCCACCCCTCTTCATCTCACCCAATCAACACCAGCCTCCTCCCACCCCTCTTCATCTCACCCCATCCACACCAGCCTCCTCCCACCCCTCATCTCACCCCATCAACACCAGCCTCCTCCCTCCCCTCTTCATCTCACCCCATCACCATATCCTTCTATTCCTTTCTCCCTCGTGTGTTTATCCAGCTTCCCCTGAAATGCATCTCTGCTCTTCGCCTCAACCACTCCCTGTGGTAGCGAGTTCCCCATTCTCACCACTCTCTGGGTAAAGAAGTTTCTCCTGAATTCCCGATTGGATTTATTAGTGACTCTCTTATATTGATGGCCCCTAGTTCTGGTCTCCCCCAGAAGTGGAAACATCATCTCTACGTCTACCCTATCGAACCCCTTCATAATCTTAATTTATTAGTGACTGTCTTATATCGACGATCTGGATGAGGGGACCAAATGTAATATATCCAATATAATAGCAAAATACTGCGGATGCTGGAACTATGAAATAACAACAGAAAATGCTGGAAAAACTCAGCAGGCCAGGCAGCATCGTGGAGAGAGAGAAAGAGAGTTAACGTTTCAGGTCTGGGACCCTTCATCAGAACTGGAAAAAGCTGAAGATGTAATATATCCAAGTTTGCTGAGGATACAAAGCTGGGTGGGAATGTATTAGTACCCACAGGTCAGGTGCTGTACCAAGGGGTGCACTACGCGGTGGCCTCGGTGATTTTAAACCTCACCGAGGTGCGATTGCCAGAGTGGTGCCCCAAGGAAACGGAGCAATTGTACCAGGTCCCATTAACAAACATGTTCAGGCAGTTTTACGAATTCGACTTTGCTGATGTAGACAGAGCCAAATTGTACACCACACCACATGAGGTCTTGGACAGGATAGGGAGACAAAGAAGGGGTGCAGTAAATGATATTTTCACAGCTTTTAACACAGGGACTTCCGTCATCAACACTCTGGATGACGTGGAGCTGCAGACCCAGATTAATGGTTTGAAAACACAGTTACGAAAGATACTGACTGACGAGAACAAGGTAGTGGGTTCTGAGTTACACGAGGACCAGGCCATGACACTGCACTTAAAAGGAATTATAGCTGAGCTGGAGAAACACACGAAAACGGTAAATGCTCTCATCAGGGAGGATCGGAATGCGTCCGATCAGGCTGCGCAGAACGAAGCTTGCGTGCTGTACGGGGCGTGGTTACTGGGCGAGGGCCGCAATAATCTGGAGGATTTAAAAGGTTTAGTCCCCTGCTGGATCAGCAACAAGCACCTCGCAGCCCTCCACCCTTTTGAGAATGCATTAAGTCCGTGCCAGCTCAGACTAGCTTCAGAAGCCTACCCAGTCCCAGTGGACGGTCTAATCACACCATTATGGGTATAGTGGTAAGAATGCCAGTGATGGGAAAGGCAGCTAAACTCGCCCTGGTATACAGGGTGGAAAACATTGGAGTAATTCAGGGGGGTGCACACATTCGCTTTGCAGCGGTCCCACCTTACGTCATTCGATGGGAGCATGCAATGACGGGTACCGACCTCTCGGGGTGCCGGAGCCGGGGAGCACACATCATCCTGTGTCCCCAGCACTTGAATGTCTATTCAAAACCACAGTGCAGGTTCAGAACTGCTGGCGCGAAGCCTATAAATTGCACCATGGAGGCAATGGCACAAGGCCATGTGCCCCCGCAGGTGGCATATATAGGAGGTGGGACATACTGTGTCACCACTGCAGCGCCCCACTACCAACATGGACAGCACGGCTGGTGTCCGGTGAGTGACAGCAGTTTCTGCTTCAAGCCTAAGGCAGAAGTTCAAGTGGCCCAAGAGCAAATTGTCCCCATTCCTGAACCTTCCACTGTTCACATCACTGTTAGAGAATTTCACCGATCTGCAGCGATCCGTTGCACATTTTGGATATATCATTCCCCCTCTCCCTGAACACCTCACCAAGATATTAAAAGCCATTGTCGTTTCACAGAAACATTTTTACACACTGGAGCAGAAGACTTGAGATAGGGGCAAGCATACTGGATATAGTAACCCCACCGTGGTGGAACCTGTACACTAATATAGAAGTCCCTTCTTGGATTAGGATAGCCTCTCACATCCTTGTAGTGTGTCAGGTTTTTATTGTGGTTTATTTACTGTTTGTACACTGTAAAAAGGTCAGACATTCGGCCATCCTGAAAATAGTTTAAATATTATAACTACCCCGCTGTGCCATAAGCCCACCAAAAGTTAAACAAAGACTAACCTTGATTTGGCGGGGGATAGAGGCTTCTTCCGAGAAGTATAATTGGAGACACCTGGGGTAGCGAAAAAAAAAAAGCTTCATCTTAGATATTGGGGCGAGGTTCCTTTTCTTCATCATCTTCGTAGGACCTCCGGTAATAGCCGTTACCTTCGATAGCAGCTGGAGTTCGGAGAAGAAGACGGTTCGAGTCAGGCGCCCCGGGGTAAAACATCGGGAGATCATCGACCAACCCCGGGCCGTTGATGAAACGGGAGGGTAGAAAAACTACCGAAGAAACCTTTATGGAAGCTGGCTAGGGGCTTCCAACCGTGGTCAAGCAGATGATCTCCGCCGACATCCAGGCCCGTCAGTGTCCAGCCTGTCCGTGACCTTCACCGAGAGAGAGAGAGAGAGAGAGAGAGGGGTGGCGCAGCCCGCTGTGGCTCCACTGACCACGAGGAAACAGGACGCCCGAGGGGATCAAAACGCAGACCTGTTTCAAAACTCTATACTTATCCAACTGGATTGGTGAGCATGTTTCTGGCCCTTCATAATGGGATCTAGATAGGTTAAAGGGGGATCGTCATTTTGGGTATAATTAACATGAGTTGTTGTTCCTCGATGTTCCGTGTGTTTCCCCATTTTGTAATGACTGTTGTAAGGTATAATATGCCTGTATCTATTTCAGCTAGTACTGTATTGTTATGATTTGTTTTTCCCTCCCATGTACCCTCTTTTATTTGCTTGCATTTGATTTGTTTTTCCATATGCAATAAAATTCCATTTTGATTCATTAAACTTGGTCTATAAAAGAGTCTTCTCTGCATTGTAGTTCCTGCACCTAAGTCCAGTGTCTAGAATCTAAGGGGCGAGTGGGTCGAACCACTCAAGGTTTTACTGTGCAAAAGAGAGAGAGGCACCTCTGGCGAGAGAAACCTCGGCGATCTCAGAGAGAAAACCCCTTACAACTGACCCTCCGACAGTGAGGCGCTCCCTTAGTACTGACCCTCCGACAGTGTGGCGTTCCCTCAGTACTGCCCCTCCGACAGTGAGGCGCTCCCTCAGTACTGCCCCTCCGACAGTGCGGCGCTCCCTCAGTACTGCCCCTCTGGTTTTTCTCCGGGGTGTTGCTTCAGCAGATTAATCTGCAATTCCTGGCGACACCGAGGCAATCCTGGAGTGTGGGCCACCCAATTCTACGGGGGAAAAGCCTCGGCCTCGCAAGCAGCTGTCAATCAACAGAAACTAACTTCGGCCGTTGTGGTAAACCACTGTTATACCTGTCTGTATGTGTATGTGTATTCCACTAGGTACAGGTCTGGACATGCCTCGGCTGACTCCTCCCACTATTCCAGGTATATAAGTGACTACCTCCCAGTCCCTTAGTATTCTGGACGGGTCGACCACTCGAGACTAGACCTTCATTCTTTAGTTAATAAAAGCCTGGTTGTTACTCGCTTAACCTCAGTCTTTTGAGTAATTGATGGCACATCAGCAGTCAGCCAGTCCGGAGTGCAGGAACAGAGCAGGGCCGTGAAGGGACAGGCCCGAGTCAACACCTTAGCAAACCGAACATGGCAGCCGTGACCCAGACCACAAGCGACACCAGCTGGCAAATTCAATCGCACTGTTATTCAATGTTTAGTCAATGTGTCTTGACACTGCAAACTAATAAACTCCAAAGGGAGTGATGAACATTACAAGACTGCTTTTGAATAACTGCAGGGGGCTCAGTTAAAGTCACAGTTTCTGCGTTAAGAAACGCAGAATTTTTTTTAAAAACTTATTTTTGTAGGATGTGGGCATCGCTGGCGAGGCCCAGCATTTATTGCCCATGCCTAGTCGCCCCTTGAGAAGTTGGTGGCGCGCCTCCTTCTTGAACCGCTGCAGTCCGTGTGGTGAAGGTGCTCCCACAGTGCTGTTAGGGAGGGAGTTCCAGGATTTTGACCCAGCGATGATGAAATACAGCGCCTTTCACCACCTCGGGGTGTCCCAAAGCCAGTTTGTGCACAGCAAGCTCCCGCAGCAGGTACAGCACGGGTTAGATACAGAGTAAAGCTCCCTCTACACTGTCCCATCAAACACTCCCAGGACAGGTACAGCACGGGTTAGATACAGAGTAAAGCTCCCTCAACACTGTCCCATCAAACACTCCCAGGGCAGGTACAGCACGGGGTTAGATACAGAGTAAAGCTCCCTCTACACTGTCCCATCAAACACTCCCAGGGCAGGTACAGCACAGGGTTAGATACAGAGTAAAGCTCCCTCTACACTGTCCCATCAAACACTCCCAGGACAGGTACAGCACGGGTTAGATACAGAGTAAAGCTCCCTCTACACTGTCCCATCAAACACTCCCAGGGCAGATACAGCACAGGGTTAGATAAAAAGTAAAGCTCCCTCTACACTGTCCCCATCAAACACTCCCAGGGCAGGTACAGCACGGGTTAGATACAGAGTAAAGCTCCCTCTACACTGTCCCATCAAACACTCCCAGGGCAGGTACAGCACGGGTTAGATACAGAGTAAAGCTCCCTCTACACTGTCCCATCAAACACTCCCAGGGCAGGTACAGCACGGGTTAGATACAGAGTAAAGCTCCCTATACACTGTCCCATCAAACACACCCAGGGCAGGTACAGCACGGGTTAGATACAGAGTAAAGCTCCCTCTACACTGTCCCATCAAACACTCCCAGGGCAGGTACAGCACGGGTTAGATACAGAGTAAAGCTTCCTCTACACTGTCCCCATCAAACACTCCCAGGGCAGGTACAGCACGGGTTAGATAAAAAGTAAAGCTCCCTCTACACTGTCCCATCAAACACTCCCAGGGCAGATACAGCACAGGGTTAGATAAAAAGTAAAGCTCCCTCTACACTGTCCCATCAAACACACCCAGGGCAGGTACAGCACGGGTTAGATACAGAGTAAAGCTCCCTCTACACTGTCCCATCAAACACTTCCAGGGCAGGTGCAGCACGGGTTAGATACAGAGTTAAGCTCCCTCTACACTATCCCCATCAAACACTCCCAGGGCAGGGAGAGCACGGGTTAGATAGAGTAAAGCTCCCTCTACACTGTCCCGTCAAACACTCCCAGGGCAGGTACAGCTTGTGGTAGATACAGAGTAAAGCTCCCTCTACACTGTCCTATCAAACACTCCCAGGGCAGGGAGAGCACAGGTTAGATACAGAGTAAAGCCCCCTCTACACAGAAGAACATAAGAAATAGGAGCAGGAGTTGGCCATTGGGCCCCTCGAGCCTGCTCCGTCATCCAATAAGATCATGGCTGATCATCGACCTCATCTCCACTTTCTTGAACTATCTCCATATCCCTTGACTACCTTAATATTCAAAAATCTATCGATCTCTGTCTTGAATATACTCAACGACTGAGCCTCCACAGCCCTCTGGGGTAGAGAATTCCAAAGATTCACCACCCTCTGAGTGAAGAAATTCCTCCTCATCTCAGTCCTCAATGGCCGACCCCTTATCCTGAGACTGTGACCCCTGGTTCTAGACTCCCCAGCCAGGGGGAAACATCCTCCCTGCATTACCCTGTCGAGCCCTGACCAGATCATGTGCACTGAACGAGCAAGAATAGATCGACGGAGGGGCTGAAGGAACCATTTGTACACGTTTTTATTGCACAACACACTCTACTCATTCTGTGTCAGTCAGGTGGAACAGTAAACATACGACACTTTTTAAAAATAACCGTTTCAAACGCAACATTACAACCGCAGGGAAAGAGAACGAGAAAGAGGGAGAGAGAGAGGGGGAGGGAGGGAGGGAAACGTGGGAGAACAGAAAGAAATAAGTGCAACCGAGTGACAAAAAAAAAAACAGGCAGCAATCGTGGCGCGGAACTAAAAACAGGCCACAACAAAATGGCAACCTCACGCGACTCTCTGCTCCCAAACCGGGGGCAAAATCATTTCCCCCCACCCCCCGCACCCCCACCAGACGTGCACGTCAGCTGGGAGGAGAGGCCGCTCTTCCGCTCTTGTTGCTGCAGGGGTCGCGGCGCCGGGACTGTGCGTCGGTGGAACTTACAGAAAGCGTCCTCTTGCTTGGCTTTGTTCCGTCTCGCCGTCAATTCAAACACAGCACTGGAGAAGCAAGAGGGGGGGAAAAGGATGGATTAAAGGCTGGAGGTCAACCCTCCCAGGGAGCAAGACAGAAAAGTACAAAGTATTGACAGCACAGAAAGAGGCCATTCGGCCCATCTGCTCCGTGCCGGTGTTTATGCCCCACACCAGCCTCCTCCCACCCCTCTTCATCTCACCCCGTCAACACCAGCCTCCTCCCACCCCTCTTCATCTCACCCCGTCAACACCCAGCCTCCTCCCACCCCTCTTCATCTCACCCCCGTCAACACCAGCCTCCTCCCACCCCTCCTCATCTCACCCCATCAACACCAGCCTCCTCCCACCCCTCTTCATCTCACCCCGTCAACACCAGCCTCCTCCCACCCCTCTTCATCTCACCCCGTCAACACCAGCCTCCTCCCACCCCTCTTCATCTCACCCCATCAACACAGCCAGCCTCCTCCCACCAGTCTTCATCTCACCCCATCCTCCTCCCACCCCTCTTCATCTCACCGTCAACACCAGCCTCCTCCCACCCCTCTTCATCTCACCCCATCCACACCAGCCTCCTCCCACCCCTCTTCATCTCACCCCGTCAACACCAGCCTCCTCCCACCCATCATCTCACCCCATCAACACCAGCCTCCTCCCACCCTCCTTCATCTCACCCAATCAACGCACCAAGCCTCCCTCCCACCCCCTCTTCCTCTCACCCCATCCACACCAGCATCCTCCCACCCCTCTTCATCTCACCCCATCAACACCAGCCTCCTCCCACCCCCTCTTCATCTCACCCAATCAACACCCAGCCCTCCTCCCACCCCTCTTCATCTCACCCCATCCACACCAGCCTCCTCCCACCCCTCATCTCACCCCATCAACACACAGCCTCCTCCCTCCCCTCTTCATCTCACCCCATCACCATATCCTTCTATTCCTTTCTCCCTCGTGTGTTTATCCAGCTTCCCCTGAAATGCATCTCTGCTCTTCGCCTCAACCACTCCCTGTGGTAGCGAGTTCCCCATTCTCACCACTCTCTGGGTAAAGAAGTTTCTCCTGAATTCCCGATTGGATTTATTAGTGACTCTCTTATATTGATGGGCCCACTAGTTCTGGTCTCCCCCAGAAAGTGGAAACATCATCTCTAACGTCTACCCTATCGAACCCCTTCATAATCTTAATTTATTAGTGACTGTCTTATATCGACCGATTTGGATGAGGGGACCAAATGTAATATATCCAATATAAATAGCAAAATACTGCGGATGCTGGAACTATGAAATAACAACAGAAAATGCTGGAAAAACTCAGCAGGCCAGGCAAGCATCGTGGAGAGAGAGAAAGAGAGTTAACGTTTCAGGTCTGGGACCCTTCATCAGAACTGGAAAAAGCTGAAGATGTAATATATCCAAGTTTGCTGAGGATACAAAGCTGGGTGGGAATGTAAGTTGTGAGGAGGATGCAAGGAGGCTTCAAGGGGATATCGAAAGGCTAAGTGAGTGGGGCAAGAACATGGCAAATGGAATATAATGTGGAGAAATGTGAAGTTTGGTAGGAAAAATAGAAGAGAGTATTTTTTAAATGGTGAGAGATTGGGAAATGTTGGTGTTCAGAGGGACCTGGGTGTCCTTGTACACGAATCACTGAAAGTTAACAGGCAGGTACAGCAAGCAATTAGGAAAGCAAATGGTATGTTGGCCTTTATTATAAGGAAGGGTTTGAGTATAAGAGTAAAGACGTCTTACTGCAATTATATAGGGCCCTGTGAGACCCACACCCTGGCGAGTATTGTGTACAGTTTTGGACTCCTTACATAAGGAAGGATATACTTGCCATAGAGGGAGTGCAACGAAGGTTCACCAGACTGGTTCCTGGGATGGGGGGATTGTCCTACGAGCAGAGATCGAGTAGACTAGGCCTATATTCTCCGGAGTTTAGAAGAATGAGAGGTGATCTCATTGTAACATACAAAATTCTTACAGGGCTTGACAGGGTAGATGCAGGGAGGATGTTTCCCCTGGCTGGAGAGTCTAGATCCAGGGGTCACAGTCTCAGAATAAGGGGTCGGCCATTTAGGACTGAGATGAGGAGGAATTTCTTCACTCGGAGGGCGGTGAATCTTTGGAATTCTCTGCCCTAGAGGGCTGTGGAGGCTCAGGTCGTTGAGTATATTCAAGGCTGAGATCGATAGATTTTTGAATATTAAGGGAATCAAGGGATATGGGGGTAGTGCAAGAAAGTGGAGATGAGGTAGAAGATCAGCCATGATCCCATTGAATGGCGGAGCAGGCTCGAGGGGCCCAGTGAGCTACTCTCTGCTCCTATTTCTTATGTTCTTACTGATGACCCCTAGGTCTGGTCTCGCCCACAAGTGGAAACATCTTCTCTACGTCCACCCTGTCCAACCCCTTCGTAATCTGGAAGCGCTCTATATACTTTTTGATATATATAATATTATTATATATTATATATATATTATTAAAAAAATGACCTGGATATTGGAATACAGAATAGAATTTCTAAATTTGCCGATGACACCAAACTTGGGGGTGTGGCAAACAGTGAGGATGATACCAATCGACTGCAACAGGACATAGAAAGGCTCGCAGAATGGGCAGATGGAATTTAATACAGAGAAGTGTGAGGTGATGGATTTTGGCAGAAGGAACAGGGAGAGGCAATATACACTTAATGGCACAGTTTTAAAGAGTGTGCAGGGACAGAGGGACCTGGGAGTTAATGTGCATATGTCCCTGAAGGTGGCAGGACATATTGAGAGAGTGGTTAGCAAAGCATATGGGATCTTGGGCTTCATAAATAGAGGTATTGAGTACAAAAGTAGAGAAGTTATGCTGAACCTTTATAAAGCGCTGGTTAGGCCACAACTGGAGTATTGCATCTAGTTCTGGTCACCACACTTTAGGAAGGATGTGAAGGCCCTTGAGAGGGTGCAGAGGAGATTTACCAGAATGGTTCCGGGGATGGGGGATCTTAGCTACAAGGACAGGTTGGAGAAGCTGGATTTGTTTTCATTAGAGCAAAGGAGGTTGAGGGGTGATTTGATGGAGGTGTACAAGATTATGACGGGGTTTGGATAGGCTAGACGGGGAAAGGCTGTTCCCAATATTTGATGGTACAAAGGACTAGGGGATACAGATATAAGGTTTTGGGCAAGAGATACAGGGGGGGGGGGGGGGGAAGTGAGGAAAAACCTTTTTATGCAGCGAGTGGTGAGGGACCTGGAACTCGCTGCCGACGGAAGTGGTGGAAGCGGAGACACTCAATGTTTTCATGGGGAGGCTGGATAGGCACTTGAGGGAAATAAACTTGCAGGGCTACGGGGATAGAGCGGGGGAATGGGACTGACTGGATTGCTCTACAGAGAGCCGGCACGGACTCGATGGGCCGAATGGCCCCCTTCTGTGCCCTCATGACTCTAGGTCATAACAGCACATCATTCCAATGCTTGTCTCCCATTTCCCCCTCGCCTCTTCTGCAGGTGATGGGCGAGTGGTTTTGGGGTACGGTCCTACGGGAGCTGGTTGCCCTCACACTCACCCCGCACCCAAATGGCCCAACGTTACACGTGGGTCCAGACAGGGGGCGCCAGTCCAGACAGTAGGACCATCATTGCAAGCCCAAACTGACCAGAGTGCTCACCCGATGTGCGCACGCACTTTATAACTGGGTATTCAAATAATGTTTGTTTGTTCGTTCCTGGGATGTGGGCGTCGCTGGCGAGGACGGCATTTATTGCCCATCCCTAGTCGCCCCTTGAGAAGATGGTGGTGAGCCGCCTTCTTGAACCGCTGCAGTCCGTGTGGTGAAGGTGCTCCCACAG